>NC_081407.1:586695212-587007712 GCF_030272615.1 Cryptomeria japonica
ATGATCAACAAGACCCAAAATACAGAGAAGAAAGCAATTATATTGTTTGCAAAGAAATTACAATCGTTCATGCTTTACAAAATCTGGGGCAGCCTTGAGTATGTGCTCTCTTCGTTGATCAACTGACAATGGCTGAATGCGCTTAACTAATTTATGGCAATCTAGTTTGCAACTGGTACATATTCCATGCTCTATGTTGAAAAGTTCCTGAAAGTACGACTGTCAAACTTGAACAGTGTCTACAAAGTAACTATTAAAGAGTGTCTACATTTGAATTTCTAGAATACCATCATTATCAAAAGTAAGAAATTGATATCAAAGTTTCAAACTACCATGCATTCCGATAGTCGATCCTACTTTAATAAAGGAAATACGATGCATATAACATGGACAAAATGTTCTTTCTGCATGTCTGAATTCAAATTATTCAAATTAGCAAAAGTAACGAGTTGTGATTTTCTATAGCTTTATGTTCAATGCATACTAATAGAAGTAAAAGATAGATCTCGAAATAAGTTGTGAGCTAACCTCCCGCAAAAACTGTTGGCTTGTCCTCATACGGTACTCTTCAAAACAGCTGATTTTGCAAAATAAATCCTCGAAAAATTGAGGACACTTTGCCTGCATTCCTCTGCAGCAATGTAACAATTGATGAATACTAGTAATGAAACTGTATGTATATCCTTGAATCAAGGGTTGGAAATACTTACAAGCATGGTTTCTGACACAGTTTGCAGAGAGGCTGCTCATCTGCAGTCCACGCCTGCATTTCATGCCTCTCTTTGATTTTACCATGTTTTGCTAGTGAAATCTTTCGCCAGGTTGCATTTTCTGGTAAAGGATAACTTATTTCATCTCTTGATGCAACGCGGCGCTTACTCCCTCCTTTCAGCAAACCCTGCCACATAACATTCCCCTTCAGCACCTCTCTCTCTCTCTCTCTCTCTCTAAAAAACAAAAAAAATAAGTCAATTGAACATACCCCATGTCCATGATTAGGCTCATATTTTATGCAGCTTAATTCAAGGCTTAAAGGCAACCGCAACGGCCTTCCAAAAAGTTTATTGCGCTCAATCGGTCTGAGATCATTCCACTCCTTGATGAAGGTAAGCACAATTTCTCTGTGAGCTGAGTCCGTACTTAAACACTTTGGAAGTGAACTCTTACCCAACGCGTCTACTGTGATAGAAGACTCAAAATCTTCAGGCCGAAAATTTAGCTCAAGTTTTCTTGGTCTTGAATCCTGATTGGTAATACACACATAGAGATGTATGCGACCTGTATTTGCACTTACCTGCACAAGTTAAAGCTCAACTCAGTCTTTTCATCTGTCCTAAAGCTACAACTGCTCATAATTTTTCCTGTTTAAAATTCCCCTTTAAAGATAATAGCAAAACCTCCGGTGAAGCATTAATGAAAATATTCTAAGTCAACGAGAAGCCCTTCAG
Source organism: Cryptomeria japonica (assembly GCF_030272615.1). Taxonomy (NCBI): domain Eukaryota; kingdom Viridiplantae; phylum Streptophyta; class Pinopsida; order Cupressales; family Cupressaceae; genus Cryptomeria; species Cryptomeria japonica. Next base: position 586,696,661 of record NC_081407.1, read on the forward strand.
TGAAGTTTTCATGAAGAATCCTAGGTCTCTCGAAAGGAAAATTGGTATTTTAATATGGAGCCGAAGTATGTAAAATGATTTGACTGAACAGGCTTGGTAGAAAGAGTCATGACTTTTACTTGCTACTGCTGTACACAGTACCCAGCATATTTCATACAGATGAGTTAAAGCTTAAATGAACGCTTATACTTAATATTATTTATGGAAAATGCCTACATCTGCAAATCTGTTTTAGCAGGTTTGCTCAGAACCCAGCCCACGCCTACCAGCTAGAACTAGATAATGAATTATGCAAGTGAAATCTAATTATCTAACAGTTTTGATTCATCTTTTAACACTTGAGAACTCACAATGAATGATCAATTATCAACTGTGTTGTGAACTTAAATTTACAAATTTTGTGAAAATTATAACACCACAACTTTTAAGCACACTGACTATTTATTATCAATTACCAATTGTGGTGGGAATATAAATTTATGAATTATGTGAAAATTATACTACAAAATTTTTAAGCACACCTTTAATATAAGAATATCGTTACCTGCAGTTGAGAAGTAATATAAACTCCTTACTTTTATATTGCAGAAGTTTTTATGTATATTAATATAATTAAATGTTTCTTCATTAAAAAAAAAGTCATTTTTATCATATGTCTCTGAAGTGAGAAAAAAAACACATTGCTATCATAAATAATTATAAAATTTCCTAGTGGATAGGGAAAACTGCGAAGGGCAAACTGCGATGGTTTTTGATATCTAGAAGAACAGTATCTGGGTTGGGTGGAATAGCCTCACTACTGGAGCGCTCTTTTTGGGATGCTGTTCTGATTTCCAATTCCGACTTGCTGTTTTTATTGCGAAAAAATCTTGCATTCCAAAAATCTCGGCCATTTGAATTGAGAAAACGGTGATTGCTAGTGTTGCAGTGATGCAGAGGTTATTTCCATTGAAAACGGTCACTGCAAAGAACAGTAATAAATTTCTCATCCAGAACAGCCATACCAGGGTTTTGCGGGGAGAGCGAACTGTTCGTCTTTGTTTCCTGTGAATTTCGTGTGGACTGGGCGATTTGCTGGTTCTTGTCAGAAGAGATGATGGATAATTGCAACTGCTCCGAGATACGGTCACTGTTTGGCGATTTTCCATAGCTGCAGATTCGAACCCTCGACCAGCGCCAGAAGAGGAACGAAAGACATGCTGGTAATAATAAGTATGCTGCTTTACAAGGGGTTTCGAACCCACGATCTTGGAATTTCAATGGTGGCCCCAAAAAATTTGTAACCAGGGCATTTGAATCACTGCATTCAAGCGCTAACGGCACATTCAGAATTTTTTGGTCTGCTACCCTAGTAAAAACAGAGATAAGACTGCAATTTCTTGCTCGGTATGGGTGAAACTAGGGTTATTGGCGAGTGGGCTGATGTGGGCTGGGATGATCCGCCGCATGTCCCACAGCTGGTCTTCACGAAGGGCAAATGGGTAGATATGGTGGCGCAAAATTGGTTGACGGCGGACTTAAGAAATTTCAGACCGGTCTCCAAGTATTTTCGGGGTTTTTTCAAAGGTCCAAGCAGTGGAAATTGGCAGAGTATGGACAGATCTGGTGAAGGGCATCAACGATTTTTGGATCGTAGGCATTTTGGTTAGGGCCTGCGACAAAAGTTTATCCCAAATCATTTAAACGGGCTTCCGGGTAAACAATCTACAGAGTTGGGAGGAAAACCACCCTATGCGAAAGTTTTGAAGTTTTCATCTGTAAATGAGGCAATTAGCGTTTCTCGGCTGAACGCTGGTGAAAAGATGATGGAGAAACAGTCTAATGGTAAACCGCTTGAGTTATCTTCGTCACATCAAAGGGGGGATAAGGTAAGGGAATCTTCGACATCAGGAAAAGACAATAAGGTAAGTGAAAATCAAACCGGCTCTGATTTAGGAGGTGGGTCTTCACAAGTATGGGCTCCTGTTCCATGCATTGATTTACTTAATTTTGTTGTGGATTTGAAAGCTCGTTGTTTGCATACACATGCTATTTCTAGAGAAATATGGGGGGATGCAACTAGTTTATCTAAATTTCATCATAAATTGTAGAAAAAGTGGTCTGATATGCATTATTTTCAATTACTCTCTGCAAATGCATTTATTATTGTTTTCAACTCTTCTTTTGTTAGAGATGAAGTTTTAAAATCTTCACATTACTAGTTTGGTAAAAATTTAGTGTTTGTTTCGGCTTGGAAACCATTTTTTGTCCCTGCTTGGTCAAGCTTTAAATTAGTTCCTTTCTGGTTTGGCTTGCCCAAATTACCGTTTGAATTTATGGACCCAGAGGTTTTGGAACAAATTGGTAATACTTGTGGTTCTTTCTTATCATCAAGATTTGATTTTGTGGAGGGGGAGGTTTTGGTACAAATCTATGTCCTAACTAACCCTAATAATGTTTTCCCTCGGACCTGTATCATTAAATCTCATGAGGGTATCTGGAAACAACCAATTAATAAGTTGGAGAAAGACTTTGGTAAAACTTCCTTGCAATTGGATGCTCCTTTTCTTATGGATTTTTCGAAATCCTCTGTTCTGGATAAGGCAGAACATTGCTTGTGTAGTAACGATAATCCATTTCTGGATAAACTATTAGTTAATGGTTCCACTGGGAAACATCCCACTACTTTTCAGCTTAACCAAGCTATGAGGGATGTTGGGAAGCGAGAGGTTTATGTTGTGTCTCACGATCCAGAGTCTGTAGGGTTATTTTCAAGTAAGGATAAGCCAGTAGCTCACCAGAATATTGCGGTTTCAAGGGACAATAATGTGGATGATCTGCTTCCAAATCTCACTACCTCGAATTCCTTGGATAAGTCACTAAATGATAGTGGTTGGAATCCTGTCTGTCCTGTGAAGTCAAAAGAATACTTAGAAAGTTGTTAGGGGATTGGTCAGATTTTGCGAAGAATGATGGGGTTGTCTCAGAGTCTAATGTTGGGGTTTCTGCTCTAGGGTTTCTTGATGATGCTACCCTTGCTCAACAAGTCAAAGAATTGGTGTCTAATTCTTCGTAGCATGTTGATGTGGATGTGGATAATAACGCTGCCCTAGGAAATAATATTCAGTTGGGAGACATTCCTATTATTGTGCCAGATGAAAATCTGGTTCACAAGTAAATGATCTTTTTAAAGATCACGAGCATCAGATGGATGAGGACATTGCGAATAGGGTTATCTGTTCCATTGAGAATGACTTGGGGGGAATTAAATCGACCCTTCCTATTTCTACATCTGCTAACCCTTTTGAGGTTTTGGCCTCATCAGAAGTGGGCATCATAGATAATTTAGTCATGACTTCTCCTAAGTCAAGTAAGATTTTACCAATTGTTCAAACTACTCTAATTAGGGCTTCATCTGTGGTTTCTCCTAATAGGGGTAGGCCTCCAAAGAATCGAAAAAATCAATTGGAAATTGATGCTGGGATTCAGTAGACTTTGTCTCTTTCTCCTGGTGTTGGGAAAGGGAAGCATTCAGTTTCTCTTGGTGACGCTATGAAAGGAACTGGTACTCCTAAGGGTAAGAGGAGTAAGAGGTCTATTATCAGTCTTCCTATGACTAGGTCGGGGGCTGTGAAGCGTAATCTTCAAAGTAGTTTTGGAGAGAGGAAGTCTTCTCCATCTAAAGGAAAGAGGAGAACCTCGGTCTCCCCTTGAGAGCAATGAGAATTATATCTTGGAATGTTAGAGGCTTAAATGCCCCTAACAAGAGGCGCTTAATTAAGTCCCAGATGGACTTAGTTAAGTGTGATATTTTCATGTTGCAAGAGACAAAATTGTCAAAGGAGTCTGCTGATTTGGTTTTTTCTTCTTGGAGAAAGTGGGAATTCCTCTCCTCTCCATCTTGTGGTGCATCAGGGGGTTTGGCATTACTTTGGAATAACTATAACATTGAGGTTGAGCTAGTTGATTCTACTGTAAACTGGATGTTGGCCTTAGTTAAAAGCAAGCTTTCAAAGGTTAAGTTTTGGCTTTTTAACATTTATGCTCCTTCTGGTATTCAAAGGAAGACTAAATTATGGGGAGATCTTAAGAGAATTTCCTCCCCTTTAAGGCATGGTCCCTTTATAATCTTTGGGGGGGATTTTAATGCTATCACTGACTTGGGAGAAAAGAAAGGAGGTATTCTTCCTAATAAAAAAATTATTGAAGACTTTGGGATGTTCATTAAAGACATGGATCTTTTTGATTGTTAGTTTTAGAATGAGATTTTCACATGGACAAATATGCGGAGAGATTTTTCTCAGATTGAGGAAAGGTTAGACCGGTTTTTGTTATCAGATGTTTGGATTGATTCAGAGTTCAAATTCTTTTCCTCTATTCTTCCAGTTTCGGAGTCAAATCATTTTCCAATTTCCCTATCAATTCTGGAAGACTAAATTTTTTCACTCTTCAACAAAAATTAAGAGAAGTAAAAATAGGATATCTTGTATTAAGTGTCCAAAAGGCAGACTTTTAACAGAACAGGAGGATATTGCTTCAGAGGCAGTTAGGTTTTTTAAGTCACTATTGTCTTCAGAGCATGGAGATCTTCATAATAACATTTCTTCTAATATTCCTTCTTTGGTATCTTCGGAAGATAATAAAATGTTGATGTCTCCTTCTTCTTTGGATGAAGTTAAGAATGTTGTTTTTGCAATGAACCCTGATAAGGCTCCAGGACCAGATGGCTTTACTCCTTTATTTTTTCAAAAATGCTAGGATTTTGTGGGAAATGATGTTTTATTTGCCCTTGAGGAAGCTAGAAGGAATAGGTTTGTTTTGAAAGAGCTTAATAATACAATGATTGCAATTATTCCTAAAAACGAGGTTACCAAGACATTTGTTGATTTTCGCCCTATTGCTTTATGTAATACTTTGTACAAGATTTTTACCAAGGCTATTTCTTTAAGGTTGGCTAAAATTTTACCTAAGATCATTTCTTTAGAACAAGGTGGTTTTGTTCTAGGAAGGGAGACGACAGAGGGAGCTATAGTGGCACATGAGGTTCTGCATTCTATTTCTACTCAGAGAATACCGACCATGATCCTCAAATTAGATATTATGAAAGCATATGATAGAGTAGAATGGGGGCGTTATGTGTTGTTCTACTTAAATTGGGTTTTTCCAAGGCATGGGTCAAATGGATTCGTGCTTGTATTTCTTCTGCAAGGTTCTCGGTTCTAATTAATGGCTCCCCTTGTAGTTTTTTCTCCTCTTCTAGGTGTTTGAGGTAGGGGGATCCCCTGTCTCCTTTCTTGTTCATTCTTCTAACTGAAACGTTCAATTGGGCTATAAGAGCCGCTAAGCTGGGAGGGCTTTGGAAGGGAATTAGGATTCAGAATGTTCCACAAAGCATTTCACATTGCTTGTTTGCAGATGATACCTTGTTATTTGGTCAGGTCTCTTTGGGTGAGGCAAGAGTGATAAAGGGGATAATACAGAATTATGCATCCTTTTCTGGTCAGAGAATCAATGTTGATAAGTCAAAGATTTTTTTCCTTCATGCTTCACAATTGGTTCAGGATAGATTGAAGATTTTTGGGGATTTGAATCTGGAAATCTTCCTTGTTCTTATCTTGGTATACCTTTCTTCATTAAGAAGGATAGAGTTGAGTTTTGGGATAAGATCATTTCAGTTATCTCTAGAAGGATCCTATCTTGGAATCATAGATGGTTATCTTTGGCTGGTAAGATTGTTCTTATTAACTCTGTCCTAAATGTTGTTCCTATTTATCTCATGTCTGTTTTGCAGTCTCCGAAAGCGGCTCTTGTTAGTTTGCAAGATACTCTTAGGTCCTTCCTTTGGAGTAATAATAAAGATGGTCAGAAGAAACTCCCTCTGGTAGCATGGGATAAAGTTTGTTTGCCTAAAAACCTTGGGGGCACAGGCATTAGGAGTCTGGAAAGTCAGAATTTAGCCTTAGGTGCTAAGTTGGTTTGGAAATTGTATGAGAGACCATTCTCCTTCTGAGCACAAATTATGTTTGCTAAATATTAAAATAACGGACCAAGAGAATATGTTTTTCAAGTTTCTAATTTACCGTCTGGTTCAGCTATTTGGAATTTTCTATGTAAATGTAGATCAGTGATTTTGCTTCATCTCTCATGGATTATTCATAATGGTAGAAAAGTCAAGTTTTGGGAGGAAGTTTGGAATGGACATCCCCCTCTGGTGAACTCGAGGGATTGGTCTCCTTTAATTTCCACTCTTTCTTCCCTTTGGGGTGTCTTTGTGGCTGATTATTTTGAAATTGAGTATAGTGGGAATCTTAAGGTGGCAAAACGGAAATCAATTGAGTTTTTAGATATTGATCAAAATGTGAAATTGGAATATGAAAAGATGTTGGCGGAGAGAGTAATAATTCTTTTTGATGTCGACGATGAGCTTATCTGGACAAGGAATATCTCTGGTAAGTACACAATTAAGGATGGCTATAATTCTCTCTTGGTTGCTAAAGATTTATCTACTTGGCCATACAAGCTGTTTTGGCATATGGCTTGCCTCCCAAAGGCTGGTGCTTTTGCTTGATTAGCAGTGCAGGACAGGGTCCAGGAATGAGGTTGGACAAGTTGGGTATTACTGCAATATTTTATTGTGTCTTTTGTAATAAAAATTTAGAATCCTCTGCACACTTGTTTCTTCATTGTGATTTTGCCTATGCTTGATGGCAGTGCTTGTTTGAAAAGCTTAATCTTTCCTTTGTTATTGGTAAGGATCTCCTTTCCCACTTTAGAGCCTGGCCTCTACTGTTTCCCTCATCTTTCTATGCATGTCTTTGGATTATTTCTCCATCTATTGTGATTTGGAATATTTGGTTAGAGCGTAATAATAGGATTTCTAAACAAACAAGTTCTTCCTTGGCTGAGGTTTTATTGAGGATTGAGTCTTCCATCTCTGAAGTTGCTTTGTCTTTTATCTATAAGAATTTGGAAACCCTTACCTATTTTTCTCATTGGGATGGTAGGGTAACTCGAGTTTAGAGAATGTTATCAGTCTTACCTTCTCATGGATCTATTTTAAATAAGACTAATGCTAAAAGTAAGAGAAATTTTGCTTGCTGGAAACCTCCTCTGCAAGGGCACTTTAAATTGAATTTTGATGGTGCTTCTCGTGGGAACCTTGGCCTGGCAGGGGCAGGTATGGTAATTTATGATCATAAGGTAAGATTTATTCATGCTCGTTGTCATGTGATTGGTTTCAAGTCTAACAATTGTGCAGAATTCTTTGCTTTGTCCTTTGGTTTGGATATGGCTATATCTTTGGGAATTAAGGACTTGATAATTGAGGGTGAATCTATGGTTATTATTCAAAGTGTCATGAAAAAGAAGTCGAATTGTTGGCAATTACAATATATACTTGATCATATTTTGCAAAAATTAGACTTTTTTTATTCCTTCTTGATTTCCCACTGTTATAGGGAAGTGAATAAGATTGCAGATTTCTTGGCTAATTTAGCCATTGACAGTGATGCTAATATGCAGGAGGTAAGTGTGGATGAGATCCCTCCCTCAGTTTTAGAATTTTTGAAGTAAAGAAGGGCATAGTTGTTGTCTTCATCTACCTCCTTATTTGGTGTGGCTTTTCTTTGGTGTGGGTTCTGTTATGCTAGATCACAATGTTTATTTTGATAGGGTGTCTGATTATGGTTTCATTTCTGCTATGTGGTATCATTCTAACTAGTGGTTGGAGAATTGTGTTTCATAGACAGGGGTGGTTCAGACTGGTGTTTTTTGGCAGCAATGGATATGCATCCTTCAGTGGTCATACTTTAATCTTCTTTCTATATGCTTCTATTGGCGGCTTCCTTTATATCTAGTGCAGCTTATGTAATTGGGATGGGTTTTTTGATGTGCTATGCCAATGGGCATTTGGTTTTGGGTAGAATAGGCTTGTGTTACTTAAGCAATACTAAAGGGTTTTCTTACTGGTTCTTTCCCTTCAATGCTTTTTGAACCAAACACTGTAAAAAAAAACTTTTAAAATTTAATATAGTTCAGTGGTTCTATCCACTTTTATCAAAAAAAAAAAAAAATTATAAAAATTCCTATTAAAAGAAAAAAATGGATATGCACTAATTAATGGTGCTTTGTTGTTTCGCAAAGAATATTTTTCTTTGGAAGTGAATCTGTCTTTCAACTAAATGATATTTTTGGACATGAGTGAACATTTTTTATTTCTATTTTTTATCTAAAATAAACCTTTAGATTAATTATTATGATATATATTTTAAATATATCTATTTAAAAAATGTTAAGTTGTCGAATTGGGGACGGGAACGAGAACAGGAATGGGAATGGGTACATGGATATGAAACGTCGGTACGGTAGAGATTTTTTGGGGTTGGATAAATTTTTGGTACGTTCCTACAAAAATTATATATATATATATATATATATATATATATATATATATATATATATATATATATATATATATATATATATATATATATATGTATGTATGTATGTATACATATATATATATGTATGTATATACATACATTTATATATATATATATATATATATATATACATATATGTATGTATGTATGTATGTAAATATATGTAGTTAAAAAATAGAATTAAGTTTAGAATGTCATATACCAATACATATGCTAAACAAAACCATTACAAATTTCAAATTTTGCAACATAACATACTAATTTAAATTCACTTTTCAATATCAAAAAGATCAAACTAGAATCTCATGATAGATAAGTTCTGAGTTCACTAATCAGCACTGCAGATTATCAAAAAGATAAAATTAGAATCACTAAACATTTCGGAAACATTTCAGCATCTATAAATACTAACCCTGGATGAACCCACAGGGGATTCGTTTCAGAATCCAATTCCGGTAGGTTTCATACCTGGAATTGCCTGAAAAATCCCACGATTCAGCAACTTAGAAAAAAATGCTAAGAGATATCAATCTGAAGTAATTTTAGTCTCTTGAGAGTTATTTTATTTAGGCAAAAATATTATTATATACATGGATGAATAAATTTTACTCTATCAACATGTTTTTAAATTTTAATTTCATAAAATATTTTCTTTTTTGACTTGTAAAATTTTTTAAAATTGATTAATTTATAAATTTAAAGTATTAAAAATCATGCCTTTTCTTTCATTCAATACATATATCTTTGTTTTACATGCTACTTATTTTGAAATTATTGTGTTTATCATTAAATATTAACATTTTGACATGTAAATGACTATCAAAGTTAAAATAATAGATAAGAGATTATACTCCACTACTTGTTACCATCGTACACAATTACATGCATTTAGTCAAATGAAACTTATATACCATTGAGTAACCAATCTTAGACAAGTGCATATAAATATTTTAGAAAAAAGGCTACGTTTACTGTTTCACCCACTCTAGACATACTGATTTGAGTTTGATTCAGCAAGGGGTATGAATGGGCTTCTAAACTCTTCCTGCAAGTTCGTCTAGATGATGCCGGACAGATTTGTAATCAATTTCAAAGTTTTTCCTTGCGCTTGTGACAAATTTTAACCCTTTTTTTTGCAGATGTGACAAATTTCACCATTTTTTCTAACAACCACAATGAATTTGAGGTTTTCTTCTTGCAACTTCGACACTCACATTTTGCCTTGAATTTGTTTTGGGTCGGGAGAGTGGGACAAATGATTAAAAATTATTTAAATAAATTCAATAATTTACAATATTATGATTAATAAAAATAATTATAATTTTTAAAATAACTGTATATATATATATATACAAATAATTTGATTATCTATTAGTAATAAATATCACATCTATTATTCTTCTCTTCTTGATTTTAGATTTATATGCATAAGGATATGTATATGTATATATCATAATTACAAGAATCGCCCAGATTTAGCTAGACTCGGTGAGTGACCTTAGACAAGTCTAGCAGACATGACAACCGATTACTTACTAGACTCATTAAACCCAGCGAGTCATGTTGCCTATAATCAAATTGACCGTACCAACATAGCCTTATGAGACACATTGGGTAGACACAACCATTTTAGTTACTTTGAACAAAAAAACTTACAACCTTTTTATGTGTATTTGGTTTATGACATGCCCATCTAGGATTTACAAAAAACTATGAAAAAGGTGTGCACTATGAAGGTTCGTGTGTTTTGAAGGTTTTCATTTGGGATTAGTGGCGAGGATTCTACCCCTTGTCCCCACCTTATATTAGGACAAGGAATGTGTGCTCGAGGTGCTACCTTGAACCTTGGAAGGGGTGTTGCCCCTCGACATCCATAACGGGCACTACCCCTTGACCCTATTGGGGGCGTTGCCTGTAGACCCTGTTAGGGTGCTACCCTCAAACCCCCATAAAACTATAAGTCTAATCAAGTAATAGGCAAATGATGAATCAGGATCATAAAATCTACAAAATACAAATCCCCTATTGCAAATCTTTACATCTTCACAATCAAGGATTATTTTGTTTTATACATTGGACAACTTGTTTATTACACATGGACAGCCATAGGCAAAGTTGACATGCTACAGTCACTATACTACTAAACACAAGTTATAGTTGGCAAAAAATGTCATTTTCATAAGGCAAAAATGTATCAATCATGCCCTACATAGACAACTCATAGAACAATCCCATCTAATGGAATTTGGTATCCTAGCTAAAGTCTTAATTCTTACTCTTTGTTTATGAGCTTGGCAAAAGAACATGCAAGCTTCAAGGAAACTTTTATGACTAAATCTCTCACTTGAATATACACACCAATCATTGAGACACGAGCAAATATTATGGCTACATCATCATCTAAGACCTATCTTAGATGCTAACACGAGCAAATATTATGGCTACATCATCATCTAAGACCTATCTTAGATGCTAATGCATGACTTGCCTTGATGTTGGGATGGGTAATGTAGGCTCCTCTAAGCCATCAACTTATATTTTTAGTTTTGATACCATAGATTTCATAATCCAGAAATCCATGAAATTTGTATAAATTTGAAAATATTTATAGTTTTTAATTTATATCATGACTACATCATCATCGAGGGACCTATCTTGGATGAAAAAAATCAGTGAGATTTTGTATGACTTGTGAGTACTTGCGAACCAAATATAGTTGCGAGTTAATCGTGCAAAAACTCATCAGCGAGTTATACCAGAAATCGCTGCGCTTTTCTCCCAAAAAATCGCAAAGAGTAACAATTGTCATTAGAAAAGAGTCATTATTTCGCAAAAGCGTAAAACAAATTTAGCACTATATGTTGTTTGCTAGCTGCAATGGAGGAAACAAATTTAGCACTATATGTTGTTTGCTAGCTGCGACGGAGGCAGGTATTTTTGGCGCAGGAGGTAGGGCACGACAGCAAGAGTAAAAAACGAAGTGAAGGTAAAATTTGAGGCATTCTATCTACAACTTGACACTTGCAAATCGCATTTACTTTGCAAGTCTCCCATTTTAATATGAACAGATTTATTTTCTGAAAATCTATGATCTCATTCTTGCTTGTGCTTTGACATTGGGCACTTTGTAATCATGGCCATCAGTTTTCAATAAAATTATTACTTTTATAATTTTATCAAATATATATGTGAGTTTTAAATGAACAGTGTATCTAGTTGTATACACATTAAGGGGACTTGGAAATAGCCATATCCATATTCGATACCATATTGGCATATACATTTCCATGTCCACCCAACTCTTTTTGTAAAAAACAAAGCTCTCGATTGTTTCTTTTGGAGGAAAAGAAAATCAGCAAAAATCTCATCATCTATCAAAAGTCTTATCCCAATTTGTCGAAACTATTGTTTGATGGCACTTACAATGTAATTACTTATTGCAGACGAAGAGCAACAGTAATATTCATAATAAATCCACAAGACGTCAATGACAAAATAATAAAATAAATGGGCAAAAAGAAGCAGAAAATAGAAGATCCACACAATATAAGTGAAATAAAAGGATAACGATTGATTACGAAGCCACTTGGAAGCCTGGAGACAGTGAAGTAGTGGCAGACTGGCAGTGGACTCATGTATAATATGTTGGAAGTGCTGTCACTGATGTCAAAGAAGGTAAGAAGACAATGTTATGGATAAATTTCTCATTGATTTCAGGAGTGGAAACATTGTTATGGGTGTCAATATACAGCAATAAATTTTTAAGACAAATAATTCTATTAATAGTTCGAGAAAGCTCCTTGTATTATCTTTATAATAATAAAGTTGATACAATCAGAACCAAATCGTTTGACAGTGAAGGATATCTACGATAAAAGATATTTTCAAAACAGATTTAGCTGTAGATTTGGTTGAAGAAAGACAAAGCTTTATTAGTTGCAAAGAGAAGAGGTGGTGGATTAATGAATAAAGCAGGTCGATTCTATGTTAAGAAATAACAAATGGATTAATCTATAAAGCAGTGATTAATGAATTTAAATAAGGCTGACTTTTTAACGAAACAGTGATTTAAGTCATTTATTCCTTTTTAAGAAGAGACTTAATTATAGAGCAATCAAAATAAGGGCAGCATTTTTTTTACAAAGACAAAGAGGATGCAACATGTATGATAAGGTGGCATTCTGAATCTTCAAAAGGTGGCATACTTGATAATAAGTAAGTTTAATACAACACAAACAATTGCTATAGGGTGTGACTTTTGAGACAAAAGAAAGTCAGCAAGCATTATGAAGAGCAGCGCTTATGTTGTTAATGAACATTACAACAAATACAATAAAAGAATAGCTACAGCGATTTCATTAAGGACAATTGATAACGTAAGACAAAGTTCTTGAAGGCATGTTGGTTGAAAATTTTGTACACTTGAGAAAATATACAAAATTGTGGCTTCAACCACAGTGTGTGAGTAAAACTCTCCTAATTAAGGGAAGGCTCCCCCTATCTACAAACTAAACTAATCTAATATGAGTGGGACAACAGTCTTTCTTCTTCTTTCAAGAAAAACTATACTCTTTTCTCTTCACAGAAAAGTAGTAGCAACTGGAAATAAATAACAACAAATACAGAAATGAGACTTCTTTGTAGGATTTTTGGAACATAAAGGGAAGCAAAGTTTCCATGAAGGCACAAAGACCTCCATCACTCCCCCGGGACGGGAAAACAAAAAGAAAGCTCACAGTCTTCAACTATCTATTCTCCTATCAACCTTTTTAGATGATTTTCTGCTAACTAAGCACAATATGTAGTAGCTCAAAGTCTAACTACATGATGCCCTTCAACTCACATGCACAAGTCTTAAAAATAGAAGCAGCACAAAGTCTACAAGCTATCTTCCCACTTTAGCTTTCCACACTAGTTTCAGATATGATAAGCAGCTCAAAGTCTACAAGACCAAAACTGAAAACCAAACATATAACTCTAAATACAATTAGCAGCTCAAAGTATACAAGATTGAATTTAAATCCCTCTTTCACAATAGAACAAAACTCACAATCAACTCTAGAAAATGTCGTCACATAACAACTTGAATTGGCACAAAGTCTCAACACAACTTGCCTCTTTTATTGAAAGCAATATGATTTACATCTAAACTCAAAGTCTTAGAGTGCATATACAAACTGGCATAATTTTGTTGCATTGTCAAAAAGATCCTTATTTACAAATGAAGGTCCTCCTTATATAGGAAAATGTTGGAGAAAAATGTGGGCACAGTTGACTAATTCAACTGCACAGTCCCACTTGACTACAACTTCAGCAAAAAGAAAATATGCAGTTGCGAGAAAACTTGCAACATCTAACAATGCAACTACAAGAAAAGAAAGTGTCAAAAAGAGGACACTTTATTCATCTTTCTCCTCCTCATTGGATTTCTGAAATTCTTCAAACCAAGCTAAACCAACTCCAACTTGCATCTTAGCTTTGTCTAGCGTCATATCAGCAATCTCATCAGCGCATCTTCTTTTCTCTGTCGATTTGCTGGGAGAGGGCTTGGACATTTCAACATGGATCACTAGTGTTTTGAAAATGATCACCATCAGACCAGCAAATTTCATCAATCAGAACAAGAAACAGGAGTCAGAAATGACTTAGGAGATAAAAAGGGAAAAACTTGCAGGTCGGACTTTAAAGTCCGAACTGCAAGTTCAAACAACATCATATGCAGGTCGGACTTTAAAGTCCGATCTGCAAGGGAAAAACTTGACAAGCAACTGCATGTCGGACTTTAAAGTCCGATCTGCAACTTGGGAAGGAAACTCAAAATTCGCACATCGGACTTTAAAATCCGATGTGCAAGGAAAATCAAGCAAAGATTGCATATCGGACTTTAAAGTCCGATATGCGAGAAGGGCAAAACTTAACTTGCAGGCTGGGAAAAATTCCCTGACCTGCATATGGATCGGCAGGTTGGGAAAAATTCTCCGACCTGCACGTGGATTGGCAAGTCGGGAAAAATTCTCTGACTTGCACGTGGATCGGTAGGTCGGGAAAAATTCCTCAACCTGCATATGGATCGGCAGGTCGGGAAAAATTCCCCGACCTACATATGGACCTTGGCGAATTGAAACAAAAAGGATCATGCAGGAAAAGACTCCTTGCAAGTCGGATTTTAAAGTCCGACATGCAACTTCCTTCTTTCCAAACTGCACATCAGACTGTTCGATGTGCAAGGGAAAAGTCCCTGCAAGTCGAACTTTAAAGTCCGCTCTGCAGGAAAAGAACTACCTGCAGGTCGGACTTTAAAGTCCGCTCTGTAGGGAAAGAATCACCTGCAGGTCGGACTTTAAAGTCTGCTTTGCAAGGAAAGAACCACCTGCAGGTCGGACTTTAAAGTCAGATCTATAGGGAAAGAACCAAAACATTGCACATCGGACTTTAAAGTCCAATGTGCAATTCTAACAAAGAAAAACCCTGCAGGTCGGACTTTAAAGTCCGACCTGTAGGTAAAACTGCAAAAATCAAAAAACTTAAAAACAAGAAAAACAAAAGGCGAAAAGCAAAAGTGGCTAACTGACGGAGTCAATTAACCTTCCCGAAGGACATGAGGTACGAAACGGACTAGTTTCGTAGGGTTGCCTCATGATTTTAGCCATGCCAAAATTGAGGACAACAAGGCAAAGATAAACATGAAGATAGTGATCACAAGCAGCGATCACAACTGAAATTGGTGGTTTGAATGACAGAGATTCATATAAAGGGGTCGATGAATAGCATGGATATTGTAGCACCCAGGTTTGTAATTAACAGTGCAGCAATTTTCACGTGGTATAGGACGGAATTTCACATGATTTTCCAATTTCCTTGTTTCCTTTCTAACATTTTTCTTGCATATCAGCTTGATTTCTTTTGTTTTCCCATTCTTTTGCGTTCTACAATCTCCACTTCTCATGCATTTCCCATGCAAATATTTTAAAAGACCCAAATTTTCAATCTCAAACTTTAGAATAATTTGTTTATATTAAGCCTATATTTATTAACATTTACTTTTACTAAATTTACATTTATTTTTTATTTTTATTAGTTTTATATATAGTTATACATACATGTGTATATTAAGTTTATATTTATTAATTTTAATTTTTATTAAGTTTATAAGAAATTTCTATACTTTTTAAGTTGCCAAGTTTTTTAGCGAGTCAAAAAAGTTGGGATTGTCGAGTACTCTCTGAGTCCAAGTATGCGATCTATGGATTTTCCAAACTCGTGTAGGAGATCATCAATGTAAGTTTTCAAACTTCAATTGATGATTTATATTTTAATTTTCTAATATTACAATTTGATGATTTTGATAATTTTTTTATATCTAGGAGCCAAAATCATTGGTGAGGGTTCTACGAAAGGTCGATAGGATCAAAACCCCATGGGGTATCTATATAAGGTCATGCATAAAGCCAAAGAGGCAATTCAAAATTTGTATGGCTCAAACAAGACCAAATATAAACCAATATGGCATGTAATTGATCAAAGGTGGAATTGACCAAGTTGCTTTTCTGGTTTGATGTGACGAAGGCTTGTAGCCTGTGCTCATTGAAGGTAGTGTGTGGATGACCGTTGGGACCACATAGGGCTACATTGGAAACCGCATAGCATATTCTATCTTTTGCAGTAGCGTGTAGGCTTTTCAACTTGGCCTATTATATGTTTTGTTAAGGAATTTATAGTGGCCGACTTGCGGATATTGTTTTTATGTTTTGGGCCGACATATGAATGTAATTGTAATGCATATATATAAGGATCTAGGATCTCTCCTAGGTGGTTCTTGAAGTAGTTGTCATTGGAATGCTATGTAATTAGGGCTTCGATGTGAATATCATAATGATTGATATACAGTCACATTTAATTTAATGTGACTTGCATTCCAATCATGCGTGAATTCATTAGAAGATCATATACAGTGTGAGAGTATCAAAAGGTTGATCAGAACAAGCACAAGATGAGTTACCAATCTTGAAGGTCCACATTTCATATCTATGTATTTTGATAAGACTGGTGTCTTACCTATTGAGTTAATGCTCAGATCTTTGACTTGGAGATTGCTGCCTGCAAACACAATTGGGATTGGTGTCTCTAGTAGGTTGGTGCCTACTTCATGTTGTAAGTTGTTCATTATTTTTGTAAGACCGAATTTGGGCAATAAATCCTAGCAGCTATTCTCACTATAGTTTCTGCCATCTTGGGTTTCCATGTATATCTGCTGTTCTTTGTGTGGATGTGTATTTTAATATGTTGCTTAATTGCTACATCACTCAAAAAAAAATTATGAGCTGCATTGATGTTTTAAGGTCTTTGCTTGGAAAATTATTTATGGAAATTAATGTTCAACTGAGTTGAAATTGAGATATATTGATTCAATTAACTATGCACTTTGTGTTGGAAATGTTGTCATTAATGTCAAAGGCAATGAGTTGAGATTGTCAGAAGTTTCAAAAAAGAATTGGTTGAGAAAGCATGATGGCCAAAGGCCACTAATCATTCAGAAGTTTGATTTAGAAGAATTGAAAAGATTGGTAATGCCTTCATGTTTTACACCCAAGACAAAGCCATACATATGAAATGTTTAGGAGAATGAATGATGCAAATGGAGCAGCAATTAAGATGTTTAATAGGCTGATGTTTAACATTAACGGAACTTAAAGATCAATACACTCATTGCAGTGATAAAGAAGCCTTGATGTGCTGCAATCACAAGGTGGTGATTAATGACTTCAAATGTTAAAGAAACCCATGCTTATGAAGGAAAGGTTTTTAAGCAGCAAAATGCACATCAGCAATCTTGTATGAAGAATGAAGAAGGCAACACTTTTGTTTAATAAAAACAAGCAGTAATCAATATGATTAAAATAAGTAAACAGCAATTATTATATGCAGCAAATAATATTGTTTATATTAATTATAAACAATAAGATAAAGCAGATTAGTGACATGAAGACAAAAAATAATTGAATGTATTCAGCACATAAGATAAGGCAAATTAAATAAGACAAAATTTGTATTATAAGCAAAGAAAAAGGCTGCGATCATAAGTGTTTAGTTAGACATTGCAAAAGACAAATTAGGATAAGACAAAAGTGAAAAGGTAGCACAAAAGAAGTAAAGAAAAGTGACAATTTATATTAAGAAGAACGCAGCCTTCATATGATTATTAATTGCAAATACATACAACGATTCATATGAGGGATAGTAGAAATTAATACAAGGCAGTGACTTTATTATTGAAGGATAAGGCAGCGATCATTTTGACAAGAAAGCAAACATTAATTCATCTAATGCAGCGATTAGTAATGAGTTTTAAAAAGGTCTGTAAGCAAAGTGCAAAGGGTGGGATTTGTTCTAAAAGACAAAAATAAAGATTATCTTGTAAGGTCCGATTATGGTTAAAAGAAAAGGTTCGATTTAAAAGTTAATTTTAAAAAGAAGAGACACAACCATTTACTGGTTGTTGAAAAGACAATACCTTTCTATGAAAAGTTTATATGAAGGATATAAAAAGAGATTCAAATCATTGTTTTGAAGTGTACATGGGGAACAAGAGTGCTGTGTGATATGTCAATCAAAGAAGAACAAATAGATAGGTACACCAGATTGTAGAAAGGAATTGTACGGAAATCATTTTCAGACTTGATGAGAAGTAGATAAAGAGTTGATTGCAAATGTAATTACGATCTTACTGTGAAGGCGGCATAATCAGATAATGAGAAGTAGCAGATTTACAGTCTTCGAAACTTGTGATCAGTACTAGACTTGATTCAAGGAGTTCATATAGAAGAGATTGTAATCTCTTTATAGTAGGTTTGCGATCAGAATTATAGCAGATTTGAATAAGAGACTTAAGCTCTTGTAAAGAGCATTAGAAAGAGGGGTTGGTGCCTCTAGTGGGCAAGTGCTCGTGAACTAAAATGAGCGGTTGGTGCCTCTAGTGGAAAAGTGTCTCACAAACAGAATGAGGGGTTGATGCCTCTAGTCGGTTGTTTCCTGCAAATTTGTAAAAGAATTTTTCTATATATAAGAAAGCTATTTTACCATGGTTTTCTCCCATAAGGGTTTCCATGTAACTTGTGTTCCATTTGTGTTACATGGTAGTTAAATTTCATCTAAATGTTTATATGAAATGAATATGCTTTGGAATTAAGTTATGTACTTTTGTTATTAAGTTGAAAAAGAAAAAGTTTGATGTTATACTAATTCAGATCCCCCCTCCCCCCTCTCTCTCAGTATAACCGTGTTCTTAACAATTGGTATCAGAGCGGGTTCCTTCGAAAAAGTCTAACCACTTGAAGGTAGATCAAAAGAACACTATGGGAAAGAAAGAAGTTAATGAAGGAAAAAGTGCCAAGAAAGGTATTGTTAACAAAGCACCTAGTACAAGCATTGAAGGGATAGAAGATGAATTCCATTTTGTGAGTAAAGAAGAGGATTCGAAACAGTTTGATGTGAGTAATGAAATGAATCTTGAAAGTGATGATGAAGATAGCTTTGAAGAAGAGCTCTAATGTGTCATAGATGACATTAAGAGGCTTTGTGAAAAGCTTTCAATCAATAGATACCTATATCAAGAGGAATACAAGAAGAACAAATCACTTCAAGAAATAGAAAAATAAATTATCAATTTAAAATTCAAATTGAGGGAAAAAGAATTGTGGAAGAAATTAAATCTCACTTAAAGGCTAAGATACCGGTTCTTGGGGAAAAAGGTTGGGTCCAGGTCCTGGTTCTTGCCCGGTCCTGGTTCGAGCCTAGTTCTCCCTGGGTTCCTCCCGGGTCCTACCCAGGTGGCCAAGTTCTCTGTGGGTCTTGCCACACAGGACCACAAAGAACCTGGCCACCTGGGCAAGAGCAAGGCCCACAAAGAACTCAGCCACCTGGGCAGGACCCGAGTGGAACCCAGGGAGAACCCAGGCGGACCTGGGAGAACCATGGCTCGTGGGTTCCCAAAAATAGGGCCACGGGTCATAAAAGTAAAAAAAAAAATTAAAAAACAACTATGTATCATTGTATGGAAAAGTTACATTGTATGTTTGAACACATATAATATAGGACATATGTATATATATAATATATATATGTATATAATTAAAAAATATATATAATTAAAAATATATATATATATGTACAGACGTACCCGTACCCAAGAATTTTATTTTTTTGTCGAATTCGTACCCGAATCTGTATCTGTATCCGTACTCGAACCGGTAACTTAGATTAAAAGTAAAAGAGGAAACTTGTGAACAACTTGAATCTGAGGTAGCTTCTCTAAGAAATGAATTAGAGAAAACAACCTTAAAAATGAATAAATTTGAGAAAAGTTCCAAAATCTTGGAAGATATTATTGACAGAAAAAGATCATCATCTAACAAAATAGGGCCAGGTTACAGAGAGAAGTCAAAGAGCTATGTTGATGCACTCAACAATCCCATCAAAGGAGAAAGTAGCAAAATGGGAGAATCGTCTTAAACATCAGAAGAGGAAGCAGAAAAATATGTTGAAGTCATGATAAAGCCTATTAAAAATGAAGAAACCAAGAGGAGTCAAATCCCATAGCATTCAAGCAATCTAGGCTGCATTATGGAGGTGGTGTCATCACATCCTAGACAAGGAAATCCCCATCTAAGGTTGAGAATTAGAAGGGACTAAGATTAAAGCTTGATTAATAA
The DNA here is from genome assembly GCF_030272615.1 of Cryptomeria japonica. NCBI lineage: Eukaryota > Viridiplantae > Streptophyta > Pinopsida > Cupressales > Cupressaceae > Cryptomeria > Cryptomeria japonica. The sequence goes on from NC_081407.1 coordinate 586,716,789, forward strand.
CAATATCAGTTGTACTATGAGCAACCATAATTATTTAATATGTAATTAATGTAGCAAAATAAGTAGTGCGGGACATTACATTTGGTATCAGAGCTTTGATCCAGCCATATTGTAATGTAAACATGAATCAATGAATCATTCTAGTCAATAAGAAGGAATCTAATAATACATGTATTTGTGTGTATGCTCCGTGTTTGCATATATCCATGTGTATGCTCCGTGTTTGCATATATCCATGTGTATGCTCCATGTTTGATTCATGCCTGGTATGTTTCCAACATGTTTATTCCATGTGCGTTTCTAAAGCCATTTCATGTTGAGAATTATTTGAGCATTCCATGATTATTGCTTGAGGACAAGCAATCTTGAGTGGGGTGGATCATAATGTCCCCACTTTGAAATAGAATTTAATGGTAAATAATAATAACAAAATTAAAATTCAAAAGAATAAAAAAAAAATTAAAATTAAAATACAAAAGTGTTAAGAGTTATCTTTTATTAGCTAATAATTATTTATTTAATTATTAGTCTATTATACTCTATGCTTAAGCTAAACTTAGGAATCTTATAATTCTTTAGGGTTTTCACCTTTAGGGTTTCGAGTATCCTCTTATAAGGATTCTCTCTTTGTATTTTCATAACAACTGTAATTATTGAATTGCATTCTTGTTGCACAATCAATATAACTCCTCTTTTCTGGATCTCTGAATTCTAGCCTCCATAGCTATTTCGCTTCTCTCTTTCTATGACAGGTTTCTATGCAGGTTTGGGAGTTGTAGAGTTGATCTTTTAGTGTTGATCTATATGTTCATCACAGCCTTCACCACTATCATAAGAAAATGCTAAAAAAAAAACTATCACCCGTTGCTCTAACTGAGTTGATCCACATTCAGATTGAATTACCAATGCTAAGGATCCCATTTTCAGCAAGGACCTTGCAAAGTTGATCAAGCAAATTGCCATGGTAGAGGATAAAGCATAAGAAAAACCCTTGGTATTGGTGTCACTAATACACATAATTTACATTGATTACTAGTAGCTTCCATTTGATTACTTTATTGTTTTTAAATTAATTTATTGAAGTGTGCATGATAAAAGCTCCAAATCCTTTTAAATCTTTATATTTCATGCTTTCTTCAATTTCTCAGATTTGAGTTTGAGTCAAAAATTAGCTTGCCACATCCAAGTCTTCTTACGATGTTCATTACATGTGGATTTGAGTGTGTTAAGTGTCAAACCCACATGATGGAAATTGTAGCACAAGAAACAATACTACCAAATGTTGAACATGCATCTTCTTAGTTGTTTGGCATGCTTATGTGGTGCAAGAGTAGCCACATGTCAAAGATGTATGGCATTTGAATTGATCAAATAGGGTGAGAACATATGCAACTACTTGGAAGGCTCCATTATGCAGGCTAGTGGTATTGTACAAACATACATTAGCCAGACTTTTGATCAAACTACCAAAGAATTTTAGGGGCCCTCCCTTCATTAAATAACATGCGAGAGTAAGACATAAAGATAAATGAGAACTATATAGAGCAATGCACAGAGTTGCTCTACATGAAACAATGATGCATATATTCCTATAAAGACTATGTAGCATGTGTTGAGTGGAAGCAAGTGTGCAAGCTATGTGAATGTAAAGGACTAAAGTTGTGCATGTGGCTATGCTTGCCATTTGCACCTTCTTTAGAAGCAATGATTTCCAGTGCATTTGACCTAAGTTAAGCAAATTGTGCCCATAGTTCATACCACTTAGCCTAATCAATATATTGCCTAATCTTGATAGTTCAAAATAATTGGTGAGTGCCAAAGTATGGATCATCATGGTATCTGATAACATCTCAAACAATTGGATTCACACAAGCAGGATCCAAGTTTATGGGATGTGAAGATTGTGTTGACCCTAGAAGCGGAGAGAAGTATGGTCTGAGTAGCTCCATGTTAAAGACTACCAAGGACAACTGAGTTCTCACTAATTGTGCAAAAAATGGTTTAAGGACTAGAGCATAGTGATTTAATCTTGCAAAAAGATCTACAAAAACATTCCTTTTGAAGATGTAACCAAATATTGTTGCCAACCTAAAAGGTGCAAAGTACCTGATGGGCGATTGTGTAGAAGAATTTGTTCACCTATTGATGGTATTGATTCATCAAATGAAGTGTTGTGCTTTATTGACTTCCATTCCATGGATGTCGCTAGTGCAAGGTAGAATATGTCAAGATGTGTCATTAGTTGGAACCAAAGATGTGTTTGGAAAAAAGGTAATGCTCCACACATTTTTGTAGCGCTTTCTTGTAGGCATCCTACATTTATGCAGCTTGGCATCTCATGTGTGTGGAAGCACATTGTTGTGAATCCACCAAAAGCTGAACCAATGTGAAGCTGACCACCTTTGTTTTCTTGTCATTTGGGAGCAAAAGGCTATGAAATGGTTTAGTTTGTATCCAACATAGTTCAAAGAGTTTGCCAAACAAAGTGTTAACAAATCTTGGGTTGCAATTAGATACAACGAGCAACAATAGCCTACACTAGAGCCTCAAATGAGTCAAGAAGATGCATGCAATGCTTGATCCTATGATGGTTTTCTTGTAGGTAACCATGTGGCCATCTTGGAGAACCTGTCAACCATAGAAAACACAAAGTTCTTTTGGTTGTGGTTGGAATTCCACTAAGAACATCCATTTTGATTGACTCCCAAGGCCCTTGAGGTACCACTAGAGGAGTATAAAGCCCCAAAGCCTCTGTGGTCTTGGCAATGCAACAAGAGATGTAGGACTTAATGTGGCACTCAATGTTCATTCATGTGAGGCTACTAGAGGTGTTGTTAAAGTACAACAAGCAATTTCATGTTAAAGTGACCTAACATTTTGGAAAAATGTGCTACAGAGATCAAGCATTGTTGGGGCTTGCTTAACCAATGCAAAGATGTCTAAATGTGTAGGAAGTCCATTTGACATTTAAAAATCGACCAATAGGTGTACCTTGTGAAAGCATGATGAAAGGCTAGATGAAATCTTTGTCTACTGTCTGCAATGGTCCCTAGTCAAAAAAGTTATCAAAACACATATTTCTAGCATGGTAACAATAGGTGTACCTTGTGAAAGCATGATGAAAGGCTAGATGAAATCTTTGTCTACTGTCTGCAATGGTCCCTAGTCAAAAAAGTTATCAAAACACATATTTCTAGCATGGTAACAAACGCATGGACCAATTATCCACTAACGTAGTTTGCAGCCTTGTTGTCGTGCCCCTTTTTAATTATACTTGGTCACCAAGTGGAATTGTTGCAAGTAGGTCATCCACTTCAAAAAAATATGGATAAAAATGAAATAATCAAGCAGTGTGAAAACAGAGGATGCTGCTGCCCATAGGTTTACAATTCTGAAACTACAAAGAAATGCCTTGTGAGTGCAATGAATACCCTTCGTGTCAAAAAATTTAGAAGGATTTCAAGAGATTTGCTTTATGACAAGGAGAAAAGTTTTAGAAGGTGTCTTCAAAATATATTTTACTAATAAATAGATGTCCTTATTTACTAGTCATCTGAGTTGCTCCTTACTTGGTTGGATAGTTCGCAACCTGATTCCCTTGCATTCTAATATTATTAATTTGTTCTCATACTCCTTGTAGGGATATAACACACACAGATGATAAATTATTTTGACAGGAGTTGGATGTGTTTTACTCATAACTATATGATGTTTACTGGAAACATTTGTGTTATCCATCTCTGCTTCTCTATTTTGCATGATTGATGATATATACACTAACACAGTTCAATATTTATTTTTTTCCAACTGGAGCAATAACTAAAATTAATAACATTTCAAAATACATCCTATTGGCATCAGGAACACCTTTAAAAAGTAAAACACAGAATTATTTCTGACCACCTTTAACAATCCCTGAGAAAGAACAGATATAAAGATACATGATAAAAGGATTATAGCAACTGAGTTTCCAGAACACAACCTGCATAGCCTTTGAAGATAATAAATGTTAGATCTCAGTATGCCAAACTTTTGAAGCCTTACTAAATTGTAGAATTTTTCAAAACATGATTCATATTAAAATAACAGAAATAGAACTCTGATTCAAGAAATCTTACTTCAAAAAGTAGCGCCTCTGGAGGGATGTCGAAAACATCATCACATTCATCACCTACTGCCAACTCTGAGTCAACTTTTTTTGAATCTGATGCATGTTGACTGTCTCCTTCTCCATTTTGAATTTTGCTGTTGTTATTTTCCATTGAATTAGATTCTGTATGTGGTAAACTTCCAAAGGAAAACCCTGAAGCTCCTTCATCCTTGCTTTCACTAGAAATGATATCCTTTTCCTTTCTGAAATCCTGTTCACTTCCTTTCAAATGCCCATGCAAGGTATTACATTTAGTGAACATGTTTGCAGCACCCACAGGCTTATCTGCTGTATCTACATCATGAACAGCATCAACCTAGAAATTGAAAAAGATGCATCAGTCTTGAAAGCTGCAATGCTAACTGGGAAAACTTTATTTCGAAAACTGCATAAGAGGGAACATGTAATGTCCCCACTTTGAAATAAATTTTAATAATAAATGGTAATAATAAAATTAAATTAAAATATAAAATAATATAATTAAATATGATTAATTAAAAATTAATTAAGTTAATGAAAAGTCAAAAGACATGAAAGGAAAAGTTGCGACTCCCTCAACAATGAGATATAAAAGGGAGAAGAGAACCTCATTTGGGAGGGGGAATAATTTGGGAAATGAGAAGTGCAGATCTGATTTAAATAATAAGTGCAGATCTGATTATGAGAGGTTGTGTCCCTTTCAAAGGGCAGAAATAATGAAGAGTTACACTCTTTCAAAGGGTGCTAATGGTGAAAGGGTGTGTCTCTTGCCAAAAGGTATACATGATGAAGAGGTGTGACCTCTCCCTCACGTTGAGAGATATAAAGGAAACGAATCAAAGCATCCAATAACATCACCATGGATTGATAAGATCAGATTTGTTATTAAGTTACAAGTAGTAACATCTTTGTTCTTGGTGGTATGCATGGGGAGTATGTATGCTTAATATATGAAACCTGCTAATGTTCTTATGCAGAATTAATAGTAATATTAATATGGACTGCAATATGTATGGCAGTCATACTTAATTTCATATATATCCATAATACATAAGAAATTAGTATACTTATAGACTTATAGTCTAAATCATGTTATTACTGTCAGTATTTAAGAAGAAGGGAATGAGATGTTCCAAAGGGGGGCAGTCTAAATCCAAGCAATAGGTTAAGACCCAAGATATGGTGGGGATCAGTGACCCATGAGCCTCGAGGGTATAGACCCAAGATAGGTAAGGGCTTGGATCTGTAAACGTTGAGGGAACCTATTGTATTTGGTCTCTAAGCGCTTTGGTAACATACATAGACCCTTCTCCCTTAAAACTGAAGTAGTAGCAGGGTTTGATATCTATATTAAAAACTATGAATAATGAAATTAATCATCTAATGAGGAAAATAAATAAGAAATTTGTTAATAACCAATTGAAGAATATCAATCAATTTTAGTATATTGAAATAGATCAAGTAGGGGACATTACAGAACACTTATTAAGTGTATTATAGATGAAAAAATATATTTTATAAAAATTATTTAGATGTTCTACAGTAGCTATTTATTAATTTAGTATAAATCAATGCATATAAACTTATCTCTGTAACTTGAATACATATTATCATACAATATTATCTCTTGAACGTAATTGACATTCCACTCCATTAAGGTCCTAAAGGGTTAAGATGTGAACAAAGTTTAATGCAATGGGAAAACTGAAATCCTAAACTCTATGAGTGGCAACAAAAAAGTATCATTGATCATTGGTACTCCAAACAGAATCCCACTTTAAAAATGTTAAAAATCATCCTAAATCAATATCCTTGTGAAGGAAATTTTTCATATAAGATTTACATAAATATTCAAAAGAAAAGATTCAACTTCAAGATACACTCCTCGGCCAGCCAAAAGAGTAGAAAAGTATTAGTTCCCTCCTTGATGGTTTTCTATTTCTTGAGGACACAAATGGACCAATATTATTTAGGTCAAGGGAGGGAAAACCTCAACTAACATCAGGAGCTTTGGTTGCTTGTTTGATGTTAGGGTTCTACCATTGGAAGAGTAGTCAATAGAGAAATAGAGATTCAAGCAATAGCAAATCACTCAAATAATAGGAAAGCATCTTCTGAAAAGATGTATCACATTACAAAGAAAGGAAATTACACGACAAAGGGAGGGAAAACCCAACTGCTACACTACACAAGCATCATGTAAATATAAGCCACTTATTATAGCACATAAACAAAACCTAATAATCCAAAAATGTCCATTTGGTCCTTTTATCTTCAAAATTTTAATGCAGTATGACATGGAAAAGCACTTCCAATTCAGATCTTGTTTTGAATAATGTTGACTGGTCTAATTGCCAAAATGTATGCATAGCCAGAACATGGCGGTTAACCTAAAAAGCGTAACTCCCGAACTAGTACAATGATAACTTCAAAGTAGTGGAAGAACTCTGCAAAGCTGCAGAAACAAATGAAGAAAATCCATGCAAAGAACCAAAATCCTCGAGTGTCGGTATTCAATGACCCATTGGAGAAGCCATCGACGTTATTGTCTATAACTGTAAAAGTACCAAACTAAAGTTAGAACTTCTTTTGTTGAGATTAAGGTTCTGCAACAAAAACATGCAGAATCCCATCATGCACAATACTAGATGCAACCAACCTGTGGACAGAGATGCCTCAAAGTCTACCATAAGCATAACAAACATAACATACGAGGCACAAAGGTGATTCAAATGCTTCCATTACTTGAACATAGCACTATATCAAATCCAAAATATATTTCATTTCCATGCTCATTAATTGATGCAGAGCATTATGGACCCTCCCACAATCACACTACAACTCTTCAATTTTTTTTCTGGTTTGTAGCAACATTCACCTATCCAAGGCTTCCAAAACAATACTCCACCTGTAGATTCATTCAACTCACCATATCTGATCACACACTCAAATGTAACATCACTTTTCCAATCTGCAACACTAGGATCAATTACAAGATCCCAAAACAAGGCCTTTCTTCCAACTCCCTAGACTCTACTCAATGCACCCAATCAAGGATAGGCTTCAATCCTACTAGCCCTCCAAATCGGGTAACTCAATAATAACTCAAAACTTTCTCAAAACACTTGCCCAACAAATTACCTATTCAGACACCCATTTGGAAGTTATTAAACATATCCAAAACTCAGGTATAGTTACTTTGGACGAACTGTACCGATCAGCACCTTGCTACACTTGAAACTAAGCTAATTAGCCCACTTTTACAAAGCAACTACCTCAAAAACTCTTCACCAAGACTCCACACCCCAAAACAATCTTACTAAAGGATGCAAATCAACAAATTTTCTAGGGTTTAGACAGTGAATGCTCATTTAATCACCCAAACACAAAACCCTCCTTTTTAGGCCTACAAACTAGGGCTTTCACATACACACACCCTCCAAACACTTCACAACTTAACCAATGGATCAAACACCATCCACATGACCTGCACAAACTACAGCATGCATAAAAACACCCACTCACTCAATGGTTTCACTTAGACACATACATGGCACCAAATTTCCACTTACTCAACATACCATTCCTCACCACTCTTCACCCTAGGGTCTCACCATCACATCTCCATGGCCATACCTGCACTCAGAATGTTAAAACAGCCTATATTACAACTTTCCAGACCCATTCCACAAGAAACAGTAGATACATAAAGTGGAATGGGTCAATTCTTCATTATGACCTTCCAACCCTTGTAAAGCTGTCCAAAATGACTGGTTTTAGGACAGTCAATATAAAACGTACAAAACAGTTGATTAAGCCTTCAAACCAATGCCAAATGAAAGTTAAAACATTTCCCTATCACCTCCAAAAAGAATCAGATCAAAAGATGTTGTGAAAAGGAAATTACAGCAGTTGCAAGTTCAGATTTTTTTATCAAAATTGCAGGGAAAACTGTGTATTCATTGCTCAAACCTCAAAACACTTATATTGTCAATCAATTTTGACCAACTCTCCCCATTTTTTATCATTTCAAGTATATATAAACTATTTACTTTCATGGGAACCGAAAACCAACTCCTAACTACCCATTCAACCACTTTGTGGGTGTTTACAACTTTAATTTATTGTCAAATTGACACTTTTAGTTGTCAATTGACAAGTTTTTAACCTTTTTCCATCTTGGCACTTTCTAATCAACTTTATTACATTAATATCTAATCAACTTTATTACATTAATATCTAATCAACTTTATTACATTAATATGGTCACACAAGACCTTATGAAACTTAAAATACTCATTAAAAACCTATTCTACCCATTGAACCCCATTACATTACTCATTTTGACATTATTTTCCTCACATGACAACTCATTACAAAATGACTCAATACATAAACAATATAACTTCAAATGGCATTATTAGCCATGATTACAAAATCAACTAGTCAAGATTGACCTTACAACATAAATGTCTCCTTGATCTTCATTGTGGCCTCATGATGGCCATGCTTGACATGGTGCTCTGCACCATTAATGTCCCATTCGTTTCCCAAATGTGGTGATGAATTACCAATGCTTGCTTTAAAAACCTTCTCCAACCCTAGTAAAAACTGAGTAGTTCCATGGTGATGTTGTGAATCTATAAAGGAAATAAAAGGAACTTGTAAACATTTGAAGTTACCATGTGCCTCATTCTCAGAAGTCTTCATTGTGGTAATACTAGAAAGAAGATGGGCATGAGTGGAACTCAAAAATGGTTTGTAGATACCCTTGGTAGATTCAGCTGATTGTCTCTCAAAAACTTGCTTTGACTCTTTGCAATAGTTAGAGATGCAATCAACATTTTCAGTAGAGCTCAAATTCCCACCAAAAACTTTGTGGGAAGAGTATTAATCTCTCAAAGTGATAATATGTAGTGTCCCTCCTCAGTTTATCTTTTGATCTATGCGTCAATAACACTTATTTAGACATATTGATGATACTTTGACGATTTCTTATGACTTTATTCAAATCGTAGATGTTATTTTATGATGTTTTAGATTATGATCGTGACTCTATTTACATTGCAGATACTCATTATGATGTTAGGCATTATTGGATGATATAATACTCTGATGACTTATGTGGATATATGTTATTTTGATGATTTATATTGATGATGGTACTATCATTATTGATCATGTGATCTGATGAATATAAGTGTTGATGGATCATATGTGTTCATATGCTTGATGGATTTTACATGCCTTACTATATTCATGAATTATACTAACCATGCACTTGATGATGTTTTGATGCACTGACCATATTTAATGATTATCTATGATGAGTTGATCTTATGGTGTGTTTGATTGTTGTATGACTGTCTTCGGGATAGAGACAATGTCACATCACTCATTGCGAGTAGGATGTGCCGTTGCGATTCTCTAACCCTTGTCTGTTATAATATATATATATGCATATGTCGTATCATTGTTTTGTGGATGCAGGATTTGCAAGTACCAAACACCGACTCCACTTGGCTCCATAGGCCTGACCATGTCTTTAAATCCCAATGGCATGTGGTTCAAAGTTGACACAAGTTCCCCTCACATACTCTAGGTCTAAGTTGTTCACTGTGAGTCGTCGGTGTCTTGGTGTAAGTCGCCATGTCAATTAGTAAGCTTGGTTTCTTCTGTGTTGTGACTATGCTAGTATTGATTGGTTTATACTATTATGTGAGATGATGTGTTTATTAATGTTGAGACTAATTATTTGATTATCAATGCAATATTAAATAGTTAATAATGTTTATTTTAATTATTTTGATTAATAGCGATTCGATTATTTGATTATCTAATGTTTAATTTAATTTATCAGATTATTGGCCTTTTGGGTATTTAATTACTTGATACTTAATGTTTATTTATTTTAGTGATGATTTAATATTTATTGTTTAGCTTATGATGTGGTTTTATATTTATTTGATATTTGTGATTTGACCTTTATTTGTATTTAATTGTTTATTTATTTAATCATCTATGGTTTAATATTTATTTGGTATTTAAAATTTATTTGCTTCTTTAATTCATTTATTAGCCTTTGGTTTATTTAATTTAATTACCCCATTTAATTTATTTAATTGTGGCTGATGTTTTATTTATTAGTTTGACTTTTATGTTTAGTGGGATGTATAAATGCACTTTAAAATAAAATAATAAATATTCCCGCCTAGTTGTATAATCATGATTTATATTTATCTTGCCTACCCTCTTCTCTCATTGGTTGAATTCAAAAAGGGAGGTAAAATTATATTATATGGTGGCGGTTGGTAAAATATATTATAGAATCGAATATTTTGATTGGTCCATTTAGAGGCTAGGGTTTTAGTTATTGTTTGGCCTTTTAGTTTCATTCCCATGATGTGTTTCGAGTTGGCTTTTCTTCTCCGTAAAATTTTCTCTGCAAGATTTTTCCTTTGGTTTTTTGGCTTGGATTGTTACTGGAGCTTGTTGATTTGGCTTTTGGATTTGGGGAGCTCTTCTTCAGCATCTTCCCATCACACGGGTTGCGGGTTGGTGATGTTTTTCTCCCTTTTGTATTTTGATTTACAGTTTCCTGTATGCACCGTGTCTGCAGATTGTATGTGAGAGCTTGGGAAAAATAAATTTACAGTTTGTATAGTTTCAGAGGAAAAATTTAAATGCATAAATTTATTATAAAGTTTTAGTCTATAGTTTGTGGGGAAATATTTATATTTCTGGATTGTCTGTAAATGTCATTCACGGCTATGACAAGGCTCATTCCCTTTAGCCTTGCTTCCTTGGTTCTATTTGTATTGTGTGACGATGTGTTTGAATTCTTTTCTTTGATTATGAAGATCGGTGAGTGTATTCTGGGTTGTTGAGAGTTTGTATTTGTTCTTCTGGTGTTTCCTGTGTGTGTTGTCAAGAAAGAAGTTTTGGTTAAATCTTTGTTTATACAAGTTTATCATTTATTCTATTTGTGCCTATTAAATCTATTGTTTTGGGCGACTTTATGTATATATTTTTCGAAGCTTTATGTTTAAAGTTTGATTTTTACTCTTTTCCGTAAATTCTGAGTTTTTCCGTGTGTATTTATGTAAATGCGCTAATCTTTTTAATGCGTTGTCTTTAATTGTATTTGCGCTGCCCTTTGTTGCATTTGTGTTGTCTTTATTTTTTAATGTGATGTCACTCTGTGTAAAAGCGTTGCCCTTATTTGCATATGTGCTAAACAGTAATGTAAAAACGCTAAACTGTTATGTGAAAGTGTTGTACTGCGTGGTGTATGTGTTGTTTTGTCCTGTAAAGGTATTCTTACCTGCTTTTCTTTTTCTGTCTTTCTTTTCGGATCTGATCTTGTACTAGAGGCTTTTAGGACAGTTTGTAAATGTTTTCCAGTATTGGCATTTATCTGATTTGAGAGTTTTATGTGATTTTTGCATCTTGGTATGTGGATATGCCTGCCTTATGTGTTCTTGAGGTTTCTCCTTTCATGTTGATGAGCCATGATTGTGAGGGTTATTATATTAATTTTGGACCAACAAGTTGATGCACCTTGCTGCTATCTTTTATTTCATGTTGATGAAGATTTGATTGCCTTATTATGACTTGATGTTTATTTCAAGTATGAGGCTCAAGGTTGCTTACCTATTAATATGACTTTTTGGATGTTCAAGTTTATGTGTATGTTGATGGCTGCATAATGATGATTTTGGTTTTCAGATTTGTATTGATTTAGAGCCTCCTACTTCTCTATTGTTGTTTTGGGAGCATGTTAGGTGGAGTGGACTTCCATGTGATGACCGAGATCATGAGAGATAGGTGGACAGTTGATAAGCCTCCCATCTAGATCGCCAGGGCACATTGGAAGTTTTCCTATTAGTAAACAAGTGATAACTTTAATAATAAATTAGATGGATTGGGTAACTAGGACTCACCTAACAAGATAATTAATTGATTTGTGCCTCATGACTAGATCCTAGGGAGGATGTTTATGATAAGCATGAGAAGGCCGTGAAGACGATAAGTCAAATCTCCCTTGATTCTCTCATGGGTAGAAATGGCTCCACATGTCTATCGGGGTTATGTTATGCCTTGAAGAGTTGTGTTGTCAATATTATGGGGAGGATAGCATGTGATGACACTCCACTCCTACATGTATCCTTGCTTGAGACGTATTCATGCCTTGTTGATTTGTGCACCTCTAGGAGTTTCTATTTGTGCTTTCTTGTGCCTCATGACTAGATCCTAGGGAGGATATTTTAGGATAAGCATGAAAAGGCCGTGAAGACAATAAGTCAAATCTCCCTTGATTCTCTCATGAGTAGAAATAGCTCCAAATGTCTATCGAGGTTATGTTATGCCTTGAAGAGTTGTGTTGTCAATATTATGGGTAAGATAGCATGTGATGACACTCCACTCCTACATGTATCCTTGCTTGAGATGTATTCATGCCTTTTTGATTTGTGCACCTCTAGGAGTTTCTATTTGTGCTTTCTTGTGATTGGTTCTTGCTTGAGTGTCCTTGTATTGTTTAGTCTCTTTGGTTTTAAGTGTCAACCTAGATGTAGAGTGTGCATTAGGACCTTGTGTCATCTCCTAGCACGAGGGGTTGGCTCCTTTGGTTCCACATGGTTGGGTGGTTGGTGTTTTTTAACCATTGCGATATTCCTATCTTTGGATTCTTCTTGCATGGACGAGGATGCTTCTTCAAATAGTTCATGGATTATTGTTGCAGCAAGAGTGTATACGATGTTGTGACTTATGTAATGAAATTATCATGTAATGGTTGTAAAGAAATCATGCTCATGAGAAATGATTATGTTGTTCTAGTTATAGTGATAGCTTGGGTTATAGTATATGATTGTAATGATGGACCTTAAGTTGTATTGAAAAACATTTATATATTAAATGAAATGGATGCATGAGATGTAAATAAGTAATTATTGTTTGGAATAAAATGATGCAATTTGTATTCATGATGAGTCATGTTAAAAGGAAAATTGTACAAATATTATGATAATGGTAATAGCTTAGGAATGATGTCTTTAACTAATGCTTTAAGTAGGAGAAATGCTATGCCTTGGTAGGATGTATAAGTATGAGTAATGATAGAAGATATCTTAGGACATGGTTATGATTTGGGATTGAAGAATTTGAACTTAGAGTATCATACCCCATAGTTTGTGATCTAATGGTAGGATTGAAATGTTATAATGCTTGGGTTGTAATTGAATGTTTCTGATGAAAATATTGTATGAATGTTCTTAATGAAAGAATTACTAATCTTATTAATGGAAATTACTAGTATGTGTATGGGTAGACAGTAAAATGAATGTTGTCTTTCAAGAAAGGATTAGATTGTATTATATGTTATGGATTAAGATTATAACTCCAATTGGTGGATGCTATTAGTTGTTATGGATTTAGGATATTGTATCTTAAGTGGTGTTGAGTTGAATTCATGAAGTCACTAGATTTGTAATAAGATGTTATTGGAATCAAATAAATTAGGTTGTTGGTTAATTGATATAGCATAAGAGATTTTATGAGTATTAAATGAGCCATGGATTAAATGTTTAGGAAGACTTTGTGATTATTGCATTATGTACTTTAGGAATCATGATTAAGACATGGACATGCTAGGGGCATAGAATCATAAATAGTTATGTGAAAGTTAATTCTAAATGGAAATGATGTTAATGCAATGTAAGCGTTAATCTTGGTATGTGAATGATGATCATAATAGTCGAAGGTTGGTTAAGGGTAATAGGAACATTTGGACTTGGTGTATAAAATGAACCTAAGGAAAAAGGGGAAGTAGCTATGCATTGAAAGATAGAATCTCATATTAAATGAATGGTTACGTAGGTTGCATATCATGAGTGTTAAGTATTGCTATGTTGCACCTATGCTTGAATAATGATTAAGATTATTAGGTATTGATCTGAAAGAAAGTAAATGTTTATTGCTTATGTAGGTAGATTAAGTAATGGCGTTGAGATACCCTAGGGATTTAGTAGTAATGATTTATTATATTCCGCTTGTGTAGTTGATTAATAGTTTAAGTGAATTATTCTATGTTCGTAACATTTAAATGTTGATGTGTGCTCATTGCATTGCTTAAGTGATGTTATGTGTTGTATTCATAAAAAAAAAAATTAGTATGTAGTTGCCAAATTTCTCTAGGGTATTTTGGTGGGCATTACATAATATCTTAACTTTCTTTTAGATTATTGCTTGCAAAGATAGGAATGACATAGTATGCAATCATAGATACTTCACCCAGCGTAACAATACATGCATGGCCCATCCTCAAATAGTGTTTGACCTTTCAAAGCCCTAGTACCTTATATTGCTTTTCTATTATCATGAAAAGAGCAGTAACCAACAATGGCAGTTAAAAAGTTGTAATGGCAGTTAAAATCTCAAGTTGTTGCTACAAGAAGAAAATGGTAAAGTTTCAGAGAAAAAGTTGGCTCTAGAAGCTAGTGAAAATGGTAGTGATTGATCTGAAGATTCAGATTGAAGAAAGTAAAAAGGTTGTAGAAGACCTCATAAAACAATACAAAGACAAGGAGGCTACTTGTGAGAAACTTGAAAGAGAAATTGTGTTATTAAGAAATCTTGAAAAGTCATCTCAACAATCCAACAAGGAAAACACCTTTCAGAACAATGCTATGTCACTAGATGACTTATTGAACTCTCAAAAGCAGTCCCTTGACAAGAGTGGAGTTGGCCATGATGAAGGTCAATGCTCCAAATCTGCTGAAGGTAAACAAAGAAAACCCAATGATGTATTTGCCTTTAAAACCAGAAATGACAACTTTAGCAAATTCTTTAATGCTAGACAAGCTTATGTGACGAGTTAGAGCAATGCATACGTCTATGGCTATTGTTTTTCTTGCAACTATTATGGTCACAAGGCTGCAAATTGTAGAAGATTTCCTAAAAGAAATTTGAGTTTTATAAATCACAATTGTTTTGCTCCATTGAGAAATTATAATGTTGTTTGTTACAAGTGCAATAACCTTGGTCATTCTGCAAAGTTCCATAAAAGTGTGTTGAAAGATTTGCCTAAGAAGGAGGATAAAGAAGAGAAAGAGAAGAAGAATATGGAAGTCTAGAAGAAGAAAGAATAGTTAAGTCCTGAAGTAGCATGAATTGTGCAGACAGCTCTTCTTGCTCAGAATGAGAAGGATATATGATACATTGATAGTGGTTGTTCCAAACACATGACAAGTAACAAAATTAAATTCCTTACTCTTAAGAAAATGAATGGAGGTTGTGTTGATGTGTTTTTTACGCACATGCAAACACAGAATAAAATACCTAAAGGTACCTTATCCTCTCTTGAGTAAAGTTTCCGAATGCTGAAGATATCGCGAAAAGGATGAATCAGAGAAACTTCAAGGTTCATGTATGTAGGGTCTCTACATGTGGATAAGCTATCTGTGGTATGATGTATTTTTGCTACCTAGACCAAAATGCTTCACTTTTCATCTCGAAATTTCCTTGCTAAGGAAGATGTCATCTTGTTCTTTGCTATGAATAAAAATTCATGTCCAAGAAAGGTCCAAAAATGTGTACACAAAGAAAATCGTTGTGGGCCTTCAGTGAGGGTCCGGAGCGATTTTATCTTTCCTAGGCAAAACTCATTCAATTCATCATCTTCAATCAAGTCTGGATACTTCATTATGCTCATTCTATCCTTCACCATGCCTTTGACATCTTAAGTCGACCAAATAAGGCTAGCAATGACCCCTACAAGATTTCTCGCTGTGGGCCCTCTCTGAGGGTCAGGAGCAATTTTTCTGTTTTCAACAAGGTCCTTCATCATTTCTAGCCAAAACTTCTTCAGGTGGGTGGAGAAAGTCATTCATTTCCCTTTCATGCTCAAAACTTAGTCCTTTTCCATTGCAAAATGAAGGAAATCAAAATCTCGCTGTGGGCCCTCTCTGAGGGTCAGGAGTGATTTTTCGCTGTGGGCCTTCTTCGAGGGTCAGGAGCGAAATTTGACTTTTTGAACTCTCTGCCAGGATAATTTTATGGAATATAACATTTAAGTATAAGTCTTATACTTTAAGTTATATTCCATATATACTTTCAGGATGTTTGAGAGTGGTTTCAGACCTCCAGGAGTTATATTGCAAAATCTAGTTTTTGGAGGTTTTCAGTTTTCAGACTTAGTCAAATTTCAGGATCAGGACATTCCAGACTTAGCCAAATTTCAAGATCAAGACTTTCCAGACTTAGCCAAATTTCAGGACATTCCAGTCTTTATCATTCACCAACTTCACCGAACTCAAGCAGAACCTGCTATCCAAGTGATCCCCTTGGCGACACTCAAAATGCAAAGGCTAGATGACAAAACCCTAAAAGACCTAGAAAACAAACCCTAGAAAGCAAAAAAGCAGGGGTCTCCATTTGCAATGGGGCGATGTGTGAAATGGTCACAACAGGTTGTTGTCCTCATTTTTTAATTTTCAAAAATGTGACAACCCTTACAAAATTTTGGTTTAAATGTGTTGTTTTTGTCTACAAGGCACGTTCTACGAGGTACAAAAGTCACATTTGTTAGTGTCAAATCATTGGGGGGTGTCTTTGCCACCATTGTCCAAGTTTTGGTGACTTTTGGCCTTCTTTTTCCTAGTTTTTTGTGCAATTTCGGATTTCAAAGCAGTCACTTCAGGTTGAAGATTTTGCTCTTAGCGCATGCTTCTCAAGGCAAATTTTTTCCTTTTTGTTCAACAGGACTGATGTTCGGTTCTTCCTTGATCCATGTTTCAAATTTCATCGCGTTTTGAATTCGTCTGCTATGTTTTTCCTTCAAAATCGAGTTTTATTCTCTGGACTGCAAGTGGAAAAAAAAAATTCCTTTGCAAGTTTAGAGTTTTATTTATGTTTTAGTGTTGTAGGGGTTTTTTCTAGCAATTACAAGTGAACTTTTTAAAAGACTTGTAACTTGTAACTTGCTTTTTATTTCCCCTTTCCCCTTTTTATCTTTTAAGTTGTTTGTAGGAACTTTTTAGGCAAATTGCAAGTGAATTTAAAATTACAAGTTTAATGAGATCTTGTAAGTTCTCATACAAGTTCCTACTTTGTGCTTTTAAGTCGTAATAGGGATTTTATTTCCCTATTACAAGTCTTTTTAAGTTTTTAAAGTGTTTTTAATGTCTTTTGTTTACTTGTAATGGGAATTTTATTTCCCTATTACAAGTTTTTATGTTTTGCTTTTACTTGTAATCGGGATTTTATTTCCCTATTACAAGTCTTTTATTATTTAAGTTGTGTTGTTTTTAAAACTTGTAATGGGGATTTTATTTCCCTATTACAAGTCTTTATGCTCCTTTATGTTTTTAAAACTTGTAATGGGAATTTTATTTCCCTATTACAAGTTGTTTTGTTATTTTTTTTTTGCTCTTCTTCCTTTCAAACCCGAATTTGCCTAGGTGATGACAAGTGAAAGATTTAAAACTTGTAGAAAGGTTTTTAAAACCCGATGACATGTCTTTTGCGAAGCATTTTCACTTGCAGTTTCTTGCCAAGAACCCGACCTGCCTTTCCCTCCAAGGAGTTCAATTTTGGAAGAGTTTGAATCCAATTTTTGTGGGAGAATCCATGAAATGAGGGAGGTGTGTCATCTTTGAAGTGTTTTTGCTGCATCTTGGGCCACGTTTTTTGCCAAATGGAAGGCGTTTTGTTGTTCATTTGCCATGATTTTTGCCTCCTTTCAATCCATTTTTGCAGCATGTATGGAGGCGTTTTTGGTCTCCTAACCTAAGCAATTCATCCCTTTGCTTCCATACATGGGTTTGCTAGGCATATTGACCCCTTCTTTCTCCTCCTTGGTTGTCATTTTTGAAGGAGGTTGAATCAAAATCCGTTTTTGGCTGCCAAGGGTTTTCAACATGTTTATTTATGGAGCATTTTAGTTCTTCCCAAGCTCATTTGTTTTGGTCTAGGGCCTTTGACCAACCAAGGATTCGGGTTTCTAAGTGATCTTCCCAAATGGATAAGTTCTTTGAATGCAATTTGTAAATTTGCATGATTTTCCCCTCTTTCAGATTTTTCCCATTCATTTGATTTTGGGGTTTACAAATCTGATTGCAAACAAGACTTTTTCTCATTTTCCAAGTTTGCCATTACTATTTTGCCCTCATGTCAAAACACAATTTCATCCATTCATTCCAATTTCATCCATTTTTCCCATTCAAAGTCTACTTGCAGTCGGAATTTTAAAACCCCATTGCAATTGTGTCTTCACTTGCAGTCAGCCTTCCAAAACCCGAACTTTGTCCAAAATGCACTCAAAAATACTTCAAAATGAGTCTTAAAGGTCCAATTACAAGTGCAAAACTTGTGGATACCCATTACACATATGAAGTTGCATGTTTGTTCTCCACAATTGTAAGTTAATGCTTTTGTTTTTCCACGCATGTGATGAAGTTTCAAAAACCCGAAAATCACTTGTGAGCCCATTTTTGCATCAATTTATCCCTTCCTATGTAGTCCTGTTTGCACACACAACCTACCAAATCAATAAATTAAGACATGGGCCTTATTTTGCAAGCACATTTCAAGATTGGAGGATGATACAAAGAAGAGATAAAACAACAATTCATGGATCAAAATTATAGAATGCTTTCAAGACAGAGATGGTCATTACATGAAAAGAGGAAGGTAGCTCTTTCCCTCCTGAATGAATGGTACTACACTAAGCATGTGAAAATATGATTGAAGTTCGTTGGCAAAAGACATAAAGACTATCAACGGTGCAAGTTCTTGTTCCGATTCGAGATGTCTTCACCGATCTGTTGTGACGTTTTCACACATCGACCCATTGCAAATGGAGACCCTTGCTTTTTTTTGCTTTTTAGGGTTTGTTTTTTTGGTCTTTTAGGGTTTTGTTAGTTAGCCTTTGCATTTTGAGTGCTATCGGGGAGATCAATAGGATAGCAGGTCCTGTTGGAGGAAAGTCTTGATCCTGAAATTTGGCTAAGTCTAAAAGTTCTGATCCTGAAGTTTGGCTAAGTCTGGAATGTCCTAATCCTGAAATTTGACTAAGTCTGGAAACTGAAAAACCTCAAAAAACTAGATTTTGCAATATAACTCCTGGAGGTCTGAAACCACTCTCAAACATCCTGAAAGTTATATACTTTTCCTTCTATCTTTCTTCTTTCTTATACTTATACTTATACTTATACTTAAATGTTATATTCCATTAAAATTGTCCTGATAGAGAGTTCAAAAAGTCAAATTTTGCTCCTGTCCTTCACTGAGGATCCAGAGCGAATTTCGCTCCTGTCCCTCTCCAAGGGACCAAGGCAAAGCGCCCCTGTACCTCACCAAGGGACCAGGGCGAAAATACTTATTTGAGCCATTCCTCGCCTTGTTTGGTTAAATTGAGACATGAAAGGCATGGTGAAGGACGAAATGAACGTGATAGAGCATCCAGACTTGATCAAAAAACAATGAAATGATGAAGTTTTTGCCTAGAAGGTCAAATTCGCTCCTATCCCTCACTGAAGGACCAGAGCGCTTTTCTTTATATGCACAATTTTTAGACCTTTTTTGGACATTAACTTTTATTCATAGCATGAAGTAAGATGAAATCTTCCCTAGCAAAGGAAATTTGAGATGAAAATTGTAGTGATTTGGCCTCGAGGACAAAAATCGCTCCTGTCCCTCACTGAAGGACCGGAGCTTGATTTTCAAATTTGCACTGTCCTTGCAGGATTAGGACAATTTTATGATTGGAAGAGATCAAGGAGGGCATGTTTTGTCCATTGAATAGAATTTAAGCAGTCTACAAAGGAGTAAATCAACCCAAATGACAAAAAGTGCTCCTGTCCTTCACTGAAGGACCGTGCCACTTTTTCAAGTTTCTCCTATTTGTTTGATATTTTATGTCAAAACTTGACTTGGATGGGAAGGACGAAGGATGTTTTATGCCTTGGATGCAATTGAGAGATTTAAAGAAGGCAAAGATTGTTGCCAAGATGTTGTTGTAAAAGACTTGTAACTTCATTGAAGAAATGGTGAAATTTATGGGTCGATTCGACAATTTGCATGGTCTTTATACTTCTCATATTTGATTTCATGTTATTAGATGAGTGGAAGAAATGTGCTTGATTGATGGTGGAATTCGTATATCCATACTACTAGCAGTTTGTTTATTGCAAACTTGCCTTGTGTAGTCAACTGGAATCATTCAGCTTAAGCTTAACTTCAATTGTCACCTCTTCATTGATATGCATCAACCTGATGGTGTCTATGCCTGCAGTGATAATTTGAACATCACAAAGCTTTCCTTCGAAGATCGCACTAGCCTTGTGGAGATGGTCCTGCGATGTCAAAGCAAGACCTAGTTAGAATTTCATCAAAGATCAATCATTGCTCCTACATTCCTTAGTATTAGGATTAGATTCTTTCCTCACCCTCCTCTTTTTTTCCTTTTTTTCAAATCTAAGCTAGTAAGAGCCTATGTTCCAGCAAATGTTCAAAGCAGATCAGAAGTTCAGGCATCGAATGTAAGTCCCCTTGTGATTCCAGCAAATCACATCATACCACAGAGAGCTTATCCACACGTAGAGACCCTACATACAAGAACCTTGAAGTCATCCCGATTGATCCTTTTCGCGACATCTTCAACATTCGAAGGCTTTACTCAAGAGAGGATAAGGTACCCTTTAGGTATTTTATTCTGTGTTTGATAGTGTACAAAATACATGTCAACACAATCCAGAATACTTCAAGTTCTAACATCTTGTAGCAGCATGAAGATCATTACAGACAAAGGATGATGTAGTTAGAGTCGTGTCTTCGGGCACATAGAATAATTTCAATTATGCATTTGTAATTTTGTTTTCACAAGTTACATGTAAAAAAAACAACTTTGTAATTGCAAGTTTATCACTTGCACTATTGTAATTACAAGTAAGTTGATTACAAATCAATTTAGAATAGGACTTGTAATTTTGAATAAATCTTAGTAATTGGAATAAGTCATGGTGGTTGAGAGAATTTCTCAAGTTAGTTAGGATCCTCCCACCTTTTTCTCAAGGCTCCTCTCCTATAAATACTTGAGGGGGTCTATTGTAATCTTTAATCTTTTGGCAATCTAACCAAATTTTTTCCAGTTTGTATGTGCACTCTAAGACTTTGAGCTTAGATGTAAATCAATTTGCTTTCAATAAAAGAGGCAAGTTGTGTTGAGACTTTGTGCAAATTCAAGTTGTTATGTGACGATATTTTCTGGAATTGATTGTGATTTTTGTTCTATTGTTCAAAAAGGATTTAAATTCAATCTTGCAGACTTTGAGCTGCTAATTGTATTTAGAGTTATATGTTTGGTTTTCAGACTTGATCTTGCAGACTTTAAGTTGCTTATCATATTTGAAGCTAGTGTGGAAAGCTCAAGTGGGGAGATAGCTTGTAGACTTTGTGTTGCTTCTATTTTTAAGACTTGTACATGTAAGGAGAAGTGCATCATATAGAAAGACTTTGAGTTGTTGTGTGTTGTACATTGTTATCATTTTGAGAAGGTTGATAGCAAAGTAGAAGTGTTGAAGACTTTGTGCTTTCATTTATGTTTTCCCGTCCCACGGATGTGACACATATCTTTGTGCTTTCATGGAAACTTTGCTTCCCTTTATGTTCCAAAAATCCTACCAACAAGTCTCATTTCTATATTTGTTGTCATTTATTTCCAATTGCTATTACTTTTCTATGAATAGAAACGAGTATATTTTTTCTTGAAAGAAGAAGAAAGACTGTTGTCCCTCCCATATTAGTTTAGTTTGTAGATAGGGGGAGCCTTCCCTAAATTAGGAGAGTATCATACTCACACACTATGGCTGAAACCACAATTTTGCACATCCCCAGGTGTACAAAATCTTCAACCAACAGAGGTAAAGTCAAGTTTGGAGGTAGTTCTTCAACAAGAGTTGCAGATATAGGCACTCTTGTTTTGTATGATGGTGAAACAAAAGTAGAAAATGTGTTATATGTCAAAAGTTTGAAACACAATCTGTTAAGTGTAAGTCAGATATGTGACCAAGGATATGATCTTTCTTTTAATTCAAATTGTTGTACTATAAACAAAAATGAAAAATTTATTGCTAATGCTACAAGGGCAGCAAACAATCTTTATATCCTTGATGATTCTAACAGTGAGATGTGTTGTTTAAGTCAGTTTGATGAAGCTTAGTTATGGCATAGGAGACTTGGGCACATGAATTTTGAAAATTTTATTAAAATCAGCAAGAACGAAGTTGTAAGAGATATTCCATTACTAGAGAAACCAGCAGATATTATTTGCAAAAATTGTCAGATGGGGAAGCAAACAAGAACCACCTTTAAATCCAAAGACTTGTCCAGCTCCAGACCACTTGAGTTAGTCCATACTGATCTCTGTGGACCAACTAGGACAGCAAGCTTGCAAGGTGAAAAATATTTTATGCTGTTAATAGATGACTTCACACGTATGGCATGGGTTACATTTTTTAAAGAAAAATCAAAGGCCTTAGAAAAATTTAAAGCATTTAAAGCTTTAGTAGAGAATGAAATGGATTTAAAAATTAAGTGTTTGCACTCTGATAATGGTGGTGAGTTTACTTCTAACAAATTTGTGAGTTTTTGTGAAGAACATGGAATTAGGAGACAAGTTTCAACACCTAGAACACCACAACAAAATGGTGTTGTTGAAATGAACAATAGAACTGTACAAAAGATGGTCGGTAGCATGATGAATGAGGCCAAGGTTAGTGCTGCGTTTTGGAGAGAAGTTGTTCACACAGTTGTGTATATCCAAAACAAAGATTTGTTAACAGCCAAATATAACAAGTCACCCTATGAGTTGTGGAAAGGTAAACCAACAACAATCAAATACTTTAAGATTTTTGGTAGTCCTTGTCATATTAAAAGGGATGATGATAATCTAGTTAAGTTTGATCCTAGATCAGATGAGGGTATCTTCTTAGGTTATTCTTCTAAAACCAAAGCTTATAGGTTCTTTTTGAGTCATTGATGTCAAACGGCGAGCAATGTGACAGGGGCAGCTTCATGATTTCTGCTTGGTACTGTTTTGATTGCCATCAATGACAGGGGGAGATTGTTGAATGGTGTCATTGATGTCAAGTATAGATCGTTTTTTCTATACCAGTCAATGACTTGTGTTTGAATTGATGTAGATCGATGTTCTTTACTTCTGATTGTGCCACTTGTTAGGTAAATTACATTTGTTATGTCAGTGGTTTCTAAGGGGCTATGTCGTGTTTTATTCTGAGTACTCTTTCCAATATGCTTCAATTTTTGTGTCCCTGTGTTGAATAGTGCAAAGTGGCAGTAGAAGCCTTTTTTTTTTAATATAAGGAGTTCTTTTTGAATTCTTCAGGTGTGGTAGTGTCAGAACTGCGAGTTGGTATTTCTCTTCCAGATATTCTCTCATTTTTCAAAATCTGGAGGCTTGCAACTGTTATGTATCTGCTATAGAAGTTTTTTTTAATAAACCGCCTACTGACATGTTTCTAGCAAAAGATTGACACTTGTTTGGAATGCATTAGTCTTCATTTATAAGAGTTGCGTTATTGGGGTGTCTCTTATACGATGGTGATTTTCGGCTCAGACGAATTGTCCAACTTAAAAGCGATTTTCCTTTGCAATTTTGACAAAGCCGTTACTATGCGTGGGCAGCTGTGAAGTTGGTTCGAGTTGAAGAATTTTTGTTTTGATGTGTAAGTGCGGCAAAAGTTTTTGCTGGTCGAAAAAGATAAAATGCTTATTTGTGGTGGACATATATTTTTTTTGAGCTTAGCGGGTTATAATTCTTTTTGTTATGGCTTGTGTCTTGGTGCCTTGTCTTCAGACAGACTAGGGTAAAAATTCGAGTGCATATATTCTCGAAGTGCGTTTTAAAAAATCATGAGCTTTATATGAGATATATATCAGGATAAAGAAGGTTTTTTTGGTGCGACGTACTTCTGGTTTCTACAGAAAAGACGTTACACTCTCAAAACCGTGAACAATATATCGTGTACAGGAAAATGTCAAAAAATCTGAGAATGATAGCTTCTTCTGTAGTTTTGAAGAGTCTATATCCAGTGTGTAAAATGTATCAAGGGGTGGGTATTGAATGAAGAAGGGTAGAAGATAGTCTCGAGAGTTGGTTCAAGTATGTAAGATTTTCTTCAAGGGTGTGAATGTAATTTAACTATGTCGATTGCCTATTAGAAAAATTTGAAATGAAGAGTGAAGCAAGCCAGTGTGTACACTATTGATTCACAAGAGAGGAAGATTCATAACTATGACTGTGTTAAAAGTGGTCTTACATTGTGTCTTCTCATAGAGAAAAGCTCTATTGAATGGTTTGTGTGTTTTAAGTGTTTTATACACCTCGGTATAAAACGGTGATCTTATTTTGTAACTTCTTTAAAATCTGAAGATTGTTTCTACTGAGTTGAAGCTCTACTTAGGGGTTGGAGCCTCTTTTGTTCTCAAATTGGTGCTTTGTATGTGATTTGCAGCTCATTGTTGTACTTGGGTTGGTGCCCAGTTGTTTTTATGGAAGCATATATTGTCGTGGTTTTTTACCCTGTTGGTTTTTCCACCTGATAAAAATTTTGATTCCTTGACTCTCTTGTTGCATGCTCCTAATTTTTTATTTCAAGTTATTAATTGTCCAAAATGCTGATTCACCCCCCCTCTCAGTGTTTTCAATTTGTATTTCATTATGTCTATTACTTAAGAAGTATCACTACAACATTTTCTTTGAAATCTCCTTTACAAACGAGAGGACGGTTTATATAGACACCCCATTGCAAAGCAACGGCCCAGATTGATCCAAGATCAACGGCCAAGATTAAAACATTAAACTCTAATAAGGCAAGCTACAACAATTATCCAAAACGGACCAATGAGAAATAAACAACTATTAAATCCAGCTTTCTTCTAGAACTAGGCATCCCTCATCCTTTTCTTTAATAACAAATTCAATGAACCTAGTCATTGTGGGGTCGAGTTCTTCCATTGGGACACTTGGCAAAATGTCAGTCTTGTATTGCATCAAGTCCATCACACCTTCACATGTGGCAAAAGTCGTTGTCCAATCTATTTCCAATTTTCGAAAACCATCCTCAATGGAGATGCCTTGCTTAAATTTTGCTTTTGGATTGGATTTGTAGAAGTGAAGAAGTTTTCTAAACTTTGGCTTTTAGTTTCTCTACATCCATGTCCTTGTGTCGAACTATTTCCTACTCAAGCACATCGGAAACTATGATGAAGATCTTGTCTTGGACTACTTTGATTTGTTTCTTCTATTCTGGCACCATCAATCCTCATCTTTTCCTAGACTTCTCCTCTAGCCACCAAGGTGTGATACCATGTGCTGAAATCATATAACTCCTAGATTTCCTGCTCCTTTGTAACAGGACCAAAGTCATCATTAAGGATTTAGGAATGTTTCTTTGCCTTTTTTTCTTCAAGTCTTCGAGGCCCACATGGCCAAGTTTGGTATCTTCAACCTTCTTCCATTTTATCACAATCTTGGACTCAAGTTCTGCTCCTTTGTTATTGAACTTCATTTGCACCTATCTGGAAATCCCTTCTTGAGTCGACATCTACCACTTGAAAAACATGAAAATTTCCAAGTTAGAAAAAAAAAAGTCTAATTGTGAAAATTTTGCTTTCGAATCTGCATAAAAAAGTGCAAAAAGCAAGATGGTCTTGAGTAAAATTTGAAGAATATGAAATGAAAATTCTCTTGCAAGTTTCGAAAATTAGAAATTTTAATTGAAAGTTGTCTTTAGCCTGAAAGAAATTGGAATTCTGAAAGAAAAAAGGAAAAAAATGCCTTCAATCCTTAGTAAACTTGAGAATTTCGAGAAAATTCCTTAAATTGCTTTTAAGGAATCGCCTTCAACTTTGTCTCCAAGCATAAAAATTGGCCTAGAATTCTCCTAGAAGTTGTCTTTTACTTCAAAATTTGCCTTGAACATTGAAAGAAATTATTTCCCAAACTTAAACTTTCAGCATTGAGAAGTGATTTGTGAGAAAATGAAACACCAATGCTCATGCTAATAAAGAAGGTGAACTCTTACTAGTTTAACTTTTTGTGTATTTGGAAATAAATCTAGTCTTGTTTTGAACACCAAGTCGAACCTTCTCTTGCTTGTGAACTTCATGTCTTGATTTGAATTTTCACATTCGTCAACACTTAGCCGAATTCTATCCTCACTAGGGAAGACTTCGTGCTTGCTTGAGGAATTTCCTTGAATGCTAGGAGCGGATTTTGCTTGGAAAAAGGATTTTCCATGCTAGGAGGACAGGATTTGATTGGAAACAAGAAATTTTCTTAATGCTAGGGCGGACTTCACTTGAAATCAAGAATTTCGTCCATGTCCAGGGCAGACTTCACTTGGAATCAAGACTTTCTTCCATGTCCAAGGCGAACTTCACTTGGAATCAACAATTTCTTTGTCAAAACTCCATACTTAGTTGTTTTTCGTGTCATCTTCCGTTAACATTCCTAAGAATGAACATTTCCTCTGACTCAAAAACTACCCATGACCTTGGGAAAAGAAAAAAAGAAAATTTCTATTTTTAGAAAAATTAGAACCAAAAAGCAGGTTCCTGGATTCGCCCCAAAATGCCAAAAATGAAACTTCTCAAAAAGCAACTTTCCCAAAAAATAGGAAGTTGTCAAAATTGATCCCGAAAAATTGCGGTTTTACTCCTTTGACCTGTCTAAGCACATATGTACCATCAAAAAGTTCTTTTGATCATTCTTTCTTCTTGATTTCTTGACTCCTCCAAATTTTGAAAAAATGGACTCATTTGTGAAGGCAAGAGACCAAAGACAAATCTCAAGACACCAAAACACTACCCTTAAAAGCGAAAACCACGGGGTCCCCATTTGCAATGGGGTGATGTGTGAAAACGTCACAACAAAGCTCCGGCACAAGAAGACAAACGTCGAAATGTCAATAGCTTAGACCTAAAAGAAGAATTATAGAACTAAAGTTAGTGTTGGAGAATAGGGACGCCCTCTATCTCCAATTGTGTTACAAGTAGAAAAAAAGATTGTCCAATGGATCACACTTTTTAGTGGTTCAAGCTAGGGAGAGAACTTAACAAAAAACCACCAAGTTATGAGAAAATACATGTCACTATTTTGGAAAACAAGTGATACAAATGATGTTAAGAAACCTCTATTCATGTTGACCAACCATGAGCACCTAGTACAGCATAACACTTAAAAATAGCAAAAACACCTTGGCCAGATAGAGGAACATGGAATATGTCCAATGCTCACAATATAGTAAGTTGTTTAGGTAGCCGAGAACTTAAGGTAGGTTTGTAATTCAACATGTATTCACTATGACAAAACAATAATCGATTCTTCTAGCCAATTAAACAAAGAAACAATAAATGATTAAGAGTAATCAAATCCCCATACCCTATGCTTTTTTACAAACCTTAGTCAAAATGCCATTTTAAAGTTGCGATGAATTCCCTCTAGTAGAAGTCAATATATTACCTCTAGTAGGAAAGATACTTTCACAAGTTAAAATAGATGTTGGTATATTCCTTGACAAAGAAGTCTCTAGTATCATGAATCACAGAACAAATTAAGGAGGAAGAAATTATGTTTCTCATGCAAGCAGCCATTGGAGCCAGGTCACAGATGCCTTGGGAAAGGCAAGGCACATCTTATAGAGGTCTTTTTTGATGGTAAGGATGAGCAGATGCAGGATACAGGTGATAAGGATACAGTGACTTCTGCCAACATTACAATTGCCTCATTACCTGGAGTACCTTGGTATTGCCCCTTTTGATTGAAGGGAACTCTTAGGGGACAGCCAGTGGACTATTTGGTAGATACCAGTGCCACATATAATTTCCTTGGCGTGCACTTAGCTGAGAAGTTTGGATTACAGGTTGAATAATTTTTAGGGTTTAGAGTGACAGATGCTAGTGGCGGTACCTTGAGTTGCACTATGAGAGTTCCTCAACTTAGCCTTCAGTTGGGAACTTATCTCTTGACTATTGATTTCTATGTGATACGGATAGAGCAACATGATGTGGTTCTTCGAATGAGGTGGCTTCAATCCATTGGTAGGTACACATTTGATTATTACAAGAGGCAATTAGAGTTCTTCGTGGATGCGAAAGAAGTGGTGTTCAAAGCTTCATCCGATTGCAAGCCTAAGGGAATGACAGCGTATAGATTGGAAGTCAATAAAACTGCATCTTGTGGTAGAGCAAAATTCAGACATTTTGGGACAGCTTATATAGAGTAGTGCCAGAGGTTGAACGAAGATTGGTTGGCAAGAGCACGGCAAGCCAAACTGATAGCCCAACAAGCTAAAAAGCATCTCCCACATATTCATGACCTTCACTATCCTATATTGAATGATGGACAAAGTTTGTCTAATTCTGAAAACTCAATTGCTGATTACTCCCTTAATGAGAATGAAGTTGTGATTGACGATACTTTTAGTGGCCCAACTACACAAGAGGTGCCTTTGATGATAGTAGAAGGTATCCATCACTCACTTGTTGATTGGTCACCGATTCCACATCACATGACAGCACTTGCTAATTGGTGATTGCATCTTATTTGGTTTTGGAGGGATTAGTGACTGTCCTAGTAAGGACCGTTTGGCACTTTTGCACTTGGCAGGGTCTACATCAGTTTTCCAGCAATATGGAAGTGTCCAGAGGTGTATCTTGGAGATAGAAACAGAGTTAGCGGTATATTTCATTGATTGGTATTGACTTGACAGTATGTTTGATAACTTGAGTGATGTCGCATTCTCCTATTTCAGCTCCTACAGTGGATTCTTCATCTGGGTACGGCATCCAGGAATTGATTTGCTCAAGAAATTTTATCAGAGTGGAGCAGTGGGTTGCTTGGTGTTGCTTGAGGGCAAGCAATCCCGGGAAGGGAGGACTGTAATGTCCCCATTTTCCTAGTGATCACTCAAGAGTCCTAGTTTCACCTATTAGCCATCTACCCAGGTGAAATCAGTGGATGGGAGATAATATTGCCACCAAGGAGGGATTATACTTAGTCATTTTTGTGACTTGGGTGGTTTTATATCTTAGGCACTTTATAATAATTCATTATAGACTTACTTTTTCTATAATTAGAAAATAATATTAACCTTATAAAAGTGCATCATATAAGTTAAGAACTTATAAGTTACTTTATGCCAATATAGTAACTTTCATAAAAGTAACTTTATAAAGTTATAACTTATTTTTCCCCCCTAGGCAAGATAAATTATTAAAAGTGGACATGTTATGTTATGAGCTTCCCCAAGTTTGTACGTCCAAATTGAAGGAAAGAAGATTCCATTGGAATCTTAAAAAGATGACAAGAGATGTTCGATTTAGGGCTAAGAGGAATAAAAGAGCCTTGTACATACAATTTGGGTATTGGAGTTTATTATTTTTGAGAAGCATTTTGTAATTGCAGGTCTGCTACGTCTATTGCTGGTGTCTGAACTGAATTTTGAGACGGAAACCTTCAGATTTGGGTGAGAGGATGAAATCCCCCTCATATTTAAGCTATCGATTTGCTAAGAATGTTCATATTTTGCCAATAAGAGCCAAAATTCGGAGTTGGTTAGCAACTACAGCAGGGTTATAGTCTGATTTTCAGATCTGAGCAGTTGTTGGAGCTTTTTCAGAGATTTTATTGGGAATTGGAAGCAGCCATTCAATCTCTAGCTGAATCGTACCACCTAGGACAGCTTGGGGTTTCAATAAAATAAATTAAGGGGTTTTGCATCAGGGTTTTTATACAAATTTCATTGTTAGCAGCAAATAAGAAGATTCCCCTTAGTTATTTCGTGAAAACAATTCATACTAGAGCTACAAAAGCAAATCAGTGGGTAGAAGAGACAACAAATTGGAGTTTCTCCTGGGGGAAATTAAGCAAATGCATTGGAATGGCAATTTTTTCACTAAATTGTTTTTGATAATTATCCAAGGTGAATAAAGCTCTCAAGAGTCACTGGTTGCAACTGGAGGTGCTTCATTCAGTCATTTCACCTGTTCAGGCCAATAAATCACACTATATTCCCAGCATTGGAGTCTTGGTAGGCCAATATTGGCTTGGGTTGTTGAAAATAATCATTTATATTCATTTGTTCTTTGCTGATAAATAAAATCAGAGGTCTGAAATTCATTTCCAGCCTATTAATTTATGTGTTTTTATTGTTATTCATTTCTGCATTGTCAAATCCCAAGGCCTCAAGGCATTAATACGCTGGTCAAAGATTAATATTGAAACAAACAAATCAGAATTGAGCCATCTCCTAGTCGACATCTTTCACCACCAGATCTGGATAATACTTGGAGCTATGGTGAGCACTTTTTAACTTTAGTGCAAAAAGTTACCTTAAGCCTTTTTATTGTTTCTCTTGCTAATAGTACCTTTTTAGGCTTTGACAAGAAAAACATTTCCTATAAAAGAGACTTGTAAATTTTCTTGTTATAAATAGTGTGTTCTTTAATTCTTTTACCTCCCCAATTATCAGCACTTGAAAATATCCAATGTAATTTATATCACATCAATGAAACTTCTATAGGATGTTTCTCAAGTTCTAACCAAAATTTCTAGAAGACATATAAAGATGTGAAGAAACTTCATATGAAGTCTCTTGACATTTGGAAATGTCCCCATATGTGTCTCCAAGATGAAGATACATTTCTGATTCAAGTGACAATTACCAACAGTCAGGACAAGTTTCTACAAATAACTATGTGTTTCCATGTTAACCGTATTTTCCATTTTGGTTTAGTGTGATACATCGTTTTTCAAAACCTGAATTTTTACTTGCTTTGGCAACTCCCAGTACTCTATTTTATTACATTTAAAATTCTGGTTGTCAATAAAAGAATCATGATCTTCAAAATGACTAGATTTTTATTAAAATCTGACTTATACAAGAACATTAGAAGCATATTCAGATGGCAACTTTTAAAATTCAACGTTCCTTAATAAAAAAAATAATAATACACTTGTGGACTACCCACAATTTTTTTCTCATATTAGGTATTCTATTTGGCATATAAAAGATGGAGATTTCTCCCTACTGCTAATTAAGCCAACTTCGTAGCAATTGATTTTCATTAGTGTTATAGTTAAGTAGATTGCTTCCTACTCGTAAGTTCGCCCCAATTTCGTACATTTGATTTTAATTAGTGTTGTATTTAACATGTAATGTCCCCACTTTCCCAGTGATAACTCAAGTGCATAGATTTGCCTGTTAGCCATCTCCGGAAGCAAATTTACAAGTAAAGGGATGATTGGCTAACCAAGAGGATTTATACTTAGTCACTTTTTGGCCTTGGTGAGCTTAAATTATATAGACTTTATAACAATTCACTATAAAGTTACTTTTTCTATAATTAGAAAATTTTATAAAGTAACTTTATTAAAAGGTGATTAATGAAATGTTAATAATGAATTATAAGACTACCCCCTCGGGCACCCCTCTCTAGACAAAAATGAGAAATAAACTTTAATTTAAAAATGATCCCACTCATGACAAATTGAACCCTCAAATTGGACGCCCAAATTGGAAGAATATTCCAATGGAATCTTAGCATTTTAGAGCCCTAAATTGGGCATGGGGTTTGAGAGGACAAAAAGAGGTGTACATGAAAGAATTGGCAATAATTTTTCATTTGATATTGACATTTTCTTCCTTGAAGAGCTCTGCAACAGCAAGCTTGGCTGGAATTTTAGGTTGGGAACAGAAAATCTCAATCTTCTATAGTGTTTGGACAGAAACCCACACACTTGCAACATTGAAGGATCCTCTTTCAAGCCATTTGGGGTCAATATTTGGAAATGATTTTACAATTACAGCAGGTCTGAAACAACAACAACAAATTTGAGCAAATTGAAGGACATTTCCAGCAAGTTAGTTGCCAATTGGTGCTGGCCAAACCATCTCTAAGCTGGCCATACCATTCTTACTGTTAAATTTTAATGATCAGATTAGGTAGACAGTAAATCAAACACAAATGCACAGAATTTACCATGGGAAAACCTTCCTCTTGAAGGTGAAAAAACCCAGCAATGAAATATGTCTTTATTATCTCAGTTATGTCAAGAGACTTTACAAGGAATTTGCTTCACACTTGAATCTATATATGTATAACAATAGTTTGATATAGAGAAAAATCCGATCTGCTATATAGGATGTATGATCTGCAATGAACTCGATCTTCCTTGATAAATTCTCAATCCGTTGTAGATGAATGGGAAATACCGATATATGTTTATTCGATCTGCTGAAGGTTGATATACAAATCGCTGGAGCAAGTATTCTTCGATCTGTTGTATGTAAGAATAATTCGATGCCCAAGGAGAAGTCAATCTATCTTCCTTTATACCCGTGCAAGGTGACTCCATGAAGACTCGGCTCTCTTCGATTAACTCCATTCAAAGCAATGTGTCTTTTCATTAAGGATGGCGGACTTTCCCAAAAGTCGGCCACCTTAATAAACATATTTATTATATTATTTGCACGTAATCAAGGGATCACATATTTTAGGTATTTATTGGCAATATAAAAATATGCAAGGTCGAAGGTCAATTGCATACTTGGCAGAATCGGTCTCCCAAGGAGACTATCGTAGATATATACATCAACACTCCCTCTTAGCTAGGGAGGACTCCTTGCAGATATGAACTAACACTCACCATGGCTACTCCCAGAGGGTGAATAAGAACAAGTGCCAAGTCATGGAGTCTCTCACATGACATCCACCATACCTACTCGCAGAGGGTGGAACAAGGCTTATACCTCAAACTTCTCTCACAGAGAAGAATGCACAACAAGGGCTGATACCTCAAACTTCTCTCACAGAGAAGAATGCATAACAAGGGCTTGCACCTCAAACTTCTCTCATAGAGAAGAATGCACTATAATACATATCAAGTAATCAAACACAAATGCACAGAATTTACCCTGGGAAAACCTTCCTCTTGAAGGTGAAAAAACCCAACAATGAAATGTCTTTATAATCTCAGTTATGTCAAGAGACTTTACAAGGAATTTGCTTCACACTTGAAGCTATATATGTATGACAATAGTTTGCTATAGAGAAAAATCCTATATGCTATATAGGATGTATGATCTGCAATGAACTCGATCTTCCTTGATAAATTCTCAATCTGTTGTAGATGAATACGGACTGCTGATATATGTTTATTCGATCTGCTAAAGGTTGATATACAAATCGTTGGAGCAAGTATTCTTCGATCTGTTGTATGTAAGAACAATTCGATGCCCAAGGATAAGTCAATCTATGTTCCTTTATACCCGTGCAAGGTGACTGTCCATTAAGAGTCGGCTCTCTTGGATTAACTCCATTCGAAGCAATGTGTCCTTTCATTAAGGGTGGTGGACTTTCCCAAAAGTCGGTCCCCTTAATAAACATATGTATTATATTATTTGCACATAATCAAGGGATCACATATTTTAGGTATTTATCAGCAATATAAAAATATGCAAGGCCGAAGGTCAATTGCATATTTCGCAGAATCGGTCTCCCAAGGAGACTCCGACAGATATATACATCAACACTTACTTGGCCTGTGAAGCCAATAAAATAAATTGGAGGGTTTTAGATTTGGTATTTGTTTGCATATTCATTGTTGGCAGCAAATAAAGACAGATCAGTGGTTCTTTCAAGGAGTTTATAGCAGATTTGGGCTACATTGTCATTTTAGTGGGGAAAAGAGGTCGATTCTGGAGATTTCTCCTAGCAACAATTAAAATAAAGTACCTGATCTGCTACCAAGTAAAAAAAAAAAGTACCTGATCTGCTATTTCTTCATTTGTTTGTTTTTGGTAATTATAGTCTAGGAGAATAAAACACCCTAGAGCAATTCACAACACTTTGAGGCTCATGTATTGTTATGTGCACCACCTCCAACATCAAAATAAGCTCATCTAGGCTAGCGTAGGACACCTCGTAGGGCAATTTTGGCTCTAGTTGTATTCAATAATTATTTACTTGAATTTGTAATTTGTTGGTAATAAAGTCAGAATTATGGGACTTCATTTCAGTCAATTGTTCTTTTATGTATTGCATTCAATTTGCAATTTCTCATTGGCATAATCAAGCAAAAAACCAAAAAAACTGAAAAAACATCAAAAAAATCCACTAAAACTCAAAAAACAAATTCCTAGTTGGCATCTTTCATAACACGATAAAAAATTTAATATATATCAGAAATAAACATGAAGATATACCTCAATCTCAGGTACACAATCATCTATACCATTCATCATTGTTGTAGTACGTTCCAAGCTCTTGTTCAAACAGCGCCAATGTAGTTCATCCAGAGTATCCTAGATAAAATTCAGAAAATATTCTTAAAAATTAAAAGATAAAAGACTGCAAATAAATATATTAATAATAATTTTCCTAATTAGAATATAGCTGAGGAGAATCTTCAATACTAGCCTTAGCACAGAAGATATATATATTCACTGCATTCTTTTGCCCTCGTCTATGAGCTCGATCCTCTGCCTGGCCCAAATCATAAGAAGATCAATTAATGTGTAAAAAACAACAGATTGCATATGCATAAAAGTAATAAGCAATATCCAAAAGAAAAAACATATAACTAAAAATTTGTTATGAATTTCATCCCTTGACAGAATCAGATATAACCAATATTTATATCTCTAGGCTCTGTCACGATCTTCTGATTTTGTGAAGAAGGTATTTGAGCAGAATAAAATTTAAACAAAAAACTCAAGTAAAAGTAACTAAACACAATGGCTACAACATGAATGTCTTTTGATATAAATACTTCTATCTTGGGTTGATCTATTGGATACCTTAAAACCACACATCTGCTTTTAAGGCTGAAAACAAAAGTATGCAAAAGAAACCTACTTATCATGGCGAGCCAATTCCACTCTTCACACTTAACTTTCTGAAAAGAAAACAATGTATAGACATCTCACCACAATTGTTGCAATTCTCCCTTCCCAATAAGCTCTGCAATACATATCTTGTAGAATTCCAAAAATTGTATACTAAGCAATTGTCATAATAAGGCAATGGCAAAAATGAGCATACAAGATTGTGTGTGCAGGCTTATTTATTAGAAAGCGAGTAAGTTACAACCGTTGTAGCTTTACAATGTAAAAGTTACTTAAGTATATCATTACACATAATCACTAATTGTGTATCAAATAGTTAAACATTATACTGCCTTATGTCTAAACATAATGTCTTATAACTTTCTGCACAATCCCCCTAATAACTAAACCACAAAAACAACCACAAGCTCGTGTTGTAATTTTACAAATTTATCCGGCTCAAGTCAATCAATCATTCTA
Organism: Cryptomeria japonica; assembly: GCF_030272615.1. Lineage (NCBI taxonomy): Eukaryota > Viridiplantae > Streptophyta > Pinopsida > Cupressales > Cupressaceae > Cryptomeria > Cryptomeria japonica. Next base: position 586,752,306 of record NC_081407.1, read on the forward strand.
CTTGCACTATACTCATGAGAGGTAGAACAATGAAGACAAATGTGCTCATTAACAACCATCATATGCAATGATCATGAACATCAATGTGTTTGGTTCTATTTTGAAGCAAAGGGTCCTTCACCGACCACACCACACTCTAAGTATTGCAATACACTGGTGTGATATGACTGCACTCAGCAAAAAATCAAACAGTAGTCATTGCAACCACACTGCCTCAAAACCTACTTTGACGCTAGCCTTAAATTTTGCTTCAATGGAAGACAAGGAAATTGTATACTAGGATTTGTTTTACCATGAAACAGCTCCAAATTTGTACCAAAAATATAGCCAATAGCTTCTCCTTGCAAAAGAACCATCCCAATCAAACTTTGTGGATATTTACAACCAAAATTATAAAGACTTATGAAATAAGATGTCAAAATCAAGCGCACATTTAACATATCAGAGGACTTCTATTGCTTGCCAGTAGAGTAGTTTTTGTTATGAGAGGAACTAAAAAAGATAGCACACAACAAAACACATATACAGTTGAATAGATTCACAATACATCAAACTACCCACCAGCTATATAAATGCTGATTCATTCATTGATACTGAAACAGTAAGTGCTGAAGTTTAAGCAAAAGCTCACAAGTCATAGATGAGGGATTAGAATCAGCCATCTTGATATTCTCTAAAAGACTTTTGGCATACTTCACTTCAGAGACCATGCTCACGTGATCAAATTGCAAAAACTCTACACCCAAGCAATAGTGTAGGAGGCCCAAATCTTTTATGCCAAATTTAGTTTACTTTTCGAATTTCATTGGCCTCACTATAAGTGATGGCTTAGTCATCAACATAGACAATGAGAATTACAATATCATCATCATTGCATTTGAGATACAACATACAAGTTCAATTCAAAAAAAAAAAATCTTCTAAATTTACAATATCATAAAGGCTAACCAATTTTTATGTACAGATTTCATCTTTCCCACTTAACCCCTATTTAGAATATCATAAAGGCTAACCAATTTTGATGTACAAATTTCATCTTGCCCACTTAACCCCATTTAAAGAGATAGCCAACATTAACGTAGACATTCAAATCTAAAATACTACTTCTAAATCTAGATTATCTTCGGCCTCATCGACATTACAAATCTTTTGATTGTGTTTTGTTTTTAAGTGATTCAATATGTTGAGATCTGATAGTGGCACATCCTCACCTAGGGCATAAATTTTTCTAACCGCAGCCCAAAACCTCACCATTTCTGCTCTATCATCATAACGAAACCTCTTATTCATCAAGTATATATCATACCAATTAAGATTCGAGGCATAAGCAACAAAATGAAGAGGTATGTTTAGTTTGTTCCATCTTCCAAGTATCTTCTCGTCTATAGTAGCATATAGAAACAAATCTCTATTTGTTAATTTCTTAAATTCTTAAAACACGAAATCTGTTTCTCATAAATTTCTCCAAACATGGCTTATGTGCATGTGAAAATTCCATCACTTCATATATGGGTGAATAAAGTCAACAGCAAATTTGACATCAGCTCAAAAACAGCCATGAAAGACCATGTGTCTCACCTCAACTGTAGTATCTGATGTAGATTTTCTCCATGATGCCTACACCTAATAGAACACAAAGCTCCGTTCACTACATAAAGACACTCACATAGTGCATTATTAAATGAATGCGCATAACTTCGCGTCCAAAAAATAACTTTGTACCGTTTTTTAATCCAAAAATCCTAATGCATTTAAAAATGGGGACAACATTTGTAACAACATGGACTACATGAAATGCATCCACCCACTCAATGGCATCACATAGCTAGTTCTAAAGGAACTCTACATTTTTTTTCCTGTCTTGAACGTTCTATTCCCTTCAAAAGAAAGGGGCCTTTGCTCCAAGTTACCTTGATATTAAGAAGTGGACAATTTCTAGCATCTATCCACCCATACATCACGATATCCCATCACTTTGCCAAACACACTCTTTTCATTGGTGTAGTTTCTTTCTCTGGTTGAACCAAAGAAACGGGACTCGGACTCGGCCCGGACACGGCAAGGCCAACTCGGACTCGGGACTTGGCGTCAGACTCGGATCCAGACTTGGCTGGACTCGGGAAAGTGAAAAACTCAAGAAATTTAGAGATTTTTAAAGATTTAAAACTTGTTTCAGACACCCTTTATTGAATACACCTTAAAGACACAAAAACATCATTAAACTCGGCTCATTTGATTACATACACAAGTATACATCAATCACATAAGCATAAACGCAACTTGTAGCTGAAGGAAATAACATAGATATATAAATATTGTCAAATGTATACAATATTACAAAACTCATGGAATAAAAAATCCATGTCATCATATGATCATCATCAAATGTTTCATACAAATACCAAAGGTAAATAGTAAATACTAAATACAAATACAAGTGTACAAGCCTATGGCTCAGAGGGTCGTGCACCCTCTCCGCCTGGCCCCGTGCGAAGGCGTTTAAAGTAGGTCCTGGATGATTTAGCAGCCATAGTCGCTCCCCGTGACACCATGCCATGCTCACCAACATCAGGAACAGCTCTGTCACTCTGAGTCTCAGTATTTCCTGTCTCTGCTCCTGCTCTCTACTCCTCCTCTGCCATGGCCACAGCCTCAGCCTCTATATCTACCTAGTCGATCCAATCAATGTCATCATCACTAAATACAACTGTAGGAGTCCCCGGAGCTGTCTGATTCTCATTGGCCCACTCTGCTTCAAGATCAAACTCATCTAGAATGATAGGAGACATGTCAACTGTTGCATTCTTTCTCATTCTCAGGCAGAGTTTGTAGTGAACAAAGACGAGATCATTCATCTTCTCCACAAATAATCTATTGCGCCTCTTGGAGTGTATGTCCTCAAACATACTCCAATTGCGCTCACAACCTGATGCACTGTATGGTTGGCTCAAGATGCAAATGGCCAACTTCTGAACATTTGGTGTCTCTGGGCCAAAAAAGTTCCACCAATGATCTGAGTTTGAAATGAGAAAAATAAATAAAATCAGTCTCACTCATGAACTCATTTCACAAGTTACAATATAGTATTGAATAAAACTAAAATTAAGCCTAACAATTTATTTTTACCTGGCATCATAGTTGTCCTACCGTCTTTGGCGACAGGACAAGAGTAGGTCTCCCCTTGTGCATCTGAGAACATCTGTAGCTCTCAAAAAAGGTCTATCTGAGAAGTACCAGTAGGTCCCATCTTCTCCATGATTGCATATAGCCCATTAAGGACCTCCGCATCAGCCTTGAAAGAAGGGATAAAACGGAATGTCGGATTCAAATAATAGGTTGCCGCATGGATGGGCCTATGAAGCTGATGATGCCATCTCCTATCAATGATCTCCCGAATGGGACCATACTTGCTCTCATCTCCTCCAATAGACGAAAATAATGGCCTCCTTCGCCCTATCCATGCCCTCATATATATAGCCCATTGCGGGCATATCTCCATCCGCAACTCGCAACAAAACCACCAAGGGCTTAACAAACTGCAAAATTGAAAATATTGTGTAATTTAGAAAAATGAGCAAATAAGAGAATACATATAATAAGTTATTAAACATGAAGTTAAATTGTAGAATTTATAAAAAAAATACCTTCACTATCTCATCACAAGGGACCCAAAAGCCTTGCTCATCAAAAATGCAGTCTGTCATCTCTATCGTTGTAGGGGTGGTAGCATAGGATGAGGAAGACCACTCCTCACCAACAATCATACGTCTCAAGGTAGACTTAGACCTAAGCATGGACTGCAATGTGAGGAAGTTGGTGGCAAATCTTGTGATTCATGGATGAGCTAACTCCTTCTACTCTATGTATTGTCTCATAAGAGCCAACACCCATGAATGATTATATACAAATTTGCAGACATTTCTTGCCCTTTCTAGACATCTCTTGACCCATGGGATTTTTCCAATATCCTCCAACATGAGGTCAATGCAATGAGCAGCACATGGAGTCCAAACTATAGATGGGTGCCTCTCCATCAATAGTCTACCTGCAGCAACATAATTTGTTGCATTGTAAATTGTAATTAATGGAGGTACAAACTACAAGATAGTAATTAATTTGCAAACAAAATTAGTTTGTAATCAAAAGTTTACCCGCAACAACATAATTTGCTGCATTGTCGGTCACCACCTATACCATGTTCTCCTCACCCACATCTTCAATCACCTCCTCTATCTGCTCACATAGGTAGGTGGCATTCTTGCAATGGGCGGAGGCATCAATGGACTTGATGAAAACAATGCCCCCTAAAATAAAAAAATAAAGCTAGGTCAATGATCATTCAATAAACCATTAGATAAAAAATAAAAAATTAAAGACTATATGAAACTAAAATTAATCAATCACCTGTGGAAGAAACAAGAAAATTAAGGAGAGTTCTATTTCTGCTATCTGTCCAACCATCAGTCATGATGGTGCAACCTTTAGTGCTCCATATCTGGCGTTGTTCATCTAAATCCTTCTTCACATCATCCACCATTTGAGACAAAATGGGTCCCCTCAAATCAGTCTCACTAGGGGCTTTGAACCCCGCCCCGCATATGGTAATGGCATCAACCATTTGTTGCCAATAAGGAGACCTGTCGCAAAGAAACTCAACGAGATAAGTTAAGTATAAAAATTCAATGAGATAAGTTAAGTATAAAAATTAAAACAATCAAAGTTATCAAACATAAAAGTTAGCAAAACATTCACCTGGCTACAAAGAATGGAATACAGCTGTAGCTCCAAAACCTGCCAACTACCATTTTAACAGCATCATGGACCTCCTTGTTCCAACCCATGCCCTCAAGCGACGGTTGGGACCCAGGAGTAGTGCGAGGCACAAAGAAGGAATCCAACCTAGATTTACGAATCCTGGGTCCAATGGTAACATTCCCACTACAACTACTAGTGGTAGGAGCATGAGAAGTGGCGGTGGCACTGCCACTTATAGAAGCCGAAGCAGAAACGGAAGCACCAGCAGTAGCAAACTGAGTGGGACGATATGGAGGTAAGGAAGAAGGGCCTCCAACACAACCTAACTGTGTCCCTCTTCCTAAAACTGTCTCTCTCCCAATGGCCGCTCGATCCTCCTTTTGTTTCTTTTTTCTTTCAATCTCCTCAACCATTACATAACAATCACGTACAGCCTCAGGAACTGCTTTTAGGCATGGTTCGGCATCATGTCCACGCACTCCAGCAATATGGTATTTCAGCCTATATATACCTCCATGGAATATTGTTTTGCAAAACATACATTTTGTTTGCCCCTTTCCTTGCCCTGGAAAATCCTCATGATATTTCCAAACAGGGTCCTTTCTCATGGGGGGTCTAGAAGCTGAAGTAGACATTTTAGGATAGTTTTGTGAAACTTGAAGTTGAGGCAAATAATAAAGTGAAGTTTGCTGCAATAAAACATTACAAATACAAAATAAAATTAATACATACATTCAAAAAAACTAAAGTAGGGTTTGTAAATTTTATTTTTTTTAAATTGTAAGGTTTGTCAAACTCTACTTTTAAAAAAAAAAAATTTACAAACCCTACATACAACCCTACATAGTACAACTACATACTACATGCTACATACAAATTACAAACATACAAAAGATCTTGCATACAAGAAAATGTAAAACTTCCAAAATAAATGAATAGAAAATGGAATTTTTGCATACAAGAAACAAAATAATGTTCAAAAAAACAATCTTACCTCTTACAACAAGCTTGAAATGAGCTGCAAACTCTTCCTATCCAACTCTTGATGCACCAAATCAAAACACAATGCAGCTCCAATGTGACAAATTGAAGAAAACTTGAGCTTCCTCCTTGCTGGTATTTCTTCTATGCACCCTTGTTTTTCTTCCCAACTCACTCTACTCTTCCTTTTTTTGCAAGTGAATGAAATGTAAGTCACTTTTAGGGCTAGAAGACAATTAACATTAAAAAACGGATTTAAAAAAACTTTGCAAACTATTTTTTTTTTTGTGTTTTAACTTATGCCAACGTCGGCCGAGTCCAGGGCTCGGGACTCGCCGAGTTTGGCGAGTTTGCCCCAAACTCGCCAGACTCGGACGAGACCGAGTCCGAGCCCTTGGGACTCGGCAGGCCTGACTCGAACTCAGACTCGGGCAAACTCGCCAAACTCGGCGAGTCTGGCGAGTTTACTCGCCAGACTCGGACAAGACCGAGTTCGAGCCCTTGGGACTCGGCAGGCTTGACTCGGACTCGGACTCCCCGAGTCTGGGCGAGTCCCGTTCCTCTGGGTTGAACCTTTTCCTTATCATTTAGAGTAGTGCCAAGATTTTAATACCCTAGTTGTTTATAACATGTTCATGCATTATTAATAGCCTGCACCATCTCCACGTACAAAACTAAGTGAGCGACATTAAACAATATTTCATTTGCATGAAAGAAGAATGCAGTTGCTACATCAACTGCATCTCGATCCTGCACATCAAACAATTTTCCAATGGTGTTTGGGTTGCCAATGTGTGGTCTCTTGTGAGAATGTCTTAGGTCTACTTTTATAACACCTCTAGAAGTGACATCTGCCTTTGATTCTCTATGTTCATTTAAGATGCCCCTATTGTTGAAGCATCATAGAACAAATGAGGCACTTTCCCATTAACCCTTTATTCAACCCTGATAGCTTCATATAATTGTAGCTCATTTCGGAAAGCTTCCACACCATTTCACAATATGTGAGGAAAATAAGACCTCTCTCGAGTAAATGGCCTAAAATGTCTAAGGTGAAAGTTTACATTTAATAGTGGCTACCTGTTGATGTGTTTTTTATGCACATAACAATACAAAATAAAATACCAAAGTAATTTACCCTCTCTTGAACAAAATCACCTCAGATGCTAAGGATGAGATCAACTAATGTGATTCCAAGGTTTCTACATGTCAAGTCTTGACGAGTGGGTAAGATCAGTGGTTGATGTGAATTGTTGTGTTTCACTTTGGGGACTTACGCAAATGTTTGGATTATCATGAATGATGTGGAATAGGTGTGCTGACAACTTAAGATTTATCAATAAGGCTCTGGATTTACTTCTTACTAAAAAAGGGGGAAAAAGAATAGGGTTGAGGAAATCTATTCTAATCCTAGGAATGTAGGAAATGGTGAATTGATTTAGTGGAATCAAACCAGGCAAGGTCTCACAATCAGGTAATGACACAAGCTTAATGCAATCATCTAAGGTATACTTAATGATTTTCAAACTATTAGCATGAAACGAAGACACCATCCAAGTTGATGCTTGTCAACGGATGCGTAATAGTTGAAGTTATGCTTACTCCAACTCCAGTTGACCACACAAGGCGCACTTACCAGCGGAAAGAGGCTAGTGGTATGGATTAAGGATTCCACACAAATATATTCAACAAATCTTCCATTCAATCTCACATACATGAAAATAAATTCTAATCTAAATTCTAATCTAAGTTGGAGGAATTGAGAACCATGAATGCAAATACAACACTTGAAGAGCAAAATCACCAACAATTGAACAATGATTAGGATTCAAATAGCTATAGCATATACCAACAATTCTACAAAAACTCTCTCTTACAAATGAGAGACAAAGGGGCATATATAGAGTCTCTTACAAAATGGATGGCCCAGATTGATCTAAGATCAACGACCGAGATCATGCCAACAAAACCCTAGAATTGCCCTAATTAGGGTTACATCAAAAAATGGTGCCACCAACATATGGCCCAATAGAAAGATACCTAGTCATCATATAGAGAATCTTCGAGAAGATTCCTCCCTACATCTCTTTCTCTCCTAGCATACTCCAAGAATCTAGCCAAAACTGAATCTAACTCCTCCATGGAAACGCTAGGCAAAGTATCCTGCAATAAATCAATCACATCCAATGAATCCGAGCAAGCATTCAAAGTGTTCTCCCATTCAGCTATGAGCTTCTGCGAATTATGAACATGAATCAACAAAGAGACCAAGTCATCTATCTGACTCTTCTGCAAAGGGTCCAACTGGCAAAAATACATAAATTTTATCTTGTCTCTTAATTCGGCTAAGTGTAAACCACTAGCATCACTAACATCAACACCCAATAATTCCTCAATCAAGGCAAGGATTTTCATCTGAATGTCCTGAATTAATCCTTCCATCTCCATACAACTCGATTGGGCGTTCTCATAAGCTAATTTCTTCAAAGCTAGTGCACAATACCAGCCATGGAAATTATATATGTCTCCATTGTGCACAATGTTCTCGCTGACCAAAATGGAATTAGGAACCTTCTTCAATGCCAGGAGGCGTGGAATAGTCTTCTCTTGGATAGGCCGGAATTCTTCCCAAACTCCCTCCAAATGCTGAATCCTGAATACAAGAGTTGTTGTCTTATCATATGCCTGGACAAACTGAGTAAGGAAATCATCTGCCTGCCTTCTTGTGCTTTCAATCCACTTTTCCACCTCGGAGTGTGTACCTCTCGCTACCTCGCAGTGTGAATGTATTCCATGGTCAACTGCAATAGGGGAAATAAGGGTGGGATCCCCACGCCTTGTCCCTGCAATATACTCTCTGAGTCTAATATTTTCTTCTTTGTACCTTTCATTCTCCGCAATCGTTGTGTCTAACTTGGCATTGATTGCTTGGAGGTTGTCACCAATCTCCTGAAATTCCTGCCCTGCGGATGGACGACCAAGGGCAACTGAAGTGATCTGGAAATCCATGGGAGTAGCAGTGTCCACTGTCACGCTTGCTCTAGGAACAGCAATCTGCGCAATCCGCATTCCTGTCTCATCTCTAGCTATGTGCGACAAAATCTCCACTCTCTTGGGCTCTTTCTTCTTAGCACTCCTAGCTAGGCAGTCATCAATATCCTCAATAGGCTGTACTTCTATCATTTGTTTACTTTTTTCCATACTCTTCCTCAACAATTCAGGAATAGCGGTCATCTCCATACCATCATCAAGACATATTTCTTGATCAAGGTCCTTTAGTGCCGAGATAACTTCATCATTATCATCAAGATTATTCCTGGTCCAATCATATACATCATTTCCCAAACTAACTTCCAAAAGGACAGTAGGGGATCTCGGCTGGTCATCATTCTCATTAGGAGGTGCAGATGTTGTTGTGGCATGAAATTCCTGAGTATTCTCTGGTAGTATCACTGTGTTGGAACACTGCTGAGTCTCCTTATTCTGTTCTGTTACTTCAATCACTTCGATTGATGAGACACTGGAAGGGGGTGAAGGAATGATAGTCTTTTGTTTCTTCTTCACATCCTCAATCTTCTTCTCTCTAGCCTTGACTTCTCCATGCATGTTCTTCCTTCTTTTGGGAGCTTGACTCTCTTCGTCTGCATGAATCCTGACATCACTGACAGTCCTCTGATTATCCTCGGAAGTAGACTCTTCCGTCTTCATCCTCTCATAAGTGAAGGGAACACCCATGTCAACTAATCTGTTCATCTGCATATCTACCCATGTGCGGGAGAAATTCAAGACTTCTCTCATCAATATATTCAGATCAGTCTCCTCTGACTCTGACCAATTTGGCAATAGGATTGCCTTCTTCATTTCATTCTCATAATGTAGGTGTGTATGATCTCTATCATCTAATACCTGATCAAGGATGAGGAAAAGTCCACACTTCCCCATGAAATCCACCGACATTCTGGACCACATTCTTCTCTTTACTGCTTGTTCATCCATTAAGTTAGCCCAATAATCTTCTATGTCAACTTTGTGAGTGAACTTCTCTCCTCTGATCCTTCCGACCTTCTTGTCTGGATCAAATCTTTCTCTTTTCTTGTAGGTAGCGAATCTGTAGAATGCAATCTCCTCACCTGCAGTGCTGGCAGCTATGGTGGATTGGCAAACCTTTGACGTCTTCCCAACTGAAATAGGGAATGTCATTCCTGCCCTGTGTTTCTCTCTCTCGATAACATCGAACTCTAGAAGTTAACTTACCACTTCCAACAATATCATTCTGTCAGTAGGATACCTAGGAAGTCTGTAGGGTTCAGATTGAAACCCATGAATCCTGAGGTATGTGAAAGTGGTAAACTGTATATACCACGATCCATATTTCTCTATTAACTCTGTTGCCTCCTTGGACAATCTTCTGTGGATTCCGCCTTGCAGCATCTGTGTGATGTACATAGTGAATGCATCATTCACTCTTTTATAGTCTTCAATTCTGTGCATACTCAACTGGGGGTAGCATTCATAACTCTTAAACTGTCCTTGCCCATTCCCGACTTCACCTTTGCATATTAATCCTCTGTATGAAACAAACCGTGCAAGCAGGTACACCAGGTAAGAAGTCATGGCGAATGACTTGGACCTCTCTACATTCCTCAATTGAAAATCCAGATTGTCGCTTATGATCTTAGACCAATTCACTAGTGTCCCTTTAAGACAATCCTGGATGAAGTAGAACATCCATCCATGAAATATTGCTCCCTGCGGCATTCCCATCACTCTGTTGAGTAGGAATATCAAATCACTATATTCCTCCTTAAAATCTACGCACATAAGTGTCTTGGGAGCCTTGGAATGATGATTTCTAGGTTCAATCATCCATTCTTTATTAATTAAACTCTTGCATACACCCATCTTCTTCGTGTATCTGTCTGCATAATCTTCCTTGGTCACATCCTTCATGTCTGTACTGCGTGGAATTCCGAATACCTCAGCAATGGCATCCTCAGCAAGGTAGGCGATGACAACACCCTTCGGACTCTTGATCATTCTTGTGAGCGGATCGTAACATCGTGCACACTCCAAGATCAACTCACTGCACTGTATGGATTGTGGAAACCCAGCGGCATGGAAAATGCCACTCTTCATAATATTCGCATATGCTGAAGAAGGAACCTGATCTCTGGATTTGAACATCCGATGCTGCATCTAGTCGAAGTCAAGGAAATGCATGTTGGTATCAGTGATCTCCCTCCATCTGGATGAAATCTTGAACTCTGGATAAAATCCAATCTCCAACGTCTTCAGCAGCTCTTTCCTTTCCTTGTATCCTGACTTCGACATCGCACCTGTATGAAACTGGAAGTTAGTCCTAGGATAAAAATAATTACTTGTAATAAAATTCCTGACTTTCTAGAGATTTAGCTAGTTTAGAGCATGAAGTCAGGAAAATGATCCATACACTTGGTAAATTTTAGCAATTACGTTCAATGTGTGACAACACTAAGGCATGGAAGCCTTCCATAAAAATTCATTTATACCTCCTTACGCTTAGAAAATATGCAAGCAAAGAATGCAAAGGAGTATACCGGATTGATGATGACTTAGGAAAGGTGTGAAAGGTTGTGTTTTCACACAATGAATGTCTGAAGACACCTTCCGCAGTCAACAATGGAAGTCAAAATTCTGAAGACAACCTAAAAATTCAGACTTTTAAAATATGTTGTAATCTTCAAAATGTGCATAAATCAATAAAAATCAGTTTTATTGATGAAAACAATCATTTTCTGGAATGTAAGTATGGCTGGTAAAAATTAGTTTTCTGAGGACAAGTCTGAAAATCGAACACTTCAGACTTACCAGCACCTTGCAAAGTGGTTTAAATCCCTGAAAATGATGAAAAAAGGCTTAGGAAACAGCCCCAAGCAAATTCGCCAAAATTGGTTAGGTGGCTGGAAATGAAATTTCTGAGGACAACCGCCTAACAATGGAGTTTTAGACCTGCAACAGCGATAAAATGGTCTAAAAGTGCACAGAAAACTCCACAAAATGTCTCCAAATGCTAAATATTTAAGTTAGCCGGGCAATAAAAACTTAAGTCTGAAAATTAATGGTAGCCATTAATGGAGGTCAAAATCTGAAGCAAACCTCAGATCTGAAGCGAATCAGCAGGTTGGAAATGATGACAGCCAACAAACATGCATGAAAAATCCACCAAAATGTGGCCTCCAAGCAAAATCGAAATTTTCCCAAGTCTAGCGCTAAAATGGAAATCTGAAAATTGATGCCAATGGTAGCTCAGATCTGCAATAATGGAGGATGGCAATAATCTGGAAAAATCGCCCAAGTTGCGATTGAAAACCCCAAACACAAAAATTTGCCTTCTTTAGCGAAAAAATCGAAATTTTCAAAATTCTGAAAATTGTTGTTAATGGCAGCAATCTGCAGAAATGAAGGTCTGAACAGCAAGCAACAATGGTGGAGGAAAAATCACCCAAGGTCTCCAAACACAAATTCGCCAACTTTCACCAAAAATTGCTATATTTGGAAAAAATCGCCAAACTTAGCAAAATCGAAAATCTGAAACTGGTCTTTAATGGCAGCCAAGAGGAATAAATCAGCAAGCTGGAAAAAATGGAGGGAAATAAATCCTCAATCCCACACTTCACAAAAATACCTTGCTAAAAAAAATTCGCCCAACTTGAAAAAATCGCTCTCATGGAGACACCTAGCAGAAATAATAATAAAATAATGCTGAAGTTCCTCTCATATACTTGCTTTCAGCTCCAATTTTCACCACACAAGCAATGTGGGATTAAAAAAACACTTGTATAAATACTTGCTTGGTGAAACCCTAACTTGCTTCTAGAAGATTCAAACATTTAAAAATTATTGCAAGTTATTAAATTTGCTTTTAAATTTTAAATAATCAGTTAATAATTATTTAAAAGCAATCAAAATGGGGCTTTTATTTAAAATATTCCAATTTAAATCCAAAATAAAGCCTCCAGGGGAAAATCGCTATAGGTTGGGATTAAAAAATCCCTTCAAAAATCGCTAAAGTGTCAAAATTTGCCCCATAGGGGAAATTCGACCCATGCTTGGATAAAAATCCATGCCCAAAATTATCAAAATGCACATAAATCACCCTCCAGGGGAAAATCGATAAGAGTTTGGACAAAAAATCCAGACAAAATTGCACTCAATTTGCAAAAATCACCCCCCAGGGGAAATTCGATGGGTGTCTGGACAAAAATCCACACTCAAAATTCTTCATAATGTTCCCAGTGGAAAATTGATCCCTGTCTAGACAAAAATCCGAACAAAAATCTTTACAAAAAAGCTCAGGTGAAAATCGATCCCTGTCTGGATAAAAATCCAGACAAAAATCCTAACTTAGTTGTCACAAAAATCCTAGTGGAAAAACGACCCAGGCATGGAATTATCCTTGCACTCCAATCCACACTCCCAGGGGAAATTCGATGGGTGTCTGGATAAATCCTGACACTTAGCCAAATTTTAGCATTCCCAGGGGAAAATCGCTCCAGGTGTGGATAAACAGTGGGGGAAATTAGTGGCCAGTATGGATTCCAGGGGAAACCCATGTGTAGTATGGATTTTGAGTGGGGGAATGGGTTGGGTAGTTTGGAATGTGAGGGGAAAATCACCTCTAGCATGGATTTTGACCCTTTAACCCTTGGAATATGGATTTCCCTTAGGATTTTAACATTTTAACCACTCAAAATTACTCAGCAACTTTAAATTTAACTGGACTTAGACTAATTTTCCAAAAATATGAGCGAAACGCCAGGAAAATGTTGGAATAAAGTGCGAAATGAACTTAAATATTACCTTAGGAGCGAGAAAACAACTTCAAAAGGTTTGTGAATATCTCAGCACTTTAAAATTATTGATGCACGTGTTTAAAAACACGTTAACGTTCAAATGTTCAAACAATTAGCAAAACTTAAGATCATTAAAAAAAATATCATCTTTTGCAACTTGATCCTAACACTTCAAAAACCCTAGACGGCACTAGGCATGATCAAAACTCTGAGACTCGAGCACGGAAAACGCAAAATTGCCCACTAAGCAGCCAAAACCCTAACCTAACGATGCAGGAAGCTAGCAAAGAGGGGGTCCCCGTTAGCAATGGGGCGATGTGTGAAAAGGTCACAACACTACCCCCAATAACCCCTTTGACATGGAACAAGATCACAATATTGCCTTAGTAAATACAAACCCTACTATTCCCACCTTACATTATGAGAATCTAAACAAAAAAATATATATTAAATCAAAAACAGCAAATTCAATAGAATTAGAATGACAATAAATTTAAATATTTAAAATTTTAAGCTGCTAAAGAATTTATGAATACAGCATGATTTTTAATTTTTTTACATTTTAAACAATTTCTGGTTTCATTTCCATTTAGTTTTCAATTCGTTCTACAATTCAAACCAGCATTCAAATTTAAAATTAAAAGTAATCATCAATTGACAACTTGTTTTGTTAATTGAGAACTATTTATGTTCTTCAATAATCTATTAACTGCAATAAACTTGATTATTTTATCATTTATTAGATGCATCCCAGGTTCAGCACTTATTTTTGCACTGATGCAATTGATCTAGTTGAAGAACAAACTCATTTCTTCTCCACTGTCACCAAGATAAGACATGACTATAACCTAGAAGAAAATGCAACATCAAAAATTTGGTTCACTATATACAAAATTGACACTAAGTGTTGGATACAAGCATATAAATATGGATATTGATATGATAGGGTACCTTAAAATATCTAGTAATTTGAATGGAGATAGATAAAGCAGAAGGCTGAAAGATGTTGAATGCTGATTGGAACAATCTGATATGTTTTTCTGAGTCTGATTTCTTTGACCGGCGGTAGGAGTTTTGGTTTTTTAATGCAGTTTGAGGTTTTTAGGAGAACTTGTGTGTTATTGACTTTTGGAATTTGACAGTGCGAAATGAATAACAAACACAATACATTAAATGATTGACTGAAAATGAATTTCAGACTTCTGATTTTATTTATCAGCAAAGAACAAATGGAAATAAATGTTTATTTTTAACAAGACAAGCCAATAATGACCTACCAGGTGTCTGGTGTTGGGAATTGAAGGTGATTTATTGGCCTTTATAGGTGGAAAGATTGAATGAAGCACCTCCAGCTACAACTAATGGCTCCAATGAGTTTTATTCACCTACTAAATAATTATCTAAAACAAATTTGTGAAGAAATCATGATTCCTATGCAATTCCTGAACTTTCCCTAGGAAACTCCAATTTGGTGTGCTTTCTACCCAGTGATTAGTATGAACCAATTTCACCAAATAAACATTGGGATTCTTCTAATTTGCTGCTAACAATAAATTTGGAACAAAAATACTGCTGTTAAACCCCTTATTTTATTTTATTGAAAACTCCAAGCAAGATTTGGTGGTATGGCTAGCCTAGGAAAGGTACAATCTGCGGATAGGGGTTAAAATCTTGCTGGAAATTGTGACCTCTCTGCTCAGATCTTAAATTTATTCCCATGTGAAGCTGAATTTCTCTGATTTTCTCTGGAATTTGGCTCCAATGACCTAAAAAGAGCCTCCAATGATGATCAATATGTTGATAGATGGAAGGGTTTTCGTCCTATACCTGCAATTTAAAAGTTTTCGTCTTCAAATCTGCTCCAGAATTCTGCCAAATTGCTGCAGACCTAGTGAAAGCAAAGGATTCTCCAAAAATTCAGCAAACATAGTCGACAAATGACTCCCCAAAAGCTCTTTTATGCTTCTAGCCCTAATTTGAACATCTTTGTGGCATGTTTTTAAGATTCCAATGGAATCTTCTTCCCTCATTAAAGTTCGCCCACCTTGAAAGTTGCTTTCTCATGATTAAATTGACCACCTTTTAGATGACTTTGTCACCTAGGGAGTTGTGCAAGGTGATATTCATAAAGTTCTTTTTAAATTAACTTTTTCTATTTTTAGAAAAAGTAACTTTATAACATTATATTATAAAGTTTAATTCTAAAGGCTCACCAAAGCAAAAATTAACTAAGTAATGGTCCCCTTTGACTAAACAATCATCCCCTACGCTGTGAATTTGCTTGCGGAGATGGCTAATAGGCAAATCTATGCATTTGAATAGCAACTAGAGAAGTGGGGACATTACAAAGGCATTTTACTCATAATATAGTAGCATTGAAAATAAAAATAAAAAGGATCTTCCCTATTTGAATACCTATTCATTAACTCACCCCCTATTCCTACTTACTCCCTAGTCACATGGCAAAATCTAACAATTCAAAAAAATGAGAAAAATTAAATCATTTGACAAAAATGAAACAAAATAACAATGTGCAACAGAGATTTAAAATCACAATGCAGATAGTGATGAAAATAATATCAAGCAATTCTACTTAAGGTTTTTTTTTATTATTCATTTTTTTATTTTTTGTTTTGTGCAATTTTTGGGCCAAGACATTGCATTTTAGCAATTTCTCGAGGGGAGACAAAAGAAAACATGGGCAGTATGTTTCTTGCATTTTAGGACATCTTCATACCTGTTTTTAACATAAGAAACGTGTCCCAATCCATGAGATGCATACCAAGAGGTTGGAGACACATCTCACTACAACACCGGTGCATACCAGCAATGACAAAAAGTTAAATCTAGGTTTCTCTTAATTGGATAGAGCATTCACTCAACTAGTGATTGTTATAGCATAGCTCAAAGACTATTCAATGAAATGCTGAAAACAGTACATGTAGATGATCTTACCCAAATATTGAAGGAAAAATATTTCAACATCTTTCTACTACATTTGCATCCAGAACATATTAATTTTCAAATTCAGAAATACCACATCAACAATTTCAATGATGAACCTATATTGATAGCTTGGGTTATAAATTTAACTAAGATGGAATATGCTCTATTCTTATTCGGTAAAAAAATTATATGGAATAAAATATTGCTACAATTGTACAATTTTTTTATTTTTTTTCAGTTTCTTGTCTCTTTCAAGTACCAAACCTGATCTCATACCAAATTGATGCAATGGAAAGGAATTTGCAGCAAAAGTACAATGATTAGTGACTTGTTTGACAGAATGTCTCTTCCGGCTAGCCCCGTTTTAAGACAAATCATATGCGACAGCAACTTTTATGGAGTTTCTTGGGAATCTAGATTCTAAACACCCTTTCAAATACACTTTATGGAGATACAACTCCTATGTTGGTAGCCTCCAATTTGAAATGTAAACCCTTCAAAATGGACAACAATCAGTCCTAATTAGTCCTTTAATTTGCTAAAATTGGATTTTTTTAAGTACTCCCCACGTGTCAAAATGCTACAAAATCTATTTGAACAAGTGGAATGAGTTGACAAATACCTACATAACAAATTTCATCAGAGGGGTAAACGTCAAAGCACCAAAACTCCAAATCATAGAAGCATTAATCTTTTGGGAAAAAAATCGGCAAACCAAAAGTATAAGATTTTTTGAAAAAATCATTAAAAAAGGGGTAAAAAATCAAATTTATAAAAAACAAAAAAAATTGTAGAAAAACAATCAAAAACTACTTTTTTACATATTTAAGGACATTTCCATACCATACAGATATTCACAGCAAATAAAATAGAGAGTTCAACCCATGAATTCTAGAAAATAGATTTCCGTAGTTTATATTCATATCGCTGATTACATAGCACAGAACATACCACAACAGCATAAATAATAACTAGACGGTGACAGTTGTCAAAATGTCAATTATAATATAGCTTGTGACTTTATAAATTCAACCTATAAACCAAGTACAAAGTTTGTGGTTTTTCTCTATGCGTGCCTTTCATATTATGAACATTTGTAGACTAGAATAGATGATTTTAAGAGATGGCATACTATCTAGTTTGAGGTTACATTAATTGATTTAGTGATATGTCAATCAATTAATCAACAAAAGTATTATAAAAGCTAAGTTGCTAGTACAAGTTCAGTTACCGGTATGAGAACCCACTAAGTGGGGGTTTGGGAGTGGAGACCTTAATGGGTTTGAGAAGCAACAATGATAAGTTGCAAAAGGTGTTAGATGTCAAAAAAAACCCAACGATAGAAAAGGTGTGAAACATTCCATTCCCCCATGGGTTGGAAGTGGGGGTTTGAAGGCAATGCGCCCCCCCCCCCCTAGAAAAAAGATGGAGAAAATGAGAAAAGAGAGACAAAAGGTATTTTAGAGTTTTTGGATGCAAAAAAAAAGTCAAAATTAATCAAAATTGGATGACAAAAGGTAAATGGCAGGTAAACAATAATATCTAATATTACAAACTTATGAGTTCTACTATGAATATTATCAGGTACAACATCTAAAAGGATCTCATAAGTTGTCAAAACCTATCTCCATTTTCATCTAAAAATGTTCATAATGTTTGGCCCATATTAGGCTTTAATTAAACTCTTTGAATGTTATTGTGTTTTTTGGCGAGAAGAACATTCAGGTATTTGTTGGCCAATTGAAAAAAAAACAATAGAAAAATAATAGGGCACAAAATAGAAAGACAAGGGGTCCTTCAGCTAAATAAGTAAATAATAGAAAAATGCAACAAAGAAACAACATTGACAAAGATGAATACCTGGAATTTCTGCCTACTACATTACTAAAAAACTCTCTAATTTATGTAGATTCTCTGCTCTTCCGTGACCAAGAATGCATTGATGATGTCGTGCAACATCATTATAAGACATTTCTAGGATTTTTTGGGTTTCGCACCAATTTTAGGGTTGCTGATACTTCACGATTTTTGCAGCCGATTATACCTGCGAATTGAATGCAAAAAATCGCTGACCAATTTTTCCAGGATTTTTTGGGGAAAAAATTGTGCACTTCCCTTACTCATGATTAATTGCGATGTCACGATTTTTTAGTAACTATTTCTCCTTTGGTATTAATTATAATTTGTAGGGGTTTGCTCCTTCCCCGTCAAAGTGCCATCTATAATATTGCATAATAGTATTAATTTTAAAGCTAGTTTAAAATATTAATTATATACTTCTTCACAATAGAATTTATGGTGCGGGGTATGCAAGGAGCTTGAGTCATATCAAAGCCGCGAATTAGAGCAGATTTGCCAATTGCTTCAACACTATCATATGCCGCACACGATTCAGGATGATTCAGGGCCTTTCAAATTCAATTGATGACTACCATTGCTCCTCCCACTCCTTTATTTAGGGATTTTCAAAGGTCAGAAAGAAAACTAAGGGACAAAATAACAAACTATTTCAATGTTGAGTCCACATTGACTCTAATTCCATCTCAAATATGCCCTATTTCTAAGCAACTCCATAATTTCACGAGTTTTTCTAGGGTTTGTGAGTATTTACAACAATTTTTTTCATTTTTTGCCATTTTTTAGGGCTCTTAACATGATTTTAAAATGAGTTCAATGCAAAAAATGTAAAAAATTGGGTCAACGATTTTTTCATGAATCGGGATTTTTGGGGGGAACAAATCGGTTGCATCCAAGATTCAGGATTAATTGGGTATAATCGCGATTTTTTGCAGACTATTGCTTCTTTGCTCCAAATTTCTCCCTAAAGCCCTAGGTAGGCTTTTGCTAGGGCAGCAAAGGTAGAAAATTCATTTCTGAGTTAAATTTTTAGTTTTAAGACCTCTAACTAAATGCATTAGGTCTATATTTACCCGTCACTTCTCCAAGCATCAATTGGAATTCTCAAAATTTCATACAATGCCTACAGAATGATGAAAACCTAATCAATAATCCCACATACACAAGAAAACCAGACAACAAAGCTTCAAATCTCATATATTAATTATTTCAACAAAATGGATGTCTAGCTGCCAGAATACTAGCAAAAAAAAAATTGATTTATTTTCTCTCCAAAACGACACAAAACTGATTTTTTCTTGTTTTGTAAATGATTAAACATCTCTAACTACCTACGTCACACCCATGCCAATCAAACTTCACAAATTAAGCATCCAAAGCCCCCAATTAGGTGCTTTGAGTTGATGAAAAACAACAAAGTTTCTAATTTATAACTACTTATTTGTCCAAACATAAATCTAAACACCTCCTAATATGGTTAAACACCTAAAGACAACATTTTTATGCAAATATAGAACAAGATAAAATGATGCTCAAATGTCAAGATTTTTTAAAATTCTCTCTTATATGTGTCGAAATATGTGATGTTTCACCGAATTTATAGTTTTTCCTACAAAAAGAGTGCAAGACTGAGCACCAAGTTAACAAGATTGGAGATAGAAGATCTTCCCTTATTTGAATGCACAAGTACAAACTTGTTCAAAGCTTGACATTAGCCTTCCTAAATACATAGCTATTATGTCCCATGGCTTTGTTTACGCTTATAAAACTCATGGAAGGTGCACTAAATGCATATTTTATGTTAAAAAGATACTAATCTTAAAAGAAAATGTCATTTCATAAATAAGAGCCCAACATACCAAAATATTGATTTTGATGTCGTTAATGAAAACAGTAATATGTATTTGATGATAGCCAAAAACTGATTGAAGATACAAACGATTTTAACTATCTCAAAATACTGTTAATACTAAAGGAGATTAAATAATTATTCAAGCAAATAATTGTAAATAGGAAATGAAGAAAAAGGGTCATGTTGAATCTAGTCCTCCTTCACAGTGTATTGACATGAAAGATAATAATTAAAGACCTCTGGATTGTTTTCAAGTCTCTAATTGACTCTAAGACTAATAAAAAAGGCCTAACTTGTAGAGCTTGGACAAATTGTAGGGGTAAAAAGTTAAAATTTTGTTTCTAAAGGTGTAAAAAGTAGTTTTATAGGTCAAAAATAGTTCCTCAACATAAGAATGTAGGAGCATATGATATTATGTCTAGTAGTAAAAATGTGGGTGCAATGTAAAGTTGTGATAATACCTATATTGGTAAAAAGAGTGGGATGAAAAGCAATGCTCTCCTTGTGTTTTGAAATTTTATGTAAGGAAAATATCCCTTCTCCAACTCAATATGTTGCTTATTTTTCCTTTTTCTTGCTTTGACAAAAATCATAAGTTGGAATTTCCAATGGGTTGAAGCCCATGGCAGAAAATCTACTTTGCCTGGGGACACATCCCCACCCAAAATAGGGTTGTGTCTGTCCCCGAAATGTCCTAGATACATGGGGACATAGTGACGCGATGGGTCAGGGCTTTTACATTTTGACAAAAGGAAAAGCTTAAATAGTTGAAATTTTCTATATTTTAAAAATAGAAAATACTTTGCCGCATTGTATTTGCAATCTCTTTGTCATTATGCATGCCTTCATGAATATTTGAAATTCTCTATATTTTAATAGTCATCCCCTACCATCCTCTTAAAATGGCTCACTTATGTCCACATCCTTGAAACGCACCCCCCTTCCCAACTCTACTCCATCCCTACAACACAAGGTAACATAGCAAAAAATATTGTGTTAACTCAATATGTAAATCAAAGTAGTAGGATTTTATTATGTGTAATGTCCCCATTTTCGTGAGCATCAGAGTTCGAGGGATTAGCCTATTATTTTGACTCATGTAGGCTAACATGTTTGGATAGAGAGTCTCAGTGGCAGTTCCACTTCTTTAGTTCAGTCTTGGGTTCAGTTCCAGGGCCTTTACAGTTAGTGTGTGGACTTAGTTGAGGGACTTACTAATTATAGTAAGTCAATCTGGCAATAGTGTTATCTTTAGTCAGGGCAGCTGGACACATGGGGGTTATTCAGTGTTGACTCCAACTTCCGACAGCATGTCAAAAGATTGAATATTCAAGGAGATATTCATGTTTTAGTGGTTAAGTTATTAAATTAACTTATATAGATATTATAAAGTCATGAAGTGACTTTATTAAAATTAAAAGCCATTTACATATTATAAAGTGATTTTTATTCAATCACTTAAGTGATTTTGGACGCCCAAAAGCAAATTAAACTATGGAGAGTAAATTAAATACATTTAAATGTCTTTAAATGACTTTGGGTGTACTTTCTTGCGAAACGTGCCATTTGGAGTTATTATAAAGTTATATTATTAACTTTATTTAAAAGTGGGCCACTTAAATAATATAAAGTGAATATCGAAAGGGTACATCCAGGTGGGGAATTAATTCAAATGTTGCATAAAGTATATTAAATACATTTTAAATGTATTTAACTCCCTTCAAGAGGAAATCACACTTTTGGAGAATTATGCCTTTTGGGGTTTATAAAGGCAAAGCAAGCAATTCAACCTCTATTATTGATTATTGATTATTTGGCATTGCTTGTTATTTTGCTCTGTGGAATTCTTTGACAAGGGTTTCAGAGGTTTGGCCATTGGAGAACGTAAATTCTTCGTGGATCTGTGATTGTGAGGCTGTGGAAGATCAGCTGAATTATTGCAATTGTGAAGGCTTCATTCAAGAGTCTTATTGTGCTTCAACAGGGATTCTTTTATCTAGATATTGCAGATTTTTCAATAAGGAAAGGGCAAATCAGGTTAGACACCCCTTTTAGCAGCATACTTCATTTCAATAAGCAACCGTACAATGTCCAGTTGCTGGCCGTACAATTCAAGCTTGGCACGTGGGGTCCAGGAAAGGGATGTTTTGTCCTAGAGGGCTGAAATGTCTTCCTTCTTGCATTTTAGTTGCACAATTTCCAACACCTAGCACATGCAGGGTATTGCATCAGTTTTATGGCTTGAAGAAATAATTTCCTGGACTTGTACACCTATTTTGGTCAATTTCCCAGTTTTGGCTGGCAAGTTCCAGAATTTTCTTATTTAAATTATCTAACGACCTTCGGGTATGTTTTATGTATTAGTTTCAATTGTAGCAGTTACCTGATACTTAATATAGTTGCAGTTTCTTTATACTTCTTGTCAATTCAGTTTTATGTGCATTTCTTGCCTAGCGCACTTGTTATTTTTCATTTAAAATTCTTCAAAACCTTTGAAAATACAAAAACAACACAGCATTTGCATGAGTAGAAGAGTTAGAATCAGCAGGGTTCTTACATTATGTTGCAAGATGTAAAGAATGTTTGATTTAAATTGGAATGTGCCTACAAAGTTATTTGGCTTAATGTCATGGTTTGTTCATCAAAGTGTGTATAAAGAAGAGAGAACCTTCTTTTCTCTTAAACCTTGTTCTAATGTTGTTTGTCATGGTATTTACCCTTGTGAAAAACTTGTTTGGATGGTAATATAATAACCCCTACCAATATTTTCCATAAACTTGTTTGAATTGTCTCCTTGCAACCTCCTTTTATAGCCCTAGCTAGAACTATCTAGTAATTATTTTGTTTTTTTCTCATAAAGTGACTTTCGTTTTAATTTACTTTTGAACCATGAGTCAGTTTATAAATAAAATAATTATATTTCTGCACAACCACCAAGTTGCAGAAAATACTAAAATAGCCCAAATGTGAACTATGATCACACCAACATAACCTTACATTATGTAGATATCAGACATTATTCAAATTGATGCTTTCCAAAAAGAGCAAACTTCTCCAACAAAAGTGGAAAGCTCCCAAAATGCTGAAACTGCATCTGGAATGTACCATTGCACTCATCATGATTTCTAAAACTCACTGCCACTATCAAAAATTCTTTCAAATAAAGTTCGCATTCATTGCAATCCCCCCTCACCATGATTACATGTCCTCAAGCAATCACGACTCAATCAACTAATGACTCCAATGTGATTCTAGGATCCCAAATCAATTTAGAAAGCTTGTGTGTCCTTCCTTCACCATTATCCTACACCTAACTTTGTTGGTGATAAAAAATCAACAATGAAATAGCCTCGCCATTCTCAAGATGTGCTACTTTGGTATTCATGCGTGCCTCATCCAAATATCCTTTCATGGCACTTGAGGCTTCTACACTACCAAGAATTCTTCTCACACAACCAATCTCTAAATCATGATAGTGCTCATCACCTCGTCATGTTCCTAACAATATGAAACCAATCACTAAATGATTATGTTTCAATGTAGAAAACAAACCATGATACAAAAATTTCTCCTCAAGTCCCAAGAGTTTACCTTTTAATGCTCTCCTTAATTGCTATATAGCATCCCCTCTTATTTTTCTACCAAATTTTTGTGTACTCACCAACATTTTGTCAAGCAGTTTACATGCTTGAAAGGTTGTTTGCAGGTTTATGTGTTTCAGATTTTCGCACAAGCATAAATATAGGGTAATCTCAACATAAACATACACAGATTAATTAAACAAACTGAACAGTGATATTTATTTTTTCAGTTAAATGTTGTACAGTATTGATTACAAAGCATATAAAATGGAAATTCTAACTTGAATACTGTAGCACAAAACATCACCCTCTTTTCCAAATTCTATGACATCAAACAATGTAATTGTCGACTTACGTGGAACAACAAGAATAAAACAAGGTGTACAGTGATAAGTAGTGTTTCCTCCAGCTTTTGTGTTCCAATAAAAACATCAAATTGCTTAGCATTCAATAATTCTACCACCCCACAAGGTTATGTTCGCCAAGCAATCAATGTGAACCTTCAAACTATGCGACTTTGGTATTAAATCATACCTAGCAGTACCAAATACCATCCAATCCGCTATTTTTCTGCTCTAAACTCCAGCGAACCTCCTGTGGATTCAGTGACCAGATCTGCTCTTCCAAAAGCCACAATAGATCTGCTCCGAATAACTATAAATTATGCTTATCATGCCAAAAATTCCCTGTTTATGCACTTAGAAGGGGCCGCCGAGGCAAATAAATCCAAACGCCTTACCAAGGATGTGTTTCCTATCCTCAAACTTCCCACGAACTGTCTTCTATCATTCATGCCCACGCAAAGATCAATTAAACATTTCGCCTCTTCCCCAAACTCATGCCACTGTTTCAGTTGGATATCGCCCAGCAAAATCCATTGATGATAATAGTGCCCATGTCTTCTTGGCAACTCCCAGCTACAAACTCTAATTATTTTCTTGAATAAGACTTCACAAATTTCTAAATCAATGAACAGCAATCCAAATTCTAAAGTGAATCCACCAATAAATAAAATTAGCTTTTCATCAATTCCACCCAAAATTCCAAGGCTTTTAGCCCAGGAATTGCCAAACCTGTAGTTATAGCTCACACAGAAAAACTCTCAATGAAGTAACAAGTCAAGGATGAGAAAATGAGTGGCCTTCACCTCCTTTTAAGGCCACAAGTGAACTGTTGAAACTTGTCATTGGTGTCAAAGGCAAGCAAAAGTAATGGTGGATAGAAATGTAATTTTTTTGGAGTCAACAATTTAAATAAATTAAATATTTTGTGCCCTCCTCTTAAAGGGGACAACCTCAATGGATTTTAGTGCCTAGCTTGGGCATACAATTTAAATCAACAAATAGGCGCCGAACCCTCCTTGAAAGTGGCATTTCTTAGTGTGCGCAACCCCCTTAGTTTCAGCACCCACTTTAGAAAACAATTAAAAAACTAAATTAAAAATTAATGTCACCCTTGGCCGACCTGTTTTAAAAGGTGCATCATTTGGATAAAAAAGGTCCTAAATCAAGTATAATTAGAAAATCATTTGGGTCACATTCCATTAAGAAAAATTAATATCTTCTCATTTTATAGAAAAGTAAAATAGCAGACTTAAAATAAGAACGAACAGAAAATCCAAATTAGAATCAAGAGAAGCTCTATATCAGATTTAAGGGATGAATTGAAAGAATTGAAAATCACTGCCACTATCACAATTCATTTCCAATAAAGTAGAGAATCTCCAAGAATTTTCAAATGTATTGAAAATGGGACATTACAAATAGTAGAATTAAATATCAATGAAAAGCCTTTTTGCATATGGTATATTTGCAGTACTAATCATTATAAAGAAACGACAAATATAGGAACCTAGCTAGCCACTAATTGAAGTCATCACATGGGTTTCTAGAGATAATTATAATATTATGGACACCAATTAAGCTCAAAAAGGATCACCTACATTTGAGTACTAAAAAAAAAAAAAAGTGTTTTCCAAGCCATGTTCAAAAGGATGTGGAATTTCGTTAATCCTTCATTTGGTTGCAAGCAACAAACTAAGGAGATTTAGTAAAATTGCTCTAACTTTCAAAAAGGAAATAAAATGTTTCTTTGAAGGCTTGAGAGTTTCTATTGAACAATTGTAATGTCCCCTTTCATTAAATGCCCTAGTTTTTGCCCACAAAAGAGTAACAATTGCAATGCCTGCAATATTAAGGATTTCTGGTCTGATTTCTATATTGAATGCTACTCATCTCTGTTGACATGGCTAAAATCGTATCACTACCACTCTCTTCGGCCAACGCAGAATAGAATGTTCTCGCTGAGTATCCTATCCTCTCTTATGTAAGGAATCCCTAATGTTGTTTTTAATTGATCAATGGGGATGACCTCAATGTTCCAAATCTCAGTTCATGACTGCGGGATAACTCAACGGTTGATGTGTTTTGTTGTGAGCACAAGGGGCCTTACGTTTGCAACAAGTTGATCTACATCTGATTCTCAATATGGGAAATAAAAGCAAAGGAGAAGGGGTTTAGGAGACCTAAAATAAACAAGACTGGTGTGCGAGTAGAGGGATTCAACATAACCAATCCCTGCTTGGCCAAAATAGCTCACAACCTCACAAAAACAGTGCAATCTTCAAGGGGACTTAGAAGATTTTCAGACTGCAAGTGCATGCGTAAAAGCCCAATTCTGGCGCAGCTCAGACAGACACCTGCAATTGAACTAAGCACGATTTTAAAGGCTCAAACTAACCATACAAAGGGATACACAATCAGCATATCCCCAATGGTATGAACCTGAATCCATCAAATACCTACACACCAGGAAGGATCTATCTAAACCTACTGAAGGAAACCATGCAAACAAAATAAAACCAAGATGATAAACACCAAATCAATGTCCATATATTGATTTCAGCTGCTATTACAACAATTTTTGCAGCAGTTCTACTCTATTCCTAACTACTAAAATCTAACCTTCTAACAATCTAACTTGATCTAACTGTCTAACTTTAAAAAATCTAACTAGAATCTAACCCTTTACAATGAGAGGTATCCTGCCTTTTATAGATTTTACAAATTGAATCAGAGGCCAGGATTGACTGCATCCAACAATCCTTATCTACCTTCTAGAAGCTTGGCAGCTTTAACCCATGCCTAGTTACTATCAGTGATCCTCCGAACCACATTTCCAACTACCTACAACTGTTTGGCTTTAATCTGGTCAATCAGGTAGTTGGAAATAACTGACTTGTCTCCCCTCATTTTGAATTCATTAGACGGGGCCCACAGGCAGTCTTTTACATTTAGACAACTCAGTTTATAAACTGAATTTCTGGAATTTCTTCCAGAATTATATTTCTAAGCTTGCACATTTTGAGTGTTCTTTCATTTTTGGTCTTGAAGATGGACTTCAACTTTGTGGTTTTTGGTGGCACACTTCCCCATGCTTGGTGTTGATCCTCTGCAACACATTCTCGCTTTATCTCTTCCCGACGTCGTCCTGCAAACAATCGGTTTCAAACTGAATTAATCATTTTGAAAAATCAAATAAATTAATTTAACAAAAAAATAAAAAAAATTAAGCGATGTCAGGCTGACAGGATGAATGATGTTTGCATTTAAAATCTCCCCTTGAAAAATTAGGGTTTTAAGTTCAATAGCCCAATATAATAGTTCAGCCAATTTAGTGAATAAGTGTGAAGTTTGTTTTCTTTTTATGAATCAAAACGCTATGTCCAACTTCGCACTTTCAACTTCCTTGGTTGATATTTTGCTAAGTCGCCCCGTTTTAGAACTTCGGACATTTTAATCTAAATGCACGACTCTTTTACAATGTGTGTTGTCTCTTCATTTCTGGGTCCTTTACCCGCTTTGAGCAATTTAAAATGTTCTCTTTTAAAGATTTTCGGGCTAAATGATCGAGATGTGAGAATTTCATGATTACTTTATAAAACGCCCCTTTAAGTCCAAATTCGGGTCATTTGGCCTTTTTGCACGATTTTGGACTATTGTTAATTTTTGGACTATTGTTAATTTTCGACACTTTAAGTCTTTTTGAGAGCCTTTCTATTTTCGGCCTCTTCAGCCAATCTGAGAGCTTAACGTCCTTCATCATCTTTTCACTTCTTTCGACCTAATAAGTCATTTTGCAAGTTTTGATCTCTTTTACTATTTTTGGCATATTGGAGGACTTGTGAACTTGGATGTTTCACTCTGCATTTTTGGCTTATGGCCGAATTTGTGAATTTGATGTCCTTTTCGGCCATTTAGACTTTGCACGCCTTCAAGTGAAACTCGGGCATTGCCATTAAAATGGTGGTCTTTGAGTTTTAAGTTAAGATGCCCTCACTTATGTCGCCTAACTAATTTCGGGCCAACTGATGATTTAGAGCAATTTGGAGTTTTATATCCTTTCTCGCAAAACTTCAGCCATTCACAGGAAAATGCGCGACTTAGAGATTTTCAGCCAAATGGGGCTTTTGCGCGATTTTGGATAAAATTTGCCCCTCATATCAAATGCACGACCTCTCTGGGAAAATACTCAAGCTACTTAAAAGAAATTTGAGGACAACCTGCCAAATTCAGGCATTTGGAATAAAATATACAATTCTTGCTTGGAAGAAATCGAGCTTAAGATTGGAAATGCACAATTTGTGTGCCATTGCCTTTTGGCCATTTAGGCCCAAATGCACAATTGGATTCCTTGAATGATTTTTCAGACTTCATAGACCTTTTCAAATTTGAAACCTTGGTCTTCAGTTTGAATGAGTTCGGCCAATGTGAAGATATCGCGTGATTTTGAGAAGCCTTCATGATTTTTGGCTTAATGAAGTGCATTGTGCGCTTTAGACTTGGTGCGCGATTTGAATCTTTCTCTTTTGAAAACTTCATAAAGTCGTCGAGCTACTTGCTACGATTCATCGATGGCCCTAGTGTCTTGGGCATTGGAAGGGCTCGGGAAACTCAGGCCTTTAGGAGAAAATACGCGATTTCTTGCTTTCTCCCATCATTCATAGCCTCTTCTCTCTCTCTTTTCGCGAGAAAACTTCAAACACGGGGATCCCCTGCGAAGCAAAGAGGTGTGCATGCAGTATGCACAACAATATCCTTCCCAAGATCTGCTCATATATCTTATTAATATCTCCTTATATACTTTCTTAAAGTCTAATCATGAAATCTGTTTTCAATAATTTCAGATCTGCTTATAAGTCTCCTAATGAATCACCGTATTGCCTTAAAAAGCTTGTTTATATAGCTTCCAAATACCCCTTTGTCTAAAGGAGGTGACCTTTCTAAGAGGGTCTGCCTATTAGAATTAAATGTGAATTTATTTATTAACTTGTCAAGGGTTACGAGTGAGGTTGGCCATCAAGCTAATTCCACTCATCTGGATTTTTATCGGCCCTCGTTCTAATTCACCATTCCAAATCTGAATTCCTTATCCTGGTTGGGCCCTTGCATTATTTAATCACACATGCTTATAAATCTGCAACTAGGTTTAGAACTGCTACGTCTAGGGTTTAGGTCTTTTGTGATTAGGGTTCTAATACTGCTGCAACCACGGGGCATGACAATAATTTTCTTTTTTGTCTTTCTAACAATATTGTGCCGAAGGTTATTCCAAGAACAACATTGTCTAATCATCACTCAACTAAAATGAATTTTCTCACCTAGTCTAGTCCGCCTAACCCTCCTCTCACCTTTCAAGAATTTTCTAAGCTAAAGCATCCCTCTTGTAGTAGCACATTGTTCAATAATTGGTTAATGGATTTTGGTAATTGTTTTGTGGCATCAAATGTTGATAGATGGAATAAAGCCATAGGAGCTTTTGAAAATTTCATGACAATATTTTGTATAAAGATGGTCAAATTTAGGAATTCCACCAATAGAAATCTTTAGCAGGATCTGATTAGTGTTCAAAGCAATCTACAAAATGATATACGTAATATGGAACTACGAAAGAAATGCTTTAGTTGTCGGCTAAAGCTAAGATATGATAAATTTTATAAAATTGGAGTGTTAAATTATGATCTAGGTCAATTTGGTTGCAACTATGGGATTGAGGATTTAGAAACAAATCAAGATTTTAAAAATTATGCCAAACAAGATAAATATACAAGCTACTGATTTTGGGGGCTATTAATATTGAAAACGGTGTTGAATTAGAAATGCCTTTCAATCCTTTTATGGTGAAATGTTTACCTTTTATGGTAATGATTCTAATATTTGTATTACAATAGTGGCAATCTCAAAAGTTGTTTCTGTAAACTTGACTAAAGCACGCTGTCGTGCTTGATAACACATTTTTAGATGATATCAAAAAGGCTATTAGTCATATAAAAAATTTGAAGATACAAAATTTTGATGGATTTCTTCTTGAATTCTATAAATCTGGTCTAAAAATGTGTTAGCAAGCTCTCACTAAAAATATATAATAAAGGTATTGTTGTTGAAATATTAAGGAATGAAATTAATAAAGCACTTAGTTATTTCCTGAAGTAGATTCTACAAAATTGAGATATTGAAGGCCACTGACTTAATGATTCTTTTAAAAAATTTGCTAAGCTCCTGGATAGAAGAGTCATAAAAGTGTAAAGTCTTAACACAAAATGAAATCTCCTACTCGAACTGATTTTTAGAAAGGAGATATATTTCATATACCATTTTCACTAGTTGGGTGGGTATAAATTGGGCAAGGTTTTCTGATTAGTATGTTGCCATGGCTCTGATTGATTTTGAAAAATCTTATGACTTGATTGAGTGACATTTCATTACATTGGTTTTGAAATCTCTTGGTTTTCTCGAAGCATTTTGCAAGATGGTTAGTCTTTTAATTGAGGATCCCTAGGCTCAGGTATGTATAAATGCTGAACTATTATGTTCTTTTCCTTTGCAAAGATCACTTAGACAAAGCTGCCCTGTTATGCCTTCTCTTTTGTCATCAATATTGAACTTATTTGTCGCTAATCAATTTACTGGAGAGCCTTTGCCTGAATGACAATTTGTTGATTATACTACTCTTTTGTTGAAAAGGAAGAAGAAAATTGTAAAAACTTTAAAAAAAGTTGCACTTTATTGAACTGGTTCAAATTCTAAAATTATTGTTCATAAATCAACTTAAAACTCTTTTTCATAAGTTCTAGTACTCAGGTCCCTACTTATTGCCCATCAGAGGTATTAAATATGTCTGTAATCTGACCTTAATCTTTTGCCTTCTAAAGCAAATATCTTCTAGCAATAGTTGCATGCATTCCAAAAGTCATATATAGTTAATTTCTGTCTAAATTATCCATGTTTGTCTTGAATACACAGAGCAGCAATGATTAGGGATTTATCACAAAAAAACATCACTAAAGTATCAATTGTAGAAACAATAACATCAACTAAGAACTGCATCATCTTATTATAGTCAATATGTGCACATGTGGTGGATAAGAGTAGATGTGAAATAGCTTTATCCCACATGCTTATGCTGTTTCATTGAAACTGACCATGAACCCTAACCATGCAGAATCACAAAACATTTTCCCAATCAAAACAAGTCCCTATTGTCTTAGACCATATTTTGATTCCAAAAATAGCTTACAAACCTATTCACTTCCATTCAAGTCACAGTTACTCACAATGACCTAATAGAATTCAGGCACATACTTTTAACAATATGAAGAATAAATTGATTTAACATATATTAAGACACAATTTGGGTTTATCACTAACATATGTTTCTCTTTCACAAATAAAACTAGCAATCACCGAGATGATGCATATTTTACATATCAAATTTCAAGGTTGTGGAAAAAGGTTTCATAATGAATTTAGGAAAGTTTAATTTGTTGCAGGCTAGAATAAGACAGAACACTCTAACTGCACTGAACATGGCGTTTCAAAAATGCATATGGCTCTGCCCAAGAGGCCATACCAAATAGATATGAAAACTATGACACGATCTTCACTCACATTACCTTGGGGCATAAGTTACCATCATAAGGTAAACCTTCTAAAACACCAGTAAAATGAATTTGATGTTAGCCCATGCTCCTCATATTTATATGAAAATACCTTGTAAGATCTGATTTTTGATAATTTCTGCTTTTATAAAACAAGACAATATAAATATAACATCTATTCTTTTAAATCATATTCAGAAGAATGAGCTGTCCTCAACAGATGCCATCAAAAACCTGAATCATTTCCGAAGCAGATTTAGGCAGTTCAACAAATGCAATACTTTGAGCTGTTGAGAAGTCAAGACCGACACCGCCAGCTGTTATACCAATAATTGCGATCTTAACCTGTATGGGAAGAAACTAATAAATAGAACATACTAAAACATTTCAGACAGCCACACAAACATTAACAGCAGTTTCATAAAACGGAGAAAGACAATGTCAGCCATCCCATCAATCACTACAACAAATTTCTTCTCTTTTAGTACTGAGAATATTATGATTCATTTCTTTGTGATCATATAAGAAAAAATAAATGAAGTGAATGAATTATCCACATATAAGAAAGAGAGCAATAAACATAAACTGGTTTTGAATCTTTCGAGAATCGCTACAAAATTATAGTCACATTGGTTGTATCAGAAAACAACCACAACAATGCTTAAAGCGTTGAATAAGTTATATTGTGCAAAACCTTCTAATAGATATCAAAAATTTGAAACAAAATAAAGAAAATGCTGGAAAATAACAATATTTATTCTATCATTAGAAAGTACAATTGAAAAACCAAAAAAAAAACATGAAATTGTGATAAAATTTCATCAGAGCACTAAGGAACATCATACAACTTCTACTTGCCAACAACTCAGCATGGTATCAAGCAACCATACGAATTCAAATTTATGCAGTATGAAAGATTAACTCTTACACTCCATGAGTATAAATCTATATAAAGACGTCAATAAAGGGTCAAGTGCAACAGATACATCAACTAGATAATATATAACTAATAATTATGATATAGTGGGTTACATAACATGTCTCCCGTCCTGAAAAGAAAAGGCCACAAAGGTAATGATAAGAATGAAGATAAGAGTTATAGAAACTAGAAACATAGAGTACTAATGAAGTAAATTAGGATAAATTCATCGATAATTTTCTTTGAAACAAGACCACTCCAATCAAAGCTCAATGCATATGACTATGATACATTGGCTGTAACATTTTTTAAAACGAGTTCAAAGCATCACAAGCTTTCATTTTGATGTGGATATCCATATCCAAAATATGCATGATGACAATTAGAATGATTTGGATGAGGATAAATTTCTTCGCTAGGATGTACTTTAGTGACCTCTTGAATAGCAACAAAAAATTCATCTTCCCTTATAAACATGTTTTCAAGCTTCTTTAGAACAATAATTGTGTTATCAATCACAATAGACCAGAGTGTCAGCTCTACTGAATCAAAATGCATTTATATGACACTAAATTGCATCTATAGGCATTCTTATGATATTAAATTGCACCATAATTTCACATCAAGACCTTTTCGCACCACCTAATTTTAAAATCTGTGAATAAAACTTGATTATGATTCTTCAATCAACCAGCCCATCTGCTTTTCTTGGATAATATTTACCAAATTATGAGTCCATTTTTCCACAACACAGTCCATTATCTACAAAATCTTACGACCACATCATCAGGTTTCTTAAGTTCAGTTCTTACACTCTAATCCTCCTTCACTTGAAAGTTTCACAATATGTTGTTGTTGATTGTAGCGGCGGGAGTCTCCTTAACCAACTACGATCAAATATGCAATTAGCCTCTCGACTTTGCATATTTATATTTTGTTAATAAAAACATAACTATTTGTTAAAGGCCACCACCCTTGGTGAAAATTGGAATAGAGCTAACCCTTGGTGAAGGTCGTGTTAGTTGGAATAGAGCCAACTCTAGGTGAAGAGACACCCACATATGCGTATAAACATAGATCGGTTCTCTCTTTCTCCATTTCATATCGAATATCAATAGCAGTTTGTGTACACCTACTGCAGATCGAATATTAGATGAAGATCTATAGCATTCCGTGTTCATCGCAGTTCATATATTTATCTATAGCAGATCGATTCATTCTGATCTTGCTTTAAGGAGTGAAGCAATCTTCATTCACATTGTAAAGGCGTCTTATTGTACTTATTGATTAAATATAATAAGAGATCTTATTGCTAGGTTTTTTCCTTTATGTTGGAAGGTTTTCCAAGGGTATATACGATGCAAAATCTGATTGAATTGTCTTAATTCTGCATCTTATTAATCTCATCATAAACTTAACATATCTGCCCTAGAAAATCCATTCCAAATTCCATAATTAAAATTATATCTTGTGTTATATCAGAATTGAGACTAAACCACCATTTCTTTACAAATTATTTCAATTAAATGATACAATCCTTAAAAACATATTATTCTATTTGTACAAAATCCAAATAGACCTATTTTTGGAGACTGTTGATGTGTCTTTTGTACACGTCCAAACACAGAATAAAATACCCAGAGGTATCTTATCCTCTCTTGAATAAAGCTGCCCAAATGCTGAAGATTTCGCAGAAGGATCAATCAGAAAAACTCCAAGGTTCTGTTATGTAGGTTCTCTACGTATGGATAAGCACCAGTGGTCGTTGTGTTTGCTGTTTTAGAAGGGGCCTTACGTACTTTCTAAGAAAGCTTGATCTTGCAGCTACTTTTCAATGAGGAAACTGAATTCTCCTAATAATAACTGATGTTTCAAAAAAGAGCAAAAGATAAGGAGTTTAAGAAGGCGATGCTAAACTAATCCTAGGAATGACTAAATGAGGACTGGTCTTGATAAAACTCTACCAATTTCAATATTGCCAAAAGATTACAACTCTACTGGAATTGGTGTGATCTTCTAAGGGGATTCAACGATTTTCGAATCATCAATGGAATAGATATTATCAATAAGATACATATCAATATCTCCAACAATGATGGAACCCTTAAACAATTTTAATATCTCCAGTTGACCACACAAGGCGCGCTTACAATCAATAAGGAGCTAGTGGGCTATGAGTTTTACCAAAGATCAAACACAAAATTCGTCGTTCAATCTAATTCTAAAACTTAAGTACTATCTCTACTAAGAGTGATTCAAGAAGATAAACAACCATGAAAATAGCCACAAGAATTGCAACAAAACACCATAACTTCAATATTTCATTGATCTCATAGCAAAATAAAACAACAATTGTTCAACTTTCTTTCTTCACTAGTTATTTCTTTGCTGCTAACAATCTTAATCTTTTTATCTCTTTTCTCTAACTCCAACCTTCTAAAATGAATTGAGTGAGGGCTTATATAGCACTCTCAAATACAATGAACGGCCTGGATCTCAAGAAGATCAAAGGCTGAGATCTTGACACCTAAACCCTAATTAGGGTTTGCCACAAAAATCACCCTAATCAGATAAGCATTATCATTCCATAGCCAATAGAAATTGGCACAAATAACGAGCAAACATAGCCCAATAGGAATTGAATTGCCACATCATTTCATAACAACTTTTCATCTAGAAGTTTGTTCCCTTTTCTATGTTCTCTTCTAGCATTTTCAATGAATCTGGACGTAATCCCCTCGACCTCAACACTGGGAATCTCATGCAGGTTCTTCATTCGTTCTTCCAAGTGAAAGACTTGATCAAAAGTTGCGAGAAGGGTCATCTCCCATCCAGGCTCTAGCTCTTTTGTTTTCTCGATCACGAACATAGTAGCATACATCTAATCTCACTGCTTTTCTATGACCATGTTCTCCTCTTTGCAAAATATAATCTTGATCCTCTCTTCCAATTCTTGGACATCCACATTTGTTTCTATCTCTATCCTTCTGTCAAGGATTGTACATAATACATCAAACACCTTATCTTGAATAAGATGGATGGTGCCCTCAACTCGGCTGCATCTACTATTGATGTCCTCAAACAGAACTTCCTTCATTTGGAGCAAAGTTGACCATTGCATAAGGTTATGGGTTCCTCCATCCATTATCTTCTCTTGTGCTAAAATCTGCCTTGGCGTCCTCCTGATCACTTGAAAGAACGGGATGACAATGTCTCTAGTGTGAGTGAATGCATCTACAGTTATCAATAGATTATGAATGATCTCAAGGACTTGGATAGCCCGATGGACTGTCTTCATCATTCTTGTTACAAATTAAATGGCTACCTCGTAAGATTCATCAATCCAAGAACTCATGAGTTGGGCTAAGTTCTTCATCTTTTCTGCCTCATTTATTGATTCAGGAGGAAGTGCATGCAAAGGTGATATTGCTAGATCCTGTCGCCTTAATGGTTGATTAAGGTGGCTAAAATAATTCCTCCAAGCACTAACCTCCCTTTCTAACCTCTTATTCTTTTCCATTTCTTCTTTGAGTTTGTCATTAAGTGCTCTCATTGAATCAGTTACTTCTTCCATGGCCTACTTGGAGGTAAGTGGACCAAGATCAAATCTTTCTAAATCATATTCCTCTGCCATAATCTCATCTTCATACTTGTCCACTACTGGTGTGGCTACCTGTATCTTCTTAGATCCTGCATCATCTCTAATTACCTTTGACATCTTCGTAGCCTTCTTCTTTTCGATTTCTTCTTGGGAATTTCCTATGAGACTTTCCAAATCAAATACTTGTTCTTCCTCCTCAACTACAATTACCCTCGTCAGTCTTTCTTTCAGCCAATCTGGAATGGAAGACTTTCTTTCCTTTACTTGTATTTCCTCGAGCGGAGGTCTCTCGTCTCTGAAAGCAAATGTTGCTTCATCATCATTATTTTCTTCTTGCTGCTCATTGGCACCAACTTGGAGAGGAAGAGATTGACTTAATGAATGTTGAGGTGTTCGTCCTCTGCCTTGTTTATCGTTCTGTACCGTGGATTCTATAGACTCATCAACTTCATACACTATCTCTCTCTGACCTTGTCCTTGACTTATCTCCTTTTCATATCTAGAAGAAGTACTCGGTGGACGATCAGGATTCACATTTTGTTTCTTCTTGGAGGGTTCTCTCTTCTCAGGTCCTTCTTTTCTCTTTGACCCCTTGGAATGAGAAGTATTTTCACTCACACTTGCTTCTCCTTCTTTTGTTCTTGCTTCTAGGGTGAATGTCATGGCTATATTCTACTCCTTCAATTTTTGATGTTGTATGTCCACCCATTTGCGAGTGCAATTTAAAACTGGGTTCATCAATGCTCTCAGGTCTGCAACTTCTTGCTCATTCCAATCTACCTTCACTTCTTTATCTTTCTTCTCATAGGATGGCTGGAGATATCTACCACTATCCTGGGCTTGATCGACTACTCTATAAACTTTACACTTCCTGATAAGATCCAAGGGTCATCTAGAATGCATCTTTCTTTTCACTTCCACATCATCTCGGACATTCATCCAGAAGTCCTCTACTTGAAACTCATGTCTGTACTTCTTCCCAACTGTCTCTTCCATATGACCATGAGGATCAAAATTCTCTCTTGAGGCAAAGGAGGTGAATGAATATAGAGACAGCACCTTTTCTGCATC
Organism: Cryptomeria japonica; assembly: GCF_030272615.1. Classification (NCBI taxonomy): domain Eukaryota; kingdom Viridiplantae; phylum Streptophyta; class Pinopsida; order Cupressales; family Cupressaceae; genus Cryptomeria; species Cryptomeria japonica. The sequence continues at coordinate 586,789,637 of NC_081407.1, forward strand.
TTCGGCTGCTTGAGAATTAGGACACACTTCAATTGAATTTCCCAATAAAATAGGTATGGGAATAGCATTTCCATGCTTATTTCTTGATGCTTTAGCATAAGCTGCCAACTGTCTAGTCACTTCAAGTAGTATTATTCTATCTGTAGGATACCTTGGCAACATATAGGGAGGTGAAGGACATCCATGAACCCTGATGTAGGTAAATTTTGGAAATTGAATGAACTATGCACCATGTTTCTTCACGAGCTCCTGTGCTTCCGGAGACAGTCGATGGTGAATCCCTCCTTGCAATGTTCTAGTGATATACATTGTGAAGGTGTCATTGACCAACTTGTAGTCATTCTTAGCCAGATGATGCAGTTGAGCATAAGAATCACATGCTCTTATCTCTCCTGTCCCTCTCCCAACAACTCTATGTGGTAGCCCTGCATACTCAAAACTTCTGACGAAAGAATATATAACACATGAACTCATGTGGAATGACTTAGTAGGGACTAGCCTCCTCAGCTACACATCTAGGTTGTTGCTAATGATTCTAGCCGAATTGAGCATTCCTTTCCCTTGGACGATCACTTGAATAAAGAAGAACATCCACTTGTCGAAGAAGAAGGCCTGAGAGGCACCTATAACCCGATTGAGCATGGTTATCAAGTCCCTGAATTCTTCTTGGAAATCAATTCTATGTGGCGTATTAGGTATCTTGTTCAACTGAGGCCTACTCTTGAGTAACCAATTCTTATTCATGAAGTTCAGACAGGTATCGGGATCATCTTCGTAGATAGACCTAGCTCATTCCAAGCTCTTATAGATCATATCTCTCGGCTCCGGGAGATGAAAGGCTTCACTTATAGCTTCTTCTGAAAGATAGGCTAAGACAGTTCCATCCTCAGCTATGATTGTCCTTGAATGTGAATCATAGTGTCAAGCACATTCAATCATCAGCTCGTGACATTTAACTGCGGGAGGGAAGCCTGCGGCCTTGATGATTCCACTCTCAATTATCTTCTTCGCTAATGGTGATGGCTTGCCGATGTAGGGTGCTTCTCAAACTTCTTCACAGTGAAGTTCCCTAAGTTGGTGTCTCCAATATTGCTCCATTTGGACACGATCCTAGTCTCCAAATCATCGTTCTTTTGATCTTCTTTGATGAGAGCCTATCAGGTAGCGGATCCACTCGCCTTGTGGGTCGCCATTTGCTACCTACATAAAGAGGCTTAAGTTAGGTTTAAGTGTAGAATCTTAGCTAGGTGATTTGAGATTCCTTAAAAGATAAAACTTTAAAATTAAGAATTTCCAAACTAGGCATCACCTAGAAATTAAACCAGATATAGAAGACCTAACCTTCAGAAAATTTAAAATGGAAACTTGGCTCAGATCTTCAATACCTTGCCTAAAAAATCAGATTAAACACCTTACCTTCAATTTTCACTTATTAATTTGAAAAGATGGATAAAAAAAATGAAGATTTCTGCTGGATGAAAGGTCTTTGATCTGCACTTCAGGTTCGCCCTTGATGATTTAGCTTTTAATCAGCCTTTAATCAGCCTTCATGGATCAAAAATTCGCCTTCCTTTTTGCAATCTGCTCTGCTATTTCTGCTCCTAATATTCGCTTTAGGAAAGACACAAATGAATGAGTGATTAAAACTTCACAAACCTCCTTCCCTTTATATGGCGACTTCCTAATTTCCTCAAGAGGCCGACCTCTTGGTTTATAAAAAAAATTAAAAATCTGATCCTTGAGGTGGCCGACCTAACAAATAAGGTTTAAAAAAAATAAAAAAAAAATTGGGCGGCCAAGGGTGAAATTTTTAATTTTAAGGCTTAAAAAATCAATTTACACATTTAACAAGTGTCTAATTTAGGCTGATTTGCATTACTTATCCAAATGAGATTTGATTAGCAACCCATAAAAAGTGTATCTAGAATGTGGGTTTATTTGTGAATTTCTTGAGAGCATATAGGCAAGCCTACGAGATATTGATGGTTTTTAAATGTTTGCCATTTTCTCCATTTTTCGTTATTATTCCACCATCTTGATCCTTCTTATAATGTTTTTTGCCATCATGAGTTTTGCCTTTAATTATGGTGAAAAATGAGGATCTCTAAGGACTTCACCCTGAACCCTTTGGAAGGGTCAAGAGCGATTTCCATGATTAGGTCTCAATTGTCTCACTCCTTCACTCTGAATTGCTCTTCAAGGTAGGCATATGCTAGTCTTAGCTCTTCCAAAGCCTAGGGATTCATTTTTTAGCATCCATCATAAGTGGATCAGGTGATCTTGAGAATTTCGCTCTGGACCCTTTGGAAAGGTCTGGAGCGAAATTCATCCCTTAGCTCAAAATTCTTACTTCTTGAACTCATAACCTACTCAAACGCATGCTTGTGGCAATCTTCAAGTCCAATTCACCTTGATCAATGCTTTGGCTTAACACAAACTTGAAGGAAACATGAAATTTTGTGATTTTCGCTCTGGACCCTTTGGAAGGGTCAGGAGCGAAATTCAAGTTTTAGACTTGATATTTCATTTCCTTCACTTCAATCCATCTTGCAATGCGAAAATACATCACTCTTCCTCCAATCATGCCATAGGGATCAAATTTTTGGTTTCACTCAAGGAGAAAATAGGTGGTTTGAAGAATTTCGCTCTGGACCCTTTGGAAGGGTCACGAGCGAAATTCATTCCTTGCTTGTCTTCTCTTACTTAGCTCCATTCTTCTCACTTTGTTTCCCCTTGACTCCCTCAATTGGATCCATCTCTCATCCTGAGAACACTTGCTTGACCCCCAAAAGACCTAAAAGGGGAAATTCGCTCAAAAATCATGGCTAGGGACAGGACCTATCTAGGATTTCGCTCTGGACCCTTTGGAAGGGTTAGGAGCGAAATCCTTGTCCTAGCCTAAAATCTTCATTTTTGGTGGCCAAAATCCATTCAAAGGCAACCCTTGGGGCATCTCCCAACTTATCTCATCTTGATCAAGACTTGTTTTGACACAAATTTAGGAAGATAGAATAGGTTTTAGGATTTTCGCTCTGGACCCTTTGGAAGGGTTGGGAGCAAAATCCTTGTTCCTGAGTTCATTCCTTCATTCTTTCACTTCAATTTACCTCAAAGGTCAAGGAAACGTTACTCCATTCCTTTCTAGGCCATAAAAACTAAAAGTTTGACTTGTTTTGAAGGGGAAATAGGTGTTCTTAGGAATTTCGCTCTGGACCCTTTAGAAGGGTCAGGAGCAAAATCCTAGTTTTTGCTCAATTCCTTCAAATTTGTTGATTACTAGCAAGTCAAAGTCATGCCTAAAGACATTTCCAATCTTAATTCATCCTAACCCACACTTGGCACAAAATTGAGAGAAATGAGTGGTTATGGGGATTTTCGCTATAGACCCTTTGGAAGGGTCAGGAGCGAAATCCACATTCTAGGCTTAACTATTCATCTTTTCAACTCCCATCTTCTTTGCAAGGCAAAAATACATCACTCTACGCCCAAGGAACCAGGTTGGTAGCCTAAGCAAGGGAGCAAATGAGGTTAATAAAGAATTTTGCTCTAGACCCTTTGGATGGGTCAAGAGCGAAATTCATATTCTAGGCAAAATCTTCATCTTTTAATGCTTTCAACCTCTTCTCAAGGCAAGAACATATCAATCCACCTTCCAACATGCCTTAGAAACCAACACTTGGCCAAAACAAGGAAGGAAATGAGAGCTATGGGGATTTTCGCTCTAGACCGTTTCGAAGGGTCAGGAGCGAAATCCTCAGTCTTGGTTGATTTTCCGCTTCATTTATCCAATTCTCTCTCAAACTTAATCAATTTCAAGGTCCTTTCATCATACCCAAGGCTATCCGTCATCAAACTAGCTCAAGACAAGGCCAACCTAGGTCTTAAGGCAAAAAGAAGGTCAAATGGAGGATTTCGCTCTAGACCCTTCGGAAGGGTGAGGAGCGAAATTCTCCTTCCAGGTTGATTTCCATCATTTTAATGCCTCAAACCTTCTCTCCAAGGCAAATATGCATCCAAGTCTTCCAAACCATGCCTTAGAAGTTCCAAACTTGGTCAAGTTAAAGAGCAAAATAGAGGAAATATGAATTTTGATATGGACCCTTTGGAAGGGTCAGGAGCGAAATTGTAATGTCCCTACTAGTTAGAGACCACTGTCCTGCAAAACAGATTGTTAGAATACAACAAATATATATATATAACTAATCTAACTTGCAATTTAACTTCAATTACTTAATTAACACTAATCTCAATTCTTATTTAATAAAAAGGATACGAGTGGAGTACTGGGACATGTCCTTAGGCAAATGTGAAGCTCGCCTTCTTGGAACCCATCTTGGTTCCAAGCCATACCAGGAAATCGAAGGTTAATTCAATTCCTGTCTTGGATGTAATTTCTTACACCCAAGCCATACCAAGAAATCGAAGGTTAATTCGATTCCTGTCTTGGATGTAATTTCTTACACCCAAGCCATACCAAGGAAGACCATCATATATGATCAATTCCTTGCCTTGGATGATGCATCCCATCATCCAAGTCTACCAGAGAGGACCGGCCAGATCCGTCTCTTCTTGGATGAGTTTTTGTCACCCAAGCCATACATATATGCATATAGATACTCAGTATATACTACCTACCAAGGATTATCATAATCCCTCTGTTAGGCTAAGGGAATTTCCTCCCAATAGTCTCCATCATATAATCACATTATTCATATTACATTTTACAATTCATTATCATTTTTCATCCCATAATTTACTTCTACATTTACATATTCCTTAATCCTCTTTATTGATCCTAGATATACATAAATATTTTGTATGCATACCTATATTCATTGCTATATACACATCAATTAATATCCAGTAATATATACTCAGAAATCTTCAGTAATATACATTCAGACAAATTCATTAATACATATTCAGAAATAAACATATATTCCAAAATACTCACTAATATATGTGTGTGTGTGTGGCACACACGTCCACACACATATATACCTTGTGACCCGTAATCCTCTTACCTGTTCGTGAACTGCAGCCTGTAGTTGCAGTTCGTAATTGGCGGTGGTTGTTTGAAGTCCTTCCGACTCAATCTCTTTCCTGCCTTTCCTTAGCTCTGCAGCGGTCTTCCTTAATACCCCGTGGAGGGGAAGGGTCGCATCCCCCCACGGGGTCCCTTCTGTAGGAAGAGGTGTGACAGTGGTCGCAGCCCAGGCTGTGATCCCCGTCCCACCACTTCCCGCGGGGGAGGGGCCACTGTGGAGTTAGCTCTCCACGTGGGGGGTTATCTCCACGTAAATGTATTTAAGAAATTTCTTTACCCAATGCTTACTCCCGTTTCATGCTTTAATATTAAACATTAACATTATTTGATTTGTTCATTTAATAATTCATATTTCTATCTTTTAATATATTTAAATATATTAATATTTTCTAATAGTTTATTTCATTTATTAATTTTATTTAATATATTAATATTATTTAATAATTCATTTCTTCTTTTAATATATTAACATTATTTAATATATTAACATCATTTTAATAATTGGCTTTATCACATTTTCAAGAATAAATATTAATATATTAATTAAATAATTTATTTAATAAATAAATGAATTTCAAATAATCATTTGTTAATCATTATATTAATCAATAGTAATACTTGCCTCATTTAGGATATATATAACGATCAAGAAGGGGACATGACAGTCCATCCTTCCGGAAATTGCTTGTCCTCAAGCAATTAACAATTTCCTCGAACTAAATCATCTCCCCATAAAAACACAAGGTATACATATGTAAAGGTATGAAACACACATGAAGTTTATGCACAATACCTATATTCATCATATACGGAAATACACATGGCTTTGAGTACATTCAAGGTGTGCAACATTTGTAATACATATGGATACAATTAAGGCATGCAGCACACATGTGAAATACATGTAGTCTATAAAGTATGGAGTATACATTTGAATTTGCTTAAGTAACATGGAGTTCACATATGCATTCGCTTAGGTCAAGAAGTGAATGTATATAGCACATATAAATTCACTTAAGCATGGGATATATATATAAACACAAGTCTGAATCATATATGGAAGTATAGGTGAATCATCCACAAGAATTCATTCAAGGCATGAAGTATGTACCTAAGACATGTAGGGCTTGAAGCAGTACAGAAATAAACATAAGGTACCATGTATGTATAAGAAAAGGCAGTCATGGTGTGATCATGCTCCAGACACATCAGTCATCAGGCACACCTGAAGACACAAGGCATACATGCTAGAAGCGTATCGAACATGAGGCAACACACGAATATACGTAGTATATAAGAAAGGAGTATTTGAAGCATACACGCTGAAAATATGACAACATTGAGCATTCTCATAGACATCCATACAAGACACCCATAATGAAAAGTATTATCAAATATGGTGAATAGTCGTTAATCTGTTGTATGCTTAGCTCTCATGGATTGCACGAGTCTCCTCATCCTCATTCTCCTCTACCTTACAAGATGGTAGATTTAGTGTGCCAAGGGCGCATGACACAATCTACATGCGGCTCCCTCAAGGTTTGCTACCTGTCTTGGGGCATTTTCGCCATGTGACCGATTTATTATGCCTTTCCCCCACACACTCCCTATCTTTGCAAGCATTAGAAAAAGGTGAAGAATCACAACACTGAAATCATTAGGTTAAGAATTCAATTTAATACGAAACTATTCTAATTACATTGTCAATTATTTACTTAAGGCAAGAAGCTTTCAAATGCATACACATGTAGTATGAAGTATACATCTGAAGCACATAAATACAAGTAAGGCACTCAGTGCAAACACATGCATTCATGCCAATAGACTTTAAAGCAGGAAACATGTACATCAGTACGTACAACACGAAGCATATGAAACCTTTATGACATGAGCCCTACACCTATGAAAACCCACTAGGTAAGGAACATACATGCAGAATAAATTTGGTGTTTCTCATTTGAAAAGTGCACACATATTAAAGAGTAATGTTGTAATTTTGTCCCATAGGATGGCAGGATTATGCTCTGATACCACTATAATGTCCCTACTAGTTAGAGACCACTGTCCTGCAAAACAGATTATTAGAATACAACAAATATATATATATATATATATATAACTAATCTAACTTGCAATTAAACTTCAAATACTTAATTAACATTAATCTCAATTCTTATTTAATAAAAAGGATACGAGTGCAGTACTGGGACGTGTCCTTAGGCGGCTGTGAAGCTCGCCTTCTTGGAACCCATCTTGGTTCCAAGCCATACCAAGAAATCGAAGGTTAATTCGATTCTTGTCTAGGATGTAATTTCCTACACTCAAGCCATACCAGGAAATCAAAGGTTAATTCGATTCCTGTCTTGGATGTAATTTCTTACACCCAAGCCATACCAGGAAATCGAAGGTTAATTCGATTCCTGTCTTGGATGTAATTTCTTACACCCAAGCCATACCAAGGAAGACCATCATATATGATCAATTCCTTGCCTTGGATGATGCATCTCATCATCCAAGTCTACCAGAGATGACTGGCCAGATCCGTCTCTTCTTGGATGAGTTTTTGTCACCCAAGCCATACAAATCCATTAGCTATCTTGCCCTTATGAATGATCTTTCAAAAGCTGAACCTAACAATGTATCTGATGCACTTAAACATCAAATATGGAAGGATGCCATGTCTGAGGAATATCAATCCATAATGAAGAATGATGTTTGGGAAATTGTTCCTAGGCCAACTAGAAAATCTATTGTTTCTACCAAATGGCTTTTTAAGATCAAACATGCTGCAGATGGCAGTATTGAAAAAACACAAAGCCAGATTTGTAGCCAGAGGGTTCTCTCAAAAGGAAAGAATTGATTATGAAGAAACATTTGCACCTGTAGCCAAATATACCTCAGTAAGAGTCGTCTTAGCCATTGCAACAGCAAAGGGATGGAAAGTTCATCAGATGGATGTTAAGACAGCATTCCTTAATGGTGAGATCTCAGAAGAAGTATACCTAGAGTAACCTGAAGGGTTTGAGATTCATGATCCAGAGTCTCATGTGTGTAGACTCAAGAAAGCTCTCTATGGGCTTAAACAGGCTCCCAGGGCCTAGTATGAAAGAATTGATACTTACCTCTCTCTACTAGGCTTCTCTAAGAATGATACAGATCCTAATCTCTACTATAAGCAAAACAAAGGTGATATGCTACTATTGATTTTATATGTTCATGATTTATTAATCACGGGAGAAGATCACCTTATAGATCAATGCAAGAAAGATCTTTCTAAAGAATCTGACATGAAGGACTTGGGACTCCTTCATTACTTCCTAGGCTTGGAAGTATGGCAAAATTTTGATAGCATTATACTAAACCAAGGAAAGTATACCTTGGACATTTTGAAGAGATTTCGAATGATAAACTGTAGACCCATGACCTCTCCAATGGAAACAAATCTTCATAAACTTAAGGAAGCAGCAACAGAGTCACAACCCACTGATCCTACTCACTACAAGAAAATGATTGGGTCCCTAATGTATCTAGTAAATACAAGACCAGATATCTGTTATGCAGTAAGTGCTTTGAGTCAGTTTATGTGTGAGCCAAAGGAGATACATCTGATAGCAATAAAACACATTATGAGATATCTACAAGGTACTCTAAACCTTGGTCTCAAATATGAGAGAGTTGATCTAGATCTACACGGATTCACAGATTCAGATTGGGCTGGAAGTGTAACTGACAAGAAAAGCACCTCAGGATACTATTTCAGTTTAGGTTCAGCCATGACATCTTGGATCAGCAGAAAGCAGTCTTCAGTAGCACAGAGTTCCATTGAGGCCGAATACATTGTAGCTTCCATGGCTGCCCGAGAAGCAATATGGCTCAGGAAGTTGCTTGTAGGATTATTCAGTGAACCAATGAAACCTACTGTTATCCATTGTGACAACCAGAGTTGCATAAAACTTTCATTAAATCCGGTGTTCCATGACAGAACCAAGCACATTGAGATTCCATACCATTATGTGCGAGATACAGTAGACAGGAATGTGATTCAATAGGAATATATTTGTACAAGAGATCAGACAACAAATATTCTTACCAAACCACTTTCCAGAGTAAAGGTTGAACACTTCAGAAAAGGTTTGGGTATGATAGAAAGGTAATTTGCTTTGTAATCTGTACTTATATATCAATAAGATGTTTAAAGTGTAAACTTCTTTGTCGTGTTAGGTCTTTTATGGGTTCAACCCCTAGTGTTCATTTCTAAGAGGTGACAATCTCTCAGATAATGAACACTTGTGTATAGACATTACAAGGTGACAATCTTATAATGATCAAACCAGTTATCATGTGTGATTTCTGATATGTCATGGATGTGCCATGATTATGTTGTGGTAAAACATTTGGAAAGATGTTAGTGCACATACCACAATGTGGATAAGTTGAGAATTTAATTATTCTCATGTGTTAATCCTTAGTATTGCTTGGCTTGCAAAACTGATATCACGTGCTTAGGTGATATCATATCATCACAAGGTGATGAATTTCTTGTATCACGTGTTTAGGTGATACTCCATGTCACGTGCTTAGATGATATGGTTACTTGTATCATATGTTTTGATGATACTTCATGTCATGTGTTCAAATGATATGAACCCTTGGAGAATAAGATTATAAACTATATAAGGAATACTGGTCATCAAGAGAAATGTGATGCTAGACACTTTGTCTGTTATTCATCTTCCCAAGCTAAGAGGGAGTGTTGATACATAATGGCTTCGGTAAGATAAATGATTGAATGGGAGATAAATGAAGTCTCCCATTCAATCATCTACCTCATCGATAGATAAATTCAGATCTCACTGATTATTCCTTTATCTAATATTTATGTTATAAATGTTCTCCTTATTCTGTTACAACATTTATCAGTTATGTTACTCATGCAAACTGATGATTAAATTAAGTACAAACTATTAAACTGATAAACCGATAATGATCGGGTCTTATTCTAACCCTCCCAATTCATTATCGGGTTACCACTTTAATAGCCATCGAATTTACAACGATCGGGCTTAATGCATTCCACCAACTAACTAATGTTATCGAGGTAAATTAATTGATAACCAACTAACTTAAGTTATCGGGTTACCACTTTAATAGCCATCGAATTTACAACGATCGGGCTTAATGCATTCCACCAACTAACTAATGTTATCGGGGTAAATTAATTGATAACCAACTAACTTAAGTTATCGGGTTACCACTTTAATAGCCATCGAATTTACAACGATCGGGCTTAATGCATTCCACCAACTAACTAATGCTATTGGGGTAAATTAATTGATAACCAACTAACTTAAGTTATCGGGTTTAAACCACTTTAATTGCCACCGATTACCATCGGCCTAGTTATATTGATAACCGAAATGATATCAGTTCATTTGCATATGTGATGGCACCGATTAAGCAATCGGTTATGGAGGGACACGACCAAGGGGTATCTTGGTCGGTCATGTCCAAAGGACATGATCGATCAGGTACCACTTGATCGGTCCCCTCCATGATATATATATACACCGATAAATGTTGTGGAGAGAACACAGAAAAACATTAATGCTCTCTCTCCACCTGCAACAAAGAAAAGAAATCAGATTTATTATATTGTGAAGCAACGTATACTTGAAAAGAAAATCACTTTGAATATAACTTGCACCTTGAATTGAAAATTGAAATACATTTACATTTCCTTCAAATTCGGGTTTTTTCCTCCTGACTACAAGTGGGAAATTTTCCTTTTTCTACAAGTTAGGAGTTCTCTTTTGTTTTTGTGTTGTAGGGGTTTTTTCAAGAAATTACAAGTGAACTTTATAAAATATGTTAAACATGCAACAAGAAATGGTACCGCCTAACCACAACAAGCTTAGCAATAGAAGAATCGGCCACATGTCATGATTGTATGTTAAACATATTTGCAACACCTCTAGTTCTTTTCTTTCCCCTGGTAGAAGTAGAACCTCCTCCCCTTTAAATCCCAGCATCCACAGATCTTGTATGTAATGATAAACTAAGTTGAGAACTTGACAATGGAATTCCCTTCTTTCTTGCCTCCCCTTCCATATAGAAAGTAGTTGCTTCAACCTTGTCAAAAGGAAATATTTTTTGACAACATTTCAACAATTGACCACCTATCCACAAAGGGTGAGAATAAACTCTTATATAACTACCCCTATAAGCTTTTTCACATAAATGGCATAACCATACTCTAGTCCCCCTAAAAAAATTCTTATTATTTTCCATTTGTGATGCAAATTGTAAGAGAGGTTTATTTGGGTTAAATAGGCCTTTTACAGAGTCTCCATTTTCATTTGAACTTCAACCTCTTCACTATCACTACTTTCACTACTTCTCACGATCTTTTTTGGTTAAGTTAAAATAGAGCTACGAGCTGAATTTAAAATAAGAAAAATCAAAATGCCCTCCCTACTTGTTAAAAATTTTGAAAATAACTTTAAAAAATGCAAGGCAAAGAACTTGCCTCTAATGTAGTCGATATGATGCCCTAATGCCTTCTCGCCGCTAGTGTTCTCTCCTCTTTTCACTATTATTTTATTGCTGCTTTTCAACACAAGTTTGCAAATGTTAAATGAGATAGTTTTTTTCTTATTGGTAATTTTGATGGGTGTATTATGTATAGTTGTTGCTTAAACTTTTTTTCTTATTGGTAATTTTAATGGCTGAATTAAGTTTAGTTGTTGTTTAAAGTGGTGGGGAGTCCTTGTGGGCCCACCCATCCCTCTTTCTAAATTAAGAATGTGTTCTTGAAAAAAACATTATGTTAAATTTCATTGGGCCACAATAGACAACTACTACTCTCGGTACGACCAAAGGACACCTAGATTTCCCCTTGCATCTCCAGGATAACTAGTTGTCCTCTAACGAACCTAGAACATTTTGAGATATTTCAAGAACTTGACCTTTGTTTTGCTTGGAAAGGGGACGAGGGAAACATTTCCTAGGCATGCTCTCATACCCAAAACATCCCCTACAGGAAACAAGACTACCAAGGTAGGGGACAAGTCCCCAAGGAGTACTGCTTTCATAACTTTGTTTTGAAACCTTAAAAAACGAAGAATATCTTAGCATCACCTTTCAAAATGACCAGGAGCTTTCCCAAGATTAGCACATTATCCTTAACAAATAATATTTTGTAATGTCCCCAATTTTAATAAAGTGACTTAATTAAGTTAATTAATTACGTGGTCCTAAATTTAAAATCATATCATAAGGACTTATTTAATTATTAAATAAAGGGGCCCAAATTAATAAAATAATAAACTTTTGGTGTCGGTGGTTTGTAACCCTTCGGGAAACTCTCCGGAGCCCATTTATAAGACCAAGTTTGGCATAGTTGTAGGTATGGTGAATTTTATATTTTCTTTGTATCTGCGAATTCTAGTTGGAGTTTGGCATTGTTGCAGTTTCGGAGGTGCAAGATCCTCCCTATTTTGTAGCCGCAATTTCGGTGGTTAGCAACCAGCCTACTCTGTCGTTGGAGATATCATTTCTGATATTTCACTTTATACTTCATTGTTGGATCTATCTCTACCGTTTGGAAATATAATTACAAACATCTAGTTCTTGGCCATTCAATGTAGATTCTCCCTATTTTGTAGTTGCAGTTTCGGTGGTTAGCAGCCACCCTAGTTTGTCGTTGAAGATATCATTTCTGATATTTCACTTTGTAATTCATTGTCGGATCTATCTCTACTGTTTGGAAATATAATTACAAATATCCAGTGTTCCACGGGCGTTGGGGACGGGGGGACGCGTTTCCGGGATGGGCGGACCAAGGGCCTAAGTTTGGGGACGGCAGGAGGACGGCGGCGGGGGGTGGCGGGGTGGTGGTGCTGATATAGTTATACATATACATATATGTACTTGAAAAACTAGTTTTGAAAAGATGTATGACAGTATTACAATGTAAGAATTATATTTCAAATGAGACTATAGGAAATTTGAAATACTAAATCTTAATACCAAGATTTCTAAGTTGTGTTGTTATATGTAGCCTAATCAGACTCGGAGGTTAGATACTCCCAGGCCATTCGGCTTAACACTAACAGATGCCCCATCTCCTAATGGTGACATAGCTCATTGCTTCACTACCACTTGTTGGAACCCAAAAATGGCGGATAAAAATTAAATTTGAAACTCAGCAGGACAAAGGTTGGAAAAGAAATGAGGGGGACTCTGTCGGCGACAAGGAGTGTGTGCAACGCACAACAAGCCGGAAACCAGATTTGTGGTGTTTAAAGGAATGGTAATGGCCGACTTCACACCTGGAGCCATTGGGGAAGCATTTGATATCCCGCTCCCTGATAATCCTACTACCATAACCATTTATGAAGCCCAAATTTCTTATGACAAGAGATCTACTCCGTGCAAAACATTGATAAACGAAGAGTGGTTCAAAGAAAGAAGACCCCCAAGCACTAGCATCACCAAAAAGACCCACAGACGCGACTTCCACAATGAGTATGGCAATATGGTTACCTTGCTAAGCCGGGTCATGGGACTTCCGCAGTCCAATCTCTTTGAGGAATGGATGTTCTACTTCACCGAGCAAGTCTTTGGTGGGAAATCTAAGATTGACTAGGCTCAAATTATCAGCGATAATATTCATACGCAGCTGGTTGAGCTCGAAGAGAACACTCCGCTATGAACTCCTACCTAGTCTATATGTTTGCCCGACATCAACCACTACCAGGATTAATCAAGAGAGGTGAGATTGGGAACGGCCCAAATCAGGTGAAGGTATACGACTGCTATCCTCAATTGCATTACTATGACATAGCCCAAAGAGAAAAGAACAACATTGCATATGCAATTGGTCAATATGAGCGGGTCCATGACGCTTTTACAATGCGCATAGTCAGATTGATGCAAGGAGGGTTGCACATAAGGTTGTCAAAGCAAGCTACTACTCTAATCCAGAAATACGGTGCATGGTTCATCCAGTTCTCCAAATTCACCTACATCAGAATAGTCGGCTGTGAGGGAACACCGTATCGGCCTCCGCGTTACCCATCGGATAGATTAGTCCTCATGGAGGTACCAAGGTAAGCACACCCAACAGGCAACATACTCAAGGACAAAAAGCAGTCAGAATTCAACTTCCCCATGATCTTAGGTAACCTTGATGTGCACTTCAAGAATTCAGTGCAGACCGAGGAATCATTCGACGAACTGGCCTCCTATTGCTTACAAGAGCATTTCCCCAGCAAATGCTTTGATCATGATGGATTGGGAAAGAAGGCCTACGACAAGCATTACAGGGCCAAGGCATCAATAGAAGACTACTGAAGCAATTGTTCAAATGACTTTGAGGTCCGTCGGTAGGAATATTCAAGGTTGAGTGTTCAACAAATACGACTTTATGAGTATCGCCAAGTTCTGGATCAGGTAACTGACTATGGAAATTGCTTGCAAGTCCAGTAATTTGAAGCAGTCAAGGACCTCCCGCCAGCCATTGATTGGACTCAGAACCCTATCACAAATTTTGAAGCTGTCATGGAGGGTCCAAGAAGGTACACAGATAACTAGCTATCCTAACAAATAGAGAGGCTAAGCCATGAAGGAACCTAATTACCATACAATTTGATGGGTAGTCTCGATTCCCAGTCTTCAAAAGACGAAGGAACCTCAAGCACCTCAAAAGAAGAGGTTGAGAAACCTGAAAAAAAAGAGAAAGAAGGCAAGAGCAAATAGGGGGACTCAGACGTCAAAAAGGACAAGGAGAGAAAAGATCCCAATCAAGAGACCAAAGGTTACTTCCTCATCCCAAGGACCCTAGTTCAAAGGATGATGTGATTGAACTTGATCACCTTCCAACTCCACCTTCACAGGATGATCTCGTTGCATCAGAGACAAGTAATCCTCAAATACAAAATGAGCAAGAATCGGAGGCAAGGATCATTGGTTTGGATGGACCTGAGAGTTAGGTCGAGGAAGGAGAGATTGCACCTGATCAAGGGATTGGTAAACAAGAGCTCACGCAGGAGAGTAGGCATGAGTTGCAGCAGGAAGGCAGTAACAAGGATGACACCACGGTTGAAGGAGAAAGGGAACAAGATAGAACCCAAGAACCCAGCAGAACTGAAGAACAGCCACTATTAGAGGATACCCATCAATTACTCAGTGAGATGGGAGAGAACTCAACCGTGAGCAAAGGATTGGATACTATACCCATTCCTCCTTCTACGTTCGATCAGTTGCAGATAGGCAATGGATCAGCTGCAGCATCCAAAGAACAAAGTGGGGATTTAGTAGTCACGTCTGGGCAAACCATTCCTCATGACTGGTTGATAGCATGAGCACAGCGGAAAGCGGCCTGAGCACAACGGAAAGCAGTTGTCAAGCCATCAATCGACCTGGAGAATATCTTCTCTCGGATAGGAGAAGTAAAAGCTAAAGGAAAGAAAAAGGCAAAGACTTACTCCAAGATTACCAAAGATGAGCAAAGGAATCATCCGATTTATATTGCTGCCCCACCTGCGAACAAACCAGCAAATCAAGTTGCATTAGCCGACTATAGCATCACGTCCATTCCAATAAGGCGAGCAACCAAAGAGTAGGAGAGGGAAGAATTCAAAGATTCCATACAGAATATGCTCAGACAGCTAGATGAAATGACTGCTGAGAGGGATATGTACTGAGCTCGTGCTGAGCACGCTGAGGGGTACATAGACCACCTGTTAAGACCCCTGCAACATACCGTTGAATCCCATGTTCCCCCATTGGAACTACCACAAAAGACTACAGCTGACTTTGAAGGAGTGTGACACTACCAAGGCCGTCAAAGAATGGATCTGGGGCATTAAGGTAAAAGGAGAGAAGATTATTAATGATGTGTTTGAAGTAACACTCAAAATACATGCAACTCGGATAAGGATGCTAGAGGTACAAAGGGAGTACGCCAAAATCCAAGAAACAATTGGCTTGGTTCAACCACTCATGAGGGCTCTTTTCTGGACTCACACTCAGATTCCTACACTGCATTCTATACTGGATCCCAATGATATCAATACTTTCAAAGAGTGGTATTGGATTGTCAGCATGAAAATGGACATGGCAGACATCGTTAGGAAAATTCGGGAGGAATGCAAAGACTTGTCCAATATCAAAAACATTGGTGAAAATATCCATAAGGCATTGGTCATCGGCTGGACGGATACCATGGAGGATGTTGATGTGGTGTCCCAATGGAATGCCAAGTTCAAGGCCGATAAAACTGCATCCTTTGTGGAAGACATAGAATGCATCAGCAAGCTACACACAGACATATTACGTTTCAAAGATCAACAATCAGATTGGTGCGAGCGGCTAATGATGGTGGGCACTCATCTCGAGGGCACGCAGTTCAAAATGCACAATCGTCCTTTTCCCTCTAATAAGGAATTGTTCCCTGTTTGTATAAAATTTCAAGAATATGTTCGAGAAGAACGCACGGCACACCGAGACATTTGGAAAGGTTACTTGCAAGGGGAAGTTGAACTTTTGGAGAAAAAGTCTACCTCGGGGAAAGAAAAAGTGCTTTCTTGAAAATAACCGTTTCTTTTAAATTCAAAATGCACTTTTTCAGCATACATTTTCTTTCCAACTACCAAAGTCATTGTAAATTTTTGAGCTCCATGCAAATGCACTTTTTGGAGAAACTTTATGTTTGGTAGTTGGCAAGTATTAGTTAGTTGATGATTGGTGATAATATTTTGTTATCCAATAATGGGTATGGGCAGCCATGTTTTATAGGATGAATTTGGGCCACTTGTAGCATTAGATCTTAGCCATTCATCCATTTTTGAAAGTCTATATAAGGGATGGTTTCTCCCTTATTCTTGAGTAAGAAATCTTAGATTGTTGCAGAAACTCTGCAGAAATACATTCAGACTTAATGAAGATTAAAGTTGTTATTGTTTCATGTGAGTGCATGGTCTATTTCTTCACTCTTTGAATTTATGTTATGCATTTTATTTTACAAAATAATATGTGCAAGTTGATATCTGATAGAAATCTGAGTTCATACCATTAAGGATTGGTTGATTGCCAGTTCCTCTACATGGTTAGTTTGAACTCACTAGTATGCTTAGTTCGGTTATTTAGCATGGAATGTGTGAATGTCTTAAATTCAGTGTTTATGTTTAATAACATGAAAATCTATTTCCCCTTTGGAGATTGCATCAATTTTATCTAGTTGTGTGAATTACTGGCGAAATAAAATTTAATTATTGCAAGGTTTATGTCTATCAGCTTGAATGTGTTATTTTTAGGTAGAAGTAATTAGCATCCTCCTTCCCCTTTTTACCTCTTTTCCTTTTATTTTTAAAATCTGAAAGTAAAGTATCCATGGCAGGATCAAACATACTGCAGAATCAGGTGAATCAATTCGTAGAGCCTAAGGGAAATCATGTTTGAGACCTTTCGAGCCGAATCCATCCACAAACATCAGGCCCCTTTGTGTTTCCAGCAAAACACATCAAACCGTTGAGCTACCCTACAATCAAGACCTAACAACCAAAACATTGAGGTCACGCCTATATGATCAAACCAAACAGCATTAGGGATTTCCTTATTTCAAGAGAGGATAGGATACTCAACATTCTATTTTGCGTTGATCGGAGAGAATTGTGGCGATACGACTTTCGACACGTCAACACTTTGCCCTCAAGTGCTTCCCTCGGGTACTTCCCTCGGTAATTGCCCTCGGGTACTTACCGTATGGTTGGGTACATTACATATTTTACACGTTACCAACAATAAAACCAAAGTAATTGCTGGGAATAATTGATGTGAAATTATTTTATTTGACCCAATTACTTTCTTTTCTCAATTTTTTATTGAACTATTATGGACATAATGATTCTGCCTACTAAAGAAGAAAAAAACTACTGATGAGGGACGCAATACAAATTAGCAGGCATATCAACTTTGATACAAAATGACAAGAAAAAAACTTTCAGTCTTGTACTTGTGTAAGAATTTCAAAATTACTTCAAAAATTCTAAATAAAAACGAGGAATTAACATACCTCTGGCCTTAATCGAAATGCCTGAACTGCTTCCTGACGTTCTTTAGAATTTGTGCTCCCATCAATACGGACAAATTCAAGTCCTTTCTGACACACAGATTTCTGCTCACTCAAGAGCCATTTCCTCAGTATTACAGAAATTTGATAAGCTTTCAAAAAGTTCAAAATCTACAACAAAAACTATAGATAGCACTGGCTGTTAATATTTATTATTAAAAAAAGCACACTCATATCTCAAGCATGCCAGTTCTGGCTTGCCATCTGATGATTGAGTACTCATACTAGATATTATCAGTAATAAATCAATTATAAAACTCATTGAAGAAATGATAACAAAAGACTACCTGTATACCATCAAGGACTCTCAGATGATGACCAAAGACTACCATCTTTTGAGGACTTGAAACATTATCCACAGCATCTATATCTTCAACGTCAGCAAAGATGGGATGATACAACAGCCAATCTTCAAAGCTTTGAAGCTTTGCCAAGCCAATCTCTTGAAAAGAAAGGCGTCTACCTGATTTCCTTGTTCCTCCATCTGCAAAATAATTATACTAATCAGTTATATGGCAGCAGGAAATGTGCCTCTAAATGTTTACACTATCAAGAAATTTACATGAATCTGAAATAGATATCCAAAAAAATCAAAAAAAAAATGCCTTCAGAAGTAGAAGAGAAATAAAACTTGGAAATCTTTAATAATCTCAGAATATTATGAAAAATTACATCTCATCTGTCAGATTTCAGGTTTCAAAAAAGTTCTCTGATTCTCTTTGCTATCAACTTTAAGGCAGTAAATAAAAAATTATCATATAATATCAGCATTTTTTAATATTGTAAGAAGAGAATGGATATCCATGTATGCAATTTTTTTTAATGCCCATTTTCCACATTCACAGTTCTCCCATCATCAATAGTATTTATTAAAGATGAAGCAAAACATTGGAGTCTAAAGCAACTATTTAAAATAATGTTCCCAATATTGACCTACACTGAAGGAATTTAATGTCAAACCTTGCACCCCTTTTGAATTGACAATTTTAACACCACCATCTTCGTTGTCATAGACTTCACACTCACAATCCCCATTAGTAGTAAAGCCACATTTGCAAAAAAATTCTGAAGCCATGTTTTCTTCAGCATTTGAATCTTTTGCAAGACAGATATCTGACAAATTCAACCTTAACCTTATGACCTGCCTGCGCTTTGGAGGTAGTTGTGCTAACACATTTTGTTTCAGCCGTCTAATCTGAAGAACCCACAAAATTGAAATAGAATTAAAAAACGATAATTAGTCGTCTATCTTTTCATTGTCAACCATCTATGTACTTTTCTGTATGAAATTACAAGAACCCTGTGTATTCCTCTATAATAAATTATAATTACAAAAGAACTCCCAAATAACTGGCTCAAGACAATGCCATGAACAAATCACTTGACTACTTTACCAGCTATAGACACTATCTATCTAGAGAGCTAGACACAATAAGAACTTTGTATCTTAAAATATTGTCAAAAGTACATTTAAGTTAGAAAATTGTTAACCACAAGTTTTTTGTAGCTCAATATATCAAACCCTGTACATTGCTCTGTAATAAATTATAATTAGTAAAGAACTATCAAACAACTGGCTAAAGACAATGCCCTCAATGAATCACTTCACTCCTTTACCAATTATAGACATTATTTATCAACAGACCGAGACACAATAAGTACTTCGGATCTAAACGTATTCCTTAAACTTTATGTAACATTTAGATTATATATATTAAAATTGGTTTTCTTTAGAGTATCATTATCAATGTCGATCATGTTAATTTACATTATGAATAGTAATTGTTCAAAGCCTTTTTTATCCAATGCAAGGAGATAACCCACATGCCATTGGGTTCCAAAGAAGTTGAGAATAAATCTTAGCGTGCTTGCAAAAGATAATTAAACAGGCAATGACATAAATTGTGCTTGTGATAACCCTTTGAAATTCTAAAAAGACAGCTTAGTCAAGGAGTATGGTTGATATAAGTTGATATTTGACATGGAGACTAGCCCTGGCTCCCATTGGCAATAGCTGTGGAAGACATGATGAGATTTTGCTAGGGGAAGACAAAGCATTGATGCATAGTTCTACTGAAGTGATTGACTTTGACACAAAGCCTTGTCGCTGCTTCCAACAGACTACAAATTCAGATATGGCCCTTCAGCAGAACAGAAGAAGGTTCACAAAACATAATTCAACTTTTGTTCAATACATAGACAAAATCATCGACATGCCATCTACCAAGAGTCTGGATTCACTGGGATGGACAAAATTTGAAGATGGAGAGGGTGGCTACGGAAAAAATCAACTCATTGAGAATAATCCACCAAAATTGGACATGGGGAGTGTTCTACAGGCAGGTGATGCTTTAGCCCTACCCAAATCATCAATTTACTGCTATTCAGAATGACACAGAACGCACCATATGAAGGCTTCAGTATGATACTTAAACAGAGCTCAGAAGCAAAAGAATTAAGCAGTAGAATGCAATTTATCGTTATTTCTTAAAAATATTAAATTTGTAGGAGTACAGCTTAACATTCAAGAGCTTAACATTCAAGAAGATATATTTCCAAAGATTTGTGGAAAAGGAAAGAATAACACAGCATCTACACAACAATTTTATGACTTTTTCTTTGTCATGCAGTTATGGATCATATGATAAGTAGAAAAATTCATAAACAGCTTATTTGTGAACTTCACTGGAGCTTGGTAATGGATGTTGATGCTACCAAAGCAGCCAATGCATTAATTATCTTTTCGTGGAAAGAGTACAGTACACATAACAATACTGTACCAGAAAACTTTCAAAACATTTCAGCCTTCAAGAAAAGATTTATGTTAGAAAGGGAAGCACTATTGTGCTACAGTTTTAATTTGTCTTTTGCAACAAAATACAAAATAGAACAATATTTGAATGTGATGTCCAGAAACATGCAATTTTTTGTATTTTCCCGATTTTTGAAACAAGAAATAAATAAAAGAGCAACCCAAAGCAGCTTGAAAACTTTTTTGTCTAACCTTCTATGCCTGAAACACCACTTCGAATTTATCCAATATAGCAAAGTTCAACTTATAGGTGACAACTTACTGAAATGAAATAGCTGGTTTATGTCTGATATGAAAATGTAGGCCAATATAATACCCTATGACATGCAATTATGCTCAGTTCTCTAGAGTTGATGGTCAAAGATCAAACGCTGATATGACTGAAAAATTTGAAGTGAATCCTCAAATGCCAATTACCACAAAAGTATAGAAACCTCAGTTATCAAACACGCTTGGATCTGAATCTAGCATCGATTTATCACCCTCAAAAATAAAACTACCAGATTTGCACAGCTGGAATAACATACATTAGCTGAGATGCACAATTTCAAACTTACAACAATTTATCTTCACCAGTAATGATGAATGTACGACTCCCACATGTCATAGGTGGGAAACCCTGTATGGTGAACTTTTAGCAGGATTGGCAACTAGATCTGACTGAAAAGCTCTAGCAATAGTAACAACAACAAAGTGGATGACGTGGGAGGATGATGTAGCAGCTGGAAACCTTTAAATAGAGGCTTCACAGCAGAAAAAAGGTCCTCAAAAAATACTGATCACAGCCAGAATATGCCTGCGAACAATAATAATTGCTGATGCAACTTGCCCACAATAATGTTGTCACCTCCTATGCTGGCGTAGCCAATTATGAGCTGGAAACCTTATTGAACAGCAATAAATAAGGAACATATGTCCTCCCAAATGATGACCCTCCCTAAGACATTAGCTGGAAATAATGTTTGCAATGATAAGTGACACAAAAAAACCTCTTTGGAACCCCCAATAGAGCTAGTGCAAGCCCTAAATAGGGGCAATCAGCAAAAATGATGACCACATTCAGCCCAAACCATCCTTGTAAGACTACGGCAGCAAGGGAGGACGATGAATTCTTGCAAAATACATCCAAAAACCCTCAAATACCAATAAAAATTGGCAGTGGCTCCTTTAAAAGGGTGGCAATCAAGATCTAGCTAGATATTGATGTTGGAAGAACAATATAAATCTGAACATCGGCAAGGAAACTATTCAAATGATGAACATCAAATCTAAAAATGATCCCAGCGAGCATGCATGCAACTCCCGGATGGAATTGTCCCAAAGGGTATAAGGGCTTTTGTCTCCAAATCCAGTAGAAAAAATCCAAGACGGATTCTTCCTCCGAAATAGCCAAGGGCTTTCAAGTTTCATCATCAAATGCAAACTCGAACACAAAGCTCAAACTCTAGAAATTGATAGGCTAAATTTTGAAAAAGCATGAGATGCAAAATCAATCCAAGGACCCTCCTTTTGTAACACTCCCAATGGACCCTTCGGTCCAATTTCCAGAAGTATTGAAAAGACAAAAAAATTGAAAATAATCATTTAAAGTTATATAAATATGCTTTTTATTTATTAGTATTCGAAACAATTTTATTTTATTTTAATAATGTTATTTAAGTTGCCTTTTAAATTAGAAATTGTTAGGACCAACTTCAAAATTATAAGAAAAATTATTTACTTATACTTTTCCATAACCCTATAGGAATTGGCATAGGCTAGAGGGCTTCTCCTAGTCTCCATTTCCAAAAAGGAGATATGATATTGAGCATAAACCTCTCTTCAAATTATGTGGGATAACTCCCTGCAATCTAAAGTAAACCTAAATGCTAAGCTTTGCCTACTCGCCTATGCCTTGCATTGGATATAGACAACAAACAGATAATAATCATGTCTTGCAAGCAAGATATCCAATTATTAAAAGTGAAAGCAATTTAAAATGAACATAATATATCAACACCTTCCTAGTAGCTAGAAATGGAGACCAACATTTTAGTGCACACAACAATTAGGAATAACAATACAAAGATGACACATGATTCCAATAATTATACAAGTAAGTTGTATACAAAACCACAGCCTAAGTAGATGGATAAACTCAATACAAAGCTTCATGATAAAATTTATTTTAAATTAAAACAATGGAATTAGGAACATAGATTCAACAATAACTCTAGCAACATAAGTCAACAATCCACTATTATGAATGTCCTATACTCAAAGCATTTATTTGTATGTTACAAAGAACACCTAATTTTAAGGACTAAAAATACTTATTTATTCCTAAAAGAAAATGTTTTAAAGTGCAAAGACTATGAGAAAATAGGAAAGAAATGTATTTGAAAGCAAAACTAATCAAAACAATGAATAAAATAAAGCAACCTAAAAAAAGCTCTCCTCATACACCAAAAATAGCTCGTGACTAAAAATATATATTACTTAAATTAGCTCCAGAATATATGTCAATGATAGTGTCAAGGACTTTTTACCCACGAATAGTTACATTATAATACAACATAATTAAAACATTACTTCAATATCCCTTCCTTCGACATCCTTGATCAGCTCTAGAAGTCTACCTTTCTCTTTCAATTGCCTTCCCCATTACTCACTTTTATACATGGTACGATATAAAAGAACAAGAACAAACTTAAAGACAAACAATATTCCGTAAGGATTGAGCACAAGACACCAAAAATGGCATCCTTAATTCTCCTATTTATGTAATTGACAAATGGCTCAGCAAAACATGGGCAAATGACTGTAATGTCCCCTTATGGGTTTAGGGATGCTTTAGCCATAATTAATCAATTTCAAGATACTTATGACTCAGACTGAATATATTAGGAGACAACTCCACCTTAACATGCATCAAATCAATGATATTTCGCAAATCAATCAATTAAATATTCATAAATAGATTATTCGCCCATCAAACATCCCTAGTTCTTAATGTAAGTATCAAACCAATTGTAATGTCCCCTATTAGGAACATCTCCTTCCCCACTTCTTAAATACTGATAGTAATAACATGTTTTAGACTATACGTATACTAATTTCTTATGTATTATGAATATATATATGAAATTAAGTATGACTGTCATACATATTGCAGTCCATATTAATATTACTATTTATTTTGCATAAGAACATTATCGGGCTTCATATATTAAGCATACTTATTAAACACATCCCCATGCATACCACCAAGAACAAGGATGTTACTGCCTGTAACTTAATAACAGTTCTGATCTGATTTGATCCTTGGTGATGTCCCTGGATGCTTTTGATTCCTTTCCTTTTTATCTCTCAATGTGTGGGAGAGGACACACCTCTTCATCATGTATGCCCGTTGGCAAGAGACACACCCTTTGAAAGAGTGCAACTCTTCATTATTCCTGCAGCTCTGCCCTTTGAAAGGGACACAACCATCACAATCAGATCTGCACTTCCCATTCCCAAATTATCCCCCCTATGTCATATTAATTATATTGAATTAATAATATTATATTATATTATATTATCAGCATCATATTGTATTAACAATACTATTATATTAACAGCAGCTTATTATATTAACAATATTAAATTATATTAATAGCAGTATATTGTATTAATAATATCATATTATATTAATAGCATCATATTGTATTGACAGCAATCTTATATTCCCATATTTATACTGTACGAATTTCTCAGGCAGTGACTGCTGATGTCTTTCCTTACGTTTTCCTTAATTAAGTAGTACATCCAGGTTTTTATATTCTTGAGTCTCTTATATAAATTTAGAATTGATTGTTAATGACTGTTGTTTCAGTTGTATTAATGATAATATCAAATTGTATCATTAGTTTTAATTGTATTTAATTGCATTAACAATATTAAATTATATCCAAACTAATGGTTGTATTAGTGAGGTTAAACTGCATTAATAGTAGCATGATATATTATCAATATTCCTCATACCCGTAATGATTACCAGACAAGGTGCTGCTGATATCACTTAATTCGTCCTATATACACCTCTTATTCTCTTTTTCCCTTCGTATTCTCCTTTTCCAATCCTTCCGTCTCCTCTTTTCTTACTTCCCTTATTTCCTCTCTTCTTCCGTACTCTCTTTTCTCTTATTCTTCCATGTGTGTCCTGTTTGGAGGAAGGTGGTCAAAGGTATTTAATTTCTTTGACTGGTTATGACCCTTCCTAAAGAATATGACTCCCCATTGAGTCGCGCCTTTTCTGATTAAAATTTGTTATTCTTAAACACAGCCTAATGCATTGGTAATTTGATCGGTGCTTTCCAAATAAACAAATTTTGATATAAGTAATGCACACATTAATAAATTCTGAATAATTCTATTAATAATAAAATGTGATTCACATATTCATAAATAATTTGTGTATAATAATTTTTAATATTAATTTGTGAATAATAATAATAATATTAAATATTAATAAATTTTAATAATAATATTTAATAATTAAATATTAATAATTTCAAATAATCATTTGTTGATTATATTAATTTATAATAATAATTGTTTCATTTAGATTATAAATAACGATCAAGGAGGGGACATGACAATGACATTCAAATAATGAGTTTTGCAACTGTAGAACAGATCAAATAGTGAAGAATTGGTTACCCATCGACCCACACACACATAGACACCTAACACTGGAGAAATACTTCCTAACGTTTTGAAAAGTTGGAAAATTATATTTCCAAATACAAAGAAAATGAAGTAATTCAATCACAAATCTTTCCTATAACACAAACCCTTAGGTGGCTAAATCAATTAATTCACCTTTGCCAAATCCTAGCACCAAACTTGGTGAAGTTGCAAATCTTCCACCATTTACATCAGCAAGACCCTAACAGTGGAATTCATGAACGTCACAAAGCACATATTAAAAATAACCTTGGCTTTGCTTTCTAACTGTTCCAGCTAATGATAAATGACTGAAATTAAGAGTATTGAATATTTTCATCATCCATAATTGAAGACATGTTATCCTATGCAAAACACTCCAATTTGCAACTTGGAAAGGCTGAAACCCGGCTAAGATGTGCTTTAAGATTGTTCTTGTTACTACAAAACATGATGAATTGCATTGCTTGACTTTTTTGTCAAGAATTGAGTTAGCACTACAAGGGAAAATCTTCTTTTGGGATATAGCTAAACCGATGATGGTCATAGAGTCTGACAATTTCAATGTTTCACAATGTAATGACAAGTAAACAAGGTTGAATTGGTTGATTGAAAATCAGTTGAGTCTCAATGAGGAATTGTGCTTGGAAAGGATATTCCTACCTTCGTGGTGTAGGATTCATGACAAGCCTCATTCAGAGTTTACTAGCTCATTATATCAAGAGGCTATGAATCAAGTCAGATGTTAGTATGGAATACCTGAGTCATCAGATGAGTGCACCACTATGAAAATGTGGAGTACATACCTTGCAACTGATGAATATAAAAGAACAAAAGGATAATATGATGCAACATCATCAAGCAATGAAGGTAGTACAATTGAGTTCGACAATCAATCTGCTATTGTGGAAAACAAATTTGTGTACCTTGTACTTAGGGAAGGATGTAATGAGGTAGAGAATGTTCAAACCAAAAAGGTGATGACAAGTGATGATCAAGGTGTTAATCCAGAAATCAAGGAAGAGATTGATTCACATCCATTACAAGACAAGGAATTCCTTGATGAATTTTCATTCATGCTACAAAAGGAGATTCTCAAGAATGAATTGCACGAAATATCAAGCATCCTTGGAGAGGAAAACCATCATATAGAGATGTTGAATGAAGAACAACAAGTTATCACAAGTGAACCCAACTATGAAGACAATTCAAAGGTGCGCTGAAAGACACCAGTACGACAATGTCAATCGAAGGGGTGTTGAAAGTTTTCATGGAGGACGCACAAGAGTTGTGGCCAAAATTGTTCCAAGACAAACAAATTACTGCAAGAGGCATGATTCATCATCAACTTCGACCTCCTGAAGCAATACTAAACAAGTTGCAAGAAGATAGTACGGATGAACAAAGTAATCAAGACATTAGTTGAGGGTAACCCGGTGCCCAACGAAGTTGAGCAAATGTTGGAAGACATTAAATTTAGCAAGATGGTAGAAAGTGAAGATCAATGCTTGGAAACATCGAGACATGAAGTTCTACAAACCATGGACACTTGTCAAGATCATTGAGAGATTGAGAGGGAGAACGTAGCAGAAAGCATAAGCAACTTGGAGGATCATCACAATTCACTATCATTTGATGCTTCCCCATTCCAAGAACAAGGAATTGAGTTCCATACTATTCAAGAAGACGCCATCCTTGGTAAGCGTTCATCTTTTGCAACACAAGAAGAGTCAAATGAGGAGCTTCAAGCCTCCGTGAAGGAAGAAATTTCAAGCATTATTGAGGTAGTAGAGCCAAAAAATGATGAACAATCCACAAGGCCGCTATCACTATCACTTAGATTATATATTAAAAGCAAATTGAGGATATTTTTGAAGATCGATCACTGAAGGAGAGTCATTTTTAAAGATATGCTTATGGAGTTTCATAAGGATGCATGGTTTATGCAAAGGAATGAACAAGATGTTATTGCAGAAGCAAAGAGTGTTGAGCTATTCAAAGAGGTGCTAAGTTTATTTCAAGAAGAACTTGCAAGTGAGAACGAACATGTCATGGATGCCTGTGGAGTCATACATCATCAATGGCAACCTCCTAAAGTGGCTGATGATTTGTCTTCTTATGACGCGATGGTGGAGAGGATGCAAAATTTTCTATTGCAGCCCGAAACATGCTAGGATTTCTCTTTCCTTAATCCTAGTTTTGAAAGTTATTATGATTTTGATTATGGGGGTTTTGGAAAAAACAACTTGCATTTTGATTGACCATGCACCCAATGAATTGCCACAACTGATAATCTTGTGTGAAGTTTTGATTGAATATGAGAGATACATTGAGAGAGCTTGCTTCTCCGAGTTCAAAGATAAGTTTGCCCAACTCCAAACCATCATTGTTGCCATGCTCATGTTGAACAATTTCACGAATCAAGTAAAGTCGTGTACATATGTCGCCCTTTTGAGTTGTGTCCACTCTACAAGTCCTGTACATAGTTTTAGGGTAGATTTTTCTTTCGCATGCTTTAGTTTAGTGGTTTTAAGTGACCCTCATCTTAATTTGCCTTGAGTCAGTTGACTTGAGATTCTTTGGGGCCTCAAGTAGTTTAGTTGTTTGTATTCTTTCGCTTAGTTTGCTTTGCCATAGTTTAGATTGCTTTCTTTAGTTTAGTTTTCTTTGATTAGTTGGTTTGCTTACTTTAGGTGTCCTAGGTCCTTCATTTGTGAGAAAGGTGTTTGTGTTGCTTTCTCACGTACTAGCTCAATTTAGATCTTATATTTGGCCCATTTCCTAGATATCTAGTTATGAGGTGCTTTAGAATCCGAGGTTCTTCCTCTCTAACTTTATCATTTGGCTAGGGTTTGTACTTGACTCAAAAGAGAATCCCCTTTTGTGTCTTGATACCAACATCTTCTTCTTCGTTTTTAGGTATGTTTCCTAGTCTCTTGATACATCGTTGGGTTGAATTTTTCGAAGGTTGTAAGTATGGATTGGGTCTTTATCTTTAAAATGTTCCAGAACGTTTATTTGAGGTGACGCTAGATGCTGTGACAATTTCACACATTGCCTCATTGCAAATGGGACACCCACTTTTTCGCTATCTAGTGTAGTTGTTTTAGCTTAGTCATCTAGTCTGGCACTAGTTTTGGTGTCTTTAACTTTTGCTTGTGAGGAGATGCAGTGCCTTTCATTGTCAGCACATGATCAAGTTATGATGTCCATGTCTTGGACTAAGATTAACAAACAACCTTCAACTTCCTTGTATCAAAGTGCTTGAGTATTGGATAGGAATCAAGGTCTTCATTGAGTAAGGCAATAAATGGCCAAGTCAAGGAATGAATTCTATAATGGATGCTCGAGGTGATTGAATAATTATCAAGCAAATTTGTATCTCAAATGAGGATGATAAGCAAAAATGAGAGATGAGTGAAGGAATGAAATTGGAGTATCAGTTGTTTCCCTTCGATTTTTGGAAGCAAATTTAAGGATAAAGTCCTCACCAATGGAAAAATCGACATCGTGATGAGGCAAAGTGTGGATTCAATGCTCAAATCAAGTCAGAGGTGAAGTCATTAATCAAACTTTAACCTTCACAAATTCATGACTTCAGGGAGAGATGAGCAATCAAATGAATAAGATGAAGTTCTTGATGAAGATCAGCCAAGGTCTAAGAGATGATGAAGGAAGAAAACACCAAGTCAACCCTACGAGCAAATCATTCTACACTTGGTGAAAGCGTTGAGGTGATCAACTTAGGCATTCAGTGAAGTGGTCAACTCAAGGTGGACGTAAGGAACTTTTCTTTGACACCCCCAAATCCACGACCTAGATCACAAATCTTTTCTCACTCCCTCAAATCAATGACCTAGGTGGGGTTTTTCATTAGCAGCCCCGAATCCACGATATGTGTGGAGTTTTTCCTTGGCATGCTGATATCCACAACCTAGGATGCATTTCCCCTTGACCTGCTACAATCCACACCTTGTGAAAGTGAAATGTTTGAAGAGCTTGAAACCGATGATGCTATCTCAATTCTTTGTCAAATGATGATGAAAATGCCTTCATGAATGATGATAAAATGCTTTAAGGTAAATTTAAGGAAGAAAACTTTCGTCACCCCTCCAAATCCACGGCCAAGGAAGAGAACTTCCTCACCTCCTCAAATCCCCGACCATCCTTGAAAATCTTCCCTTACCTCCTCAAATCCCTGGCCATCCTAGCACCCTTCCCTCGCACCTTCAAATCCATGGCCAAGGAAGAAAACTTCCTTCACTCCTTCAAATCCACGGCATAAGCAAACTTTTCCCTCTGTCCCTCAAAACCTCAGCCATCATGACACCCTTCCCTCACTCCCTCAAAACCCTGGCCATGATATGATTTTTTCCTTGCGATTTTCCCTTACATGCTGAAATTGACAGCCAACAACCTATCTTTCCTTTACATGCTAAAATCCACTACCATCAGCATTTTTTCATTAGCTTGCGAAGATCCATATCCTCTTGGTGAAGTGCAGCAATTTGTCTATCAGTTAGTAGAACCAACAATCAGACTTCAAAATGTTAGAGATCAGACTTGAAACGAATAAAATCAAGCCTGAAGTGAGTGAAATCAAAAATGAGAACAGAAGTAAGAACACCATTTCACCCCCATTAGAAATGCATATCAAATTAGAAAGTTTGGAAAATGTGCGAAATCTGTCTATATGATACGTGTATGAAACTATCCTTGTTTGTTTTGCAGGCAACTAAGGAAAGAGGGTGAAGGAACAAGCTACAAGCATTTCAAGGAAAAATTGCATCAAAGAGTGAAAGCTCTCCACGGCATTTCAGCAGGGAAAGGAGGATTGAACAATAAAATAGAGAGGACTTAGCACAATCGAAGATATCAAGCTAAGGAAGGAAACTGATTGCTCTAGAATGAAGAACACTCCAAAGATTCATTAGAGTGGAAAGGGAAGAATAAGAACAATGCATTCAAGGTAAAGAAGGGCAAACAGAAGTGAAGGAATCATGTTTCAAGGATGAATGATCAACACCTTCAAGGATGTCATTCAATGAAAGATGGAGAAGACAGCAATGTGTATACAAGATCAAGAGCTAAAATGTTTGAAGACATAATATTGATGATGAAGGAAATGTTATGACAATCTTGCATTTCCTCGAGAAATCCAAGATCACAATAAACACCTCAAGGAAATTCCGAGACTAGGTATACACTCCAAGGTGTGGGATTCCAAGGTTGAAAGGTGAAACACATCATAGGGCGAAATTCCCAAATATGATGAAGGATAGGTGGAAGTGATCAAGTCAAATAAGATGATGCAATTCAGGAATATCTACCACCATCATCACCTCAAGCACTTGGAGATGTTGAGTATCAAAAGATACTGCTCAAATCACAAACTCTTTCTTGTGATGAGTTACAGGGAGTAAGCTAAGGTGGCGCTTAGTCATCTTCAACCTAATCACATCATTCTAAGTCAAGGCATCCAGATTCAATGCACTTGACTCATCCAACGAGGAGGATAACTACCACATGTGGAGGCACAAAGTTCAATGTACCTAACCTCATCATTCATTGGTCAAAATTAAATGATGGACATGTCTCCGACTAAATGTAATTTTATCATTGGTCAAGCATTAAATGTTATGTAATGGGTGTAACAAACCATTCAAATGTATTGGTAGCACTATATAAGGCTCCACTCTCCTCATCTGTAAAGCTTAATAGTTAATAGTGAATAGTTGGTTAATAGTTGATAGCAAGCAATTAACAATCAGTAGAGTAGGAGGAGAAGAGAAAAATTGTTGCCAAACTTGTTAATAAACATCCTTTTCATTAAATTCATGGCGGATAGTGGTGTTTCTCCTAAATATTACATGGTTTCTTGCTATATCCTAATGTTAGATGAAGCTAATTGATTGTGATGGAGTAATATCCAGATGATAATAATTCATTGCTTCATACTATTTGTGGTTGCATGATTTTCAATTACCGTACATAATTTGCCTGAACATTAAAATGTGCTAAGTTCAATCGCGGATATGTATATTCAAGTCATCCCAGTGTATTGGCTATTTGAGCAAATGATTCATGATATGAAACCTTTCATTACTTGTGGAAGATTACATCGGTTTTGTGTAGCTGTTGGCAACATGGCAAAGAAAAGCTTGGTTTAAAGAATGTGTCCATCTTACCATAATCCAGCGCTATCATTGATCTTAGGAGTAGATTAGATCTCTCTAAACCCTCAATCCCTTTATCTTTTTTTTTTTAATCAAGTGAATTTCCATGTTACAGCCGCATTCAAGTTCAAGTAAAACGTAAGTCCACTTTGTGATTCCAGCGATATCACATCAAACCATAGAACTTATCCACACGTCAACACCTGACATTTGGAACCTTGCGGTCACCTCATGTGTGTTAGACACAATGCACCATTGAGAGGGGGGTGAATCAGTGGTTCTCAACTTTTTCTCTTTCGCAGTCCTATGTGAGTATATCAATTAATAGATCTTAACTGAATGCAGACTTAACGGTTAGTGAGGAGACTAAACACAAATGCATTCACACAAGGGGACATCACATAACACTAGTATGTACGAGGACAACCCAAGATGGGAAAAACCTCGGTGAGCAATGCTATTGGAGTCTACTGCTCCAATCCAACCTCACAATGAATCTCTGTTACAATATTTAGGGCACCAACCCAAGGAGCTACAACCCCTGATTTAGGAAACCAACCCAAGCAGCACCAACCCCTGATTTAGGGCACCAATGCAAGGAACACCAACCCCTAACTTGTTTATGGGATACAACCCAAAGGAGCTACAACCCCTGCTAGTTTATGGGCACCAACCCAACGGAGCTACAACCCCTACACAGAGCTACAACTCAGTGATCACAATGATAGCTTAAAATAAAAAATTAGTCATGTTGTTACAAGTGAATCTTGTAACCATTTCATATACCTCACTCTGCCGATGAGACACCTTCTCTGCTGCATCGGTTGATTCATTTGTTGCTGCATTGTCGGTAAACTCTCCTCCTCACTGCTCTACTCTTCAATCCTCTCAGCTGTC
Source organism: Cryptomeria japonica (assembly GCF_030272615.1). Taxonomy (NCBI): domain Eukaryota; kingdom Viridiplantae; phylum Streptophyta; class Pinopsida; order Cupressales; family Cupressaceae; genus Cryptomeria; species Cryptomeria japonica. The sequence goes on from NC_081407.1 coordinate 586,822,390, forward strand.
TTCTTGCCAGTACAAGCACCTATCGATTATCTCCTCAAATGCACTCTACCTGCAATACCGGTTTCTCAAACCATAACGGTTAATCCTCTATTAAACCCTATCACCGGTTTAACCTTCACTCACTCAGTCACTATTCTCTTCTGCTATTTTCACTCTGACTGATCTAATTCTCTCATGCACCACTCAATCTCTTCGCAGCATCTCTATCTTCTTCTATTCAACAGCCCATAACAATATCTTTGGCTTCCTTATTTATCACCTGGTTTTCCTCCCAAAAGCCAATTCAAAATACATTGGCGGTCAGGGTTTCCTCATCAACCTTGAGGAAAACCAAATCCAATCAGATCCTATTTAAAGAGATCGCCCAGACAATTCTTTGCTCATCACCGCCATTGTTGTGCCTTCTTGATCACGCCTTCTATCTTTGGCAATCTGCTTTTTCCCCTGTCAAATGATTTCTTGGTCAGTCACCAAGATTGGTCTTGCGATTTCCTTCATCTACCTCAATCTCCTTAATCACTCTGAGATGGCTCTCTGTTGTCCTCTAGTCCTCGAGCCGCAAACCTCTGCAACACATCCCATGATTTACGCGATCTACCATTAATGTCGACCAACTCTGCAACTACCTCATCGGTGCACAGTCCATCTACCGCTGCATGCAAGTTCGCCACCTTGACTCCAAGCGGCATCCATGTCGACCAACTGCCAGCTTGGATTGTTGTGTCAGTACAAACAGGATCATCGACCAACCACTCAACCGGTTCCTCTTTTATGTCAATTTGCTAACCCTGTCGGTATCTTACACTTTACCAATTATCCTTCATGTCTGCTCTTTGCTGAATTGTCGGCGGAACACCTTAGCCGGTCATCAAACATTTCTATCCATAGCATGCTTATTCTCATCAGGTGGGAAGTCTTCTGCATCTACACCTTGTCCACATTACCAATGGACTTACATACCGATAAACACTCTTGATGACACCATGTCATCAACCTTCAACAGACTCCATCTTCAGTCCGAATTTTTTCCTCTGTCTGAATTTGCTCAGCCTTGCCTTCTCCGTGATCAGCTCGGATCATATCTCAACTGGTTTGTCAAAGTGACAAACCCATCACTCTTCATCTGCATCCTGCAAGGCACTCATGTGACTTCCCTGTGCAACACAACTTCAAATCTTCAAACAAGCACATGTGATCCGATGTGGGCACATTCATTGTCAGTCATCTCTTCCCATGGTGACTGCATCTTCATCCAGTGGGAGTCATGTTGTTCTGCAACCTCACAGCATACCCGTGACCTATTCATCCTTCTCCTCCGCTGTTGATGAGATTTAGGTAACATTTTGCCTCTTCATCACAAACAACATCCAAGCATCCTGCTCATTGTCAACACTTCACTTACCAGTTGACATACTCTCCTTACCGATGATATACTGTACCAGTAACCTCTCCATTTCATCCACACAAGTCAAGCACTAACTTGTCTACCAGTGACACCAGTGATCATTCCTCTAAATGACATTCTCTTCCTTACCTTACCGATGTTCGGCAACACAAGGTGATATCAAAGATATTTGATCCTGTATTCGTCCATGACAGTATTGCACATACATCTCTCATACCGATAGTTATCCTATATCAGTTCACATCAATGACAACAGAACGCCAACAATCTCCCCCTTTGGCATTGATCTCAACTCATGTAGTATCCGACATACTAAACAATCTCTATCCCCCTTTGTATGATCCAACGGATTCTTACACATGTAGTATGCGGTATACTACGGAATCTCTCCCCCTTTGACAACAATGGCAAAGGGCACTATCAGGATATCATTCCTCGTTGTATTTACTAGTCACTGACAGAATTCTTTCTCCCCCTTTACTTTCATTGGATGCATCTCCTCCTTTGATACCACTAGTTACATTTTCTCAAGTCAGAGCACTTGAGATGGAGGACTCAACCATCAACTAACACCAATTGAGCATGCAAATCTGATACTATTTGTTAAAACACTCAATTTCAGAAGGATGTGTCAATGAATACTACTCACCTGCCGGTCAAACTGCATCACCTCCCGTTTGATCCCAAATTTCTTTAGAATCAAATGTGATTGTACTACAAATACAACCAACCAAATGACAAGCAAATACCCATAACCATGAGATTCTTCTGGGCAATCCTATTGCAATTTCCATCATCTGTAGTTTGGGTAGTCAGTACACTTACATGTTCAAGCATGTCGGCTCAGTATCATAAGCACTTGAACTCCCCCTGAGTTATACATCTCAGGTCCACATCTCCGGTCAAGTCCAATACAAGGGCCCCAAACTTCACCATATACCGGTTGAGCTGTGCAACTGTGATCCTCTGCTAAGCTTTCAGCTCCATTATTTCAACACAGCCTATGACATGATCCTGGGTGTACAAAATGCCATACAATGTCATCATCAAGTCATAGATCAAATTGGTTAGCCCAAAAACATGCAAGCATGCATGACCAACCACCGGGCCAACAAATGTCATTCAAGTCTTCATCAACACCACCTGAGACATAACTTCCCATTCCATGTTACCGGGGCTATTGCAATGATCTTTGACCTCATTGTCTTACATAACCTACAAGTACCTGTTACATTCATGTCGGTAACATCCTGCACATATCGGTTTCCTATACCGGTCCATCATCACTACCGGAGCACCTTCCTGTGGCTCCTGACGATTTTGTGTCACTTTGTATCTGATTCAAAATGTTATCTTGTCATATATTCACACAGCAGTAGTGATCCAGCACTGATCAGTAGGTGTGTAGTCAAGGCATCCTCTACACACTAATCTTCTCATTTCCATCCATTGTACCGACAGCATCTTGTTCTTCCATGTGTCCTTCTTCATTGAGGGGGTGAATGATAAGTTCAATGTATTACTCCCCCTAAGATCCTACATCTCCTTTAGGCCTTAGGAGGTATTACCTGTGCATTGAATACACAGTGCCCGTCCATGGTCTTCTTAATCCATGCCTACTTGGTCTCAATCTTCTTCCCATTTTCAGACTTGGGAGCAAGTCTTACCACCTTCTGTTGATGGGTCCTTTCATCTCTGGATTCTGCATCGCAACCGGATGTAGTGCTATAGTAGCACACAGCATCCATCCCAACTTCATGATTGTGGAATCTTTTGATATATCGGTTTGACCATCTCTTTCTGGTCATGTTGTTGTGACTAACAGCAAAAACCTGTGTACCTCTTGCTCCTGCAGGGACATTTCTTCTTTCGTTCCTGTTGTGCGTTGCACACGCTTCCTGTCGCCGGCAGGGTCCCCTTTCTTTTTGAGGGCCTTTTCCGTCTTTGCCCTGTTGAGTTCCGCGCAGAGTGTCTCGCGTCCTTTCGAGCGAGCCTGCGTTTAGTCCATAAGATGATGTTGAACGAAGGAGCCTGTGATTCCATAAGGTCGGTTGAGCCCTCGGGCACGAATTCCCAGAGATTGTCTAAGCTTGTAAACTCGCCTTAAATAGGCATGGGATGTTCGAGACTGGTGAAATCCGTCAAGTAAAGGATAATGCGTCTGAAGGTCACATGAGGACCCAAAGACATCGATTTTTGCACTAAATGAGAGAGATTACATGATGTTTTTAGAGGTTTGCGGGATTTTTATGAATGGCAATTTTCGCCAACTGAAAGGTAAAAGAAGGGCGAAATCTTTAAAGTGCCTCAAGGTGCCAAAATCAACAAAACTCACCCAAGTGCTGAAGCTCGCACTTTTTAGTGAAATTTGGCAAAATGCCCAAAAGGGCCAAATTTCGGACCTTTAAGTTGAAATGTTCGAAAAGTGGAAAGTTGGCAAAATGCCCAAAAGGGCCGAATTTCGGACCTTTAAGTTGAAATGTTAGAAAAGTGGAAAGTTGGCAAAATGCCCAAAAGGGCTGAATTTCGGACCTTTAACTTGAAATGTGAAAAAGTGGAAAGTTGGCAAAATGCCCAAAAGGGCCCAAATTCGGACCTTTAAGTGAAAATGTGAAAAAGTACAGTTTGAAAGCACCCTAAAAATGTCGAAAAGGGGTGAATACTACGAAATGTTTTTTGAACTTGACAAAATACTTCAAAATACCGAAGTTCGCAATTTAGAGGCTAAATGGGAGAAAGTAAAGTTTTCAAAATGCCTCCAATCCCCGAAGTTCCCATTTCGGAGGAAAAGTGTGTGGGAAATAAAAGTTTGAAAAGCATCCCAAATCGCCGAAGTTCGCATTTAGGAGGAAAAGTGCGTGGGAAATAAAAGTTTGAAAAGCATCCCAAATCGCTGAAGTTCGCGATTTGAGGTTGAAGTGCGAAAATGTAAAACTCGCAAAAGTCCTCCAAACCCTTAAAATCGCACTTTTGGGTAAGAATGCGAAAGAGCGAAGTTTTCAAAAGGCCCAAAAGGGTGCAAAATTGGCAAAAGGTCCGAAGTTTGCAGAAAACCTCAAAATGCCGAAGTTGGCAATCCACCCCAAATCGCCGAACTTCGCATGATCAAGGTGGATCACAGGGATTTTAAAATCGAAAAGTGTATCAAAATCCGGAAGTTGCCAAGATGTCCCAAAACCCCGAAAATGGCATCATAAGAGGAAGTTGAAAACTTGCAAACTCATTCAAAGGTCCGAAATTCGCCACCTAGGGCAAAATCGCGACTTGGAGCTTTCCGCCCCTTCCTAAAACCCCGAAATTGTAGGCCAAGGCGTGGGGGTACATTTTGTTATGGTTTGTGAAAACAGTAGAAAACGCCCAAATTTGGCGACTGGAAGAGAAAACCGCAAAGTTTGAAGTTTAACGTTCCCTCCCACGCATATACCGAGCTTCGCGTGGGGTTTAACCGCGAGATTTGAATTCCGGAAATGCCACAGCAAGCCGCAGAGGCTTGGTGTTTGGTCAAAAGGCAAAGCCCATCTAAATATCCAAATTCAAATCGCAAGCTTCCCCACTCGAAAGTTGGAATTCATTCTTGCAAGGCAAATTGTGCAAATTCTCGGCATTCATTTTCGCCAGTTAAGTGTGCTTCACCTCTCTTGATCGTTTGAAATATTTGCAAATTGGATAGATGTGTGTGCGAAAAATTGATTAAAATGCTTAAGTCTGGAAAATCGCATCTTTTTCCGCTTATAAAACGTTATGCAAAGCGATTGAAAATAGAGTCCCGAAATTAACCATCCATTTTGAAATAAATACCTAAGTGTAAATCTGCAATCGAAAAGCTTCAAAAATATTCATGTCTAAATCAATAAAGCTTTTAGCTAACGAAATCATGTTGTTCTTTCAATTCAGTTTTTTGAATTGATCCTTGTATGCTGGCATATTCTTTATCTAGCCCGCTCTACTTCTTTTTATGCCGCCTCGTAATCCGCGTATGTATGTGTAGGATAAATGCCTAAATCGGCAGTAGAATCATCAAAGACGCCTGCTACAGCCGAGACCACGAACATCCAAATCAGATATCCCTCGCAAAGTCGAAAGAATGAAGTATCAATATCAAAGAGGGGTACTGAGGGAGTCAAAAGTTCAGAGTGTCTGGGACAGTGTCGGTGATACTAACCTGGGCCATATTGATATCCAAGATTTCAGGAACCGAGTCTTCTCCCCTAATGCCTACGGCCGACCTAGACAGATGATGGAAAGTGGCATCGCCCAAGCAGCGGGATTTCCTCCAGCAGTGCAGAACTATGAGTTAGTAGTGGAGGCAGCCCGGCATTACCAGCCAAGTTCCAGATTGGTGCTCCTTGAGGACATGGTCCTCGCTAACTTCACTCTTGAAGCCATTGGCGACACATTTGACATTCCTTTCCCAAACAACCCTATAGCAACAACTATGGATGAAGCACAAGGGGTGTATGATATGAATCCCGCCAGGTGCAGAACACTAATGAATGAAGAGTGGTACAAGGAGATAAGACCTCCAAGCGTTAGGATTGGGAAAAAGACCCCTAGAAGCGACTTTCACAACGAGCATGGGGACATTGTCACATTGCTCAGCAGGATTATGGGACTTCCCCAATCCAACTACTTTGAAGAATGGATGTTTTACTTCACAAAGCAGGTCTTCGCTGGGAAATCCAAGTTTGATTGGGTCCAAATCATAAGTGACAACATCCACACTCAGCTGATCGAACTCAAGACAAAGAAGTACTTCGCTATGACCTCCTATTTGGTCTACATGTTCGCCAGGAACCAGCCACTGCCAGGTTCAATAATGAAAGGTGAAATTGGGAATGGACCTGATCAGCTAAAAGTATATGATTGTTACCCACAGCTACACTATCACGATATAGCTCAAAGAGAAAAGAACAGCCCGGCGTATGTCGTTGGTCAATATGAGCGTGTCAGTGACGCCTTCACAATGTGCCTGGTCATGCTAATGCAAGGAGGATTACACATAAGGCTCTCAGAGCAAGGTACTGTTCTGGTACAGAGATCTGGTGCCTGGTTCATCCAGTTCCCAAGGTTCTCCTACATCTGGATAGCTGGCTTTGATGGTGCCCCTCTCCGACTTCCACGGTACCCAACTGACAAGATAGTTCTTATGGAGGTCGCAAGGCAGTCACGTCCGACAGGCAGCTTACTCAGGGACAAGAAGCAGGCTGGATTTGCATTCCCCATGATTATAGGCAACCAGGATGTCCATCTAAAGAGCCCATCCCAGGTGGAAGAATCCTTTGCAAAGCTAGCCTCCTATGGCCTACAGGAGCATTTTCCAAGGAAATGCTTTGATCACGACAATCTGGCAAGGAGAGCCTATGGCAGGCGATACAGAGCAAAAGAATCAGTTGAAGATTATTGGAAAAACTGCTCTAATGACTATGAGGTCGGAAGGCGTGAATATTTGAGGCTGAGTGTGCAGCAAATGCGACTATGAATATCATCGGGTCCCAGATCAACTCACAAATTCAAGGAATTGTCTGCAAGTCCGGGAATTTGAGGCAGTAAGGCATCTTTTACCAGGCGTTGATTGGTCGCAAGACCCGATCATTGATTTTGAGGTAGTCATGGCAGCCCCAGGAAGATATACAGACCAATGGTTGCATCAGCAGATTGGGCAACTACTTCATGAGCGAGTCCAGTTCACTTACCACTTAATGGGTAGCCTTGATTCTCAGTCCTCCGAAGATGAGGGAACGTCCAGTGCACCTAAGGAAGAGATTGAAAAACCTGAGAAAAGGAAGAAGGCTAAGGCTAGCAGAGGAACTCGGACATCCAAGAGAACAAGAAGGGATAAGATCCCTATTAGGAGACCAGACGTCACTTCATCGTCAAAGGACCCTAGTTCATCCGACGATGTAGTAGAACTAGATTATATACCTGCTCCGCCTTCCCAAAGTGATATTGATGCATTTGGAGTTGACGATCCTCCTGTACCCGACATGCTAGATGCTGAGCTAAGAGCCATTGAACAAGCCGAGTCGGGTAACCAAATCGAGGAAGGAGAAATTCCATCCATTCAAGGGATTGAGTTCCATGAACCCACCCAACAGAGCCGCCATGAGTTGCTGCTCCATGGTACGACCAAGGATGACTTTACCGTTGAAGGAGAGCAAAGGGCAGAGGAGACCCGTGAGCTCGAAAAGACTGAAGAGCAACCATCACACGAAGGCACCAAACAATTGTTCAGTGAAGTGGAAGAGAACTCTACTGCGAACAAAGAACTTGACACCTCCTGCACTCCTTCGGTAACAGAACAGCTGCAAATTTGTGATGAGATGGCTGAGAACATCAAAGAGCAGTGTGCAAATTTAACCATAGCATCAACCCAGACTATACCTCAAGAATGGTTAATTGCCCGAGCCCAGTGCAAGGCTGCCACAAAGCCACCCATCGATTTGGAGGACATCTTCTCACGTATCGATCAACCTAAAGCCAAGGGGAAGAAAAAGCCCAAGGCATATTCCAGAATAACCAAAGATGAGCAAAGGAACCGTACTCTTCACATCGCCACCCCGCCTGTAGACAAGCCACCAGATCAAATCACACTAGCAGATTATAGCATCACAACCGTCCCCATCGGACGAGCCACTAAGGAGCAAAAAAAGGAGGAATTCAAAGACTCAATGCAGAACATACTCAGGCAACTTGAAGAAGTAACAGCTGAAAAGGACGTGTATCAAGCTCGTGCTGAGCAAGCCGAGGGGTACATTGATCAACTCCTGAGGCCATTACACAATGCTTCTGAATCCCACATTCCCCCGACGGCATTGGCACAAAGAACCACAACAAAATTTGAAGGAGTACGGGATACTATAAGGGCCGTCAGGGAATGGATACAAGGCATCAAAGTGAGGGGAGAACAAATCCTCGAAGAAGTAAAAGAAATGGCCCACCATCGAGATACCACCCTGGTCAGACTATTAGAGGTAAAAAGGGAATCCCTCAAAATGCATGAAGTGGCTGCCACAACTCTTCCCCTCATAAGAGCTATCTTTTGGACCTTGGTACAGATCCCCACACTCTCCGACATCCTGCGCCCCCATGATATCGACATTTTCAAAGAATGGTACTGGACTATCACCATGAAGAATGACACAAGAGAAATCATTAATAAAGAACACGATGCATGCGAGACAATTCTGGAATGCATGCAAGAACTCCGCAAGACGATCCTCCGATCAATGGTCTCGGGATGGCAAAATGACCTGTCTGATGAAGTGAAACAACCGGACTGGGAGGAAAGACTAGGGACGGATAGGATCACCTATTCAACTAGGGAGTTGAGTTTTGCTGGTCAATTCCATTCAGACATGTTGTGCTTCGAGCGTAATCGTTCCAGCTGGAAAGATGGTTTGAAGCACGTAGACCAATACCTTGAAGGCATGCAGTATAAAATTCGTCATCCTCCTATGCCTCCATTCAGTTTGCTATTCCAATTGTGCCTCACGTTCCAGGAGTATGTTTGTGAGGAATGTGCAGCAGGTCAGGACCATTGGCAAGAATATTTGCACGGCGAGGATGAATTCCTGGAAAAGGGATGTGAAGCTGAAAAGGAAAAAGTGCTCTCCTAATGTGCTTTTTTCCTTTTAATTTTGAAAGGTGTACTTTTTGGCCAAAGGGTCATATTTGACTTCCAAGTCAACTAAGTGTAAACTTTATGTATGTGCACTTTTGGATTATTTTGGATAAGTTTTAATTACCTTTTTGGGTAGTTATTACTCCCTTTGGGGGTAGTTGTTGATATTTACCCTCCATTTATGGGTATGGGTACTCTTTTGTAAGGATGAATCTGGGCCTCTTGTTTAGATTAGATCTTGGCCATTCATCCATTTTTGAAGCCTATTTAAGGGACTAGTTTTCCCTCATTTTGTAAGAAGTTCATGGATTGTTGTTGAAGCTCTGGCGAAATTTATAGGATTTAATGCAAAGTTAAGACTGTTTCAAGTTTCCTTGTGAGTGCATGGTCTCCTTCTTCATTAATTTAGAATTTTCAGTTATGCTTATTTCCTTTATATAGTATTTTCTAGATAAACATCTAATAAAATCCTTGTTGTTCATACCATTAGGGAATGGCTGATCGTCTTTCCTTCTGTATGGTTAATCCGAACCCTTCATATGCTTAGTTCAGTTATTGAATGCTCACTGAATGAATGTTAAAGTTCTGATGTTGTATTTAATAGCATGAAAACTCAATTTTCCCTTGAGGATCGCATTAGATTGATGCAAGTATTGTGCTTAAATGGCTGGTAATGCTTAATCTAGTTATTTGGAGGTGTCTGTCTGTTTACTGAATATGCTATCTTAGTTAAATAGCTTAGATTTTTTGTATCTCTCTTTCCCTATCCCTCTTTTTTCCTTTTTTTTTACCAAGAGAATTTGCAGTCCTGCTGAAAACAGTATTAACCCAGCTTAAGCCATTCGATAGGCAAGACTATTAAAGTTCTAGGGAAATCATCCAGCAATTGCCTATTTCACCGTAAGTCCCCTTGTCTTTCCAACAAAAACACATCAAACCACTGAGTAATCTGGCAGTCAAGACCTGACAAACGAAACCTTGAGGTTGTCCCCTTTGATCAAACGTGAAAAATAGCATTAGGGATTTCCTTATCTCAAGAGAGGATAGGATACTCAGCAAGTACATTCTATTCTGCGTTGGCTGTATGGAGTTTGCAGCAATGCGATTTTAGACACGTCAACAGTTCCATGCACACCTCTGACTTCCATATGCTCTATATCCACTTTTCTACAGAGCATAGTTGCTATACCAGCCTCCATATGATTGCAAGTTCCTCTTCTTGCATTCAAACTCTCTATGGCCAATTCCATTGCAGTCATAACAAATATTATTTGCATAACCGAGAGAGGAGACATGCATGTAACTACTCCTTGATACATTTTGCACATATGCATGATGTCTATAAGATCCTAGATTATTCCTTCTAGAAATCTTTCTACATTCTTCTGCCCTATGGCCATAACTATTAGATGCGAAGAAATATCCGGTAAGGATGGCATATGACTTATAAATTTCTTACTGCCATGCATGGGGAGATCTTACCGGTCTAGCATCTCCATTTCTCCTTTGAGGATGGATCCTTGGTTGTCCATTTTGTGCAGCCCTTCCATCTGATTTCTTCTTCTCCCACACTTGCTTTGTCCTCTGTGCGGTACCATTTCCTTGTCTTCTACCGATAGGAGGTCTTCTTTGTTGTCTTCTCATTTTCTTGCTTCCAATAAAGTTGTCTTCTCCCATTTTCCCTTTTCCTTTGGGTTCTGCATTATTCCTCCTTCTTGCAGCACTGGTCTTCATTCTTGTCTGCAAGTCTTCGCGTGTTGTGGTTAGATCAACATTCTTCCGAGGAGCATATCTAACTGTAAAGGTATGTCCCTTGTTTTCTCCATTTGAGGAGACAAACAGAATGTCATTGTGGGGGACATTGTTGTTGGTGGAGCATTCACCGGCGCCACTACCTAAACCTTCAGTGTCCTTGGCATGCGTTTGCTTCTTCAACATCTTGTCCAAGGCATCACTGTTGCCATCAAACCGGATTCTTACCTTGAGCTCATCTTGACACTTCTCAAGGTCATTTCGGAGAACCTCCATTTCTCCAAGCAGCTTTTGATATTCTTTATCTTTTACTTCTAGCTCAGAGGCTAGATCATTGCACCGACACTCCTTGGTGTCTTCTTCTTGGGAGTTCAACTCTGAGAAGCATTTCTCAGAATCTTCAAGGCATTTGATCAACCTGTTTTGTTCCACCACTCCAGCATTCTTGAATAGGTTGTACCCATTCCTTACTCTTCTGAATTTTTCATGTGCATTTACAAGCTCTCCTTCAAGATCAACTCCTGCTTTGTATCCTTCTTAATCTTCAGTATCAAATAGGTCTTCTTGGCTAATTCCATCTACCTTATCTCCATCTTCTTCATTACCACTACCAAGTCGATCATACCGGTGGGATCTATCTCCATTAACCTCTTTTGATGTGTGAAACTCAATATCTGACTCATGGGCCATGAAGAAATGAGTCTCCTCATCACCATTGCTACTGCATAAATCTAGCCTACCTCTGTCATTTGTACATGTGTTTGTTGCATTGTTCTTCTCACTTCCACAAACTGATCCAATGGTGCAGGGTTCATTTCCATAGAGCTTCTTTAGTTTATCCCATAGACTCTTTGCCGATTTGCACTTATCCACCTGTGAGAGAACATCACCAATGAGCCCACTGAATATAGCCTTCATGGCTTCTTCAGAGCCGGTGGGAGGACAGACATTCCTAGGGAGACCATTAACAACCGACATCCATACATCAAACCCTAGAGAGGACAAGGAGACTTCTATTCTACAACTCCAAATAGAATACTTTGAACCATCAAAAACTGGAGCAGGGATTGACACTAAACAAACCATTGTGTCCTAGACAAGATCTACCCAAGCAAGAGAAAGCTTGCAAACAGGGTACCTATGCTCTGATACCAATTGTTAGACACAATGCACCACTGAGAGGGGGCTGAATCAGTACTTCTCAACTTTTTCTCTTTCACAGTCCTATGTGAGTATACCGATTAACAGATCTTAACTGAATGCGGACTTACCGGTTAGTGAGGAGACTAAACACAAATGCATTCACACAAGAGGACATCATATGACACCAGTATGTACGAGGAAAACCAAGGATGGGAAAAACCTCGGTGAGCAATTCTGCTAGAGTCTACTGCTCCAATCCAGCCTCACAATGAATCTATGTTACAATGTTTAGGGCACCAACCCAAGGAGCTACAACCCCTAATTTAGGGCACCAACCCAAAGGAGTTACAACCCTTGCACCGACCTACAACTCAATGATCACAATGATAGCTTCAAATAAAAAATTAGTCATGTTGTTACAAGTGAATCTTGTAACCATTTCATATACCCCACTCTGTCGATGAGACACCTTCTCTGTTGCACCGGTTCACTCATCTATTGCTCTCATATGTTGTTGCATTGCCGGTAAACTCTACTGGTTCACCTTTACTCTTCTTCTGCTCTACTAGATCTCCTCCTCACTGCTCTACTCTTCAGTCCTCTCAGTTGTCATCCTGTCGGCACAAGCACCTACCGGTAATCTCCATATTAACACTCTAGCTGCAATACCGGTTGCTCAAACCATACCGGTTAATCCTCTATTAAACCCTATCACCGGTTTAACCTTCACTCACTCAGTCACTATTCTCTTCTGCTATTTTCACTCTGACTGATCCAATTCTCTCATGCAACACTCAATCTCTTCACAACAGCTCTATCTTCTTCTATTCAGCAACCCGTAACAATATCTTTGGCTTCCTTATTTATCACCTAGTTTTCTCGCAAAAAGCCAATTCAAAATACATGGGCGGTTAGGGTTTCCTCATCAACCTCGAGGCAAACCAAATCCTATTCGATCCGATAGCCCAGACAGTTGTTTTCTCATCACCGCAATTGTTGTGCCTTCTTGATCACGCCTTCTATCTTTGGCAATCTGCTTTTTACCCTGTCAGCTGATTTCTTGGTCAATCAACAAGATTGGTCTTGCGGTTTCCTTCAATTGCCTCGATCTCCTCAATCACTCTGAGCTGGCTCTCTGTTGTCATCCAGAGCTCGAGCCGCAAACCTCTGCAACGGCTCTACAACACATCCCATGATTTACGGGATCTACCATTAATGTCGACCAACTCTGCAACTACCTCGTCGATGCACACCCCATCTACTGCTACATGCAAGTTCGCCACCTTGACTCCACGTGGCATCCATGTCAACCAATTGCCAGCTTGGATCCGTGTGTCGGTATGAACAGGATCATCGACCAACCACTCAACCAGTTCTTCTTTTTTGCCGGTTTGCTAACCCTACCGGTATCTCACACTTTACCGGTTATTCTTCATGTCTGCCCTTTGCTGAATTGTCGGTGGAACACCTTAGTCGGTCATCAGACATGTCTATCCATAGCATGCTTATTCTCATCAGGTGGGAAGTCTTCTGCATATGCACCTTGTCCATATTACCAGTGGACTTACATACCGGTAAACACTCTTGATGACACCATGTCATCAACCTTCAACAGACTCCATCTTCAGTCCGGTCATTTTCCTCTGTCTGAATCTGCTCAACCTTGCCTTCTCCCTGATCAGCTCGGATCATACCTCAACCGGTTTGTCAGAGTGAAAAACCCATCACTCTTCATTTGCATCCTGCAATGCACTCATGTGACTTCCCTGTCCAGCACATCTTCACATCTTCAAACAAGCACATGTGATCCGATCTAGGCACATTCATTGTCAGTCATCTCTTCTCATGGTGACTGCATCTTCATCTAGTGGGAGTCTTGTTGTTCTGCAACCTCATAGCATACCAGTGACCTGTTCATCCTTCTCCTCCGATGTTGATGTGGTTTAGGTAACATTCTGCCTCTTTATCACAAACAACATCCAAGCATGTTGCTCATTGTCAACACTTCACTTACCAGTTGACATACTCTTCTTACTGATGATACACTGTACCGGTAACCTGTCCATTTCATCCACACAAGTCAGGCACTAACTTGTGTACCGGTGACTGCAATGATCATTCCTCTGAATGACATTCTCTTCCTTACCTTACCGGTGTTCTGCAACACAAGGTGATATCAAAGATATCTCATCCTGTATTCCTCCATGACAGTGTTGCACATACATCTCTCATACTGGTAGTTATCCTATACCGGTTGACATCAATGACAACACAATGCCAACAAAGTGATCACTTAGAGCAACATTTGAGGAGATTTTTTTCAAGAGAGGATAAGATACCTTGGTATTTTATTCAGTGTACGAAGTGCATAAAAACACATCGAAAGACACATCTGAAGATATCAAAGGAAAGAGATTAAAATATTTATCATATTCTTTGTTGCGCATAATCTTCATCTTTGCTGGGCATGAAATCCTTTCTTTGCTCTTGTGAATGATTGATATTGCTGCCGAGCAAATACATAGTATCGGCCATGAATGAAAGGGTAATTTAAAGGCATTAGGAAGGTTTCTAAGCGGATTGCTGTCATTAACGAAGGTTACGTGAGGTCTGTAGCAAATTATCAGCAGGAGTGGACATCAAGGTGTTGGGAGTGACTCCCATAGCTGGCACAAACTCTTGGAGGGTACCAAGTGAGTTGGAAGCTTGGCATTGGAATTTGGGAGCATTGAATGTTGTTAGTAAAACATTAAGCAAGCTGGATGTTACAAGTCAGATCTATCTCTGTAATTTCGTATGTTTTGATGCTCAAAAAAGTAATGGGGATCCTCTTATTTGCTTATAAATGACAAATGTTTGATCTAATGCTTTCAAGTTTAAGTGTGAATGTATTGGGGAAACTTGTTTTATTTTAATCATAAGACCATGTTTGCCAAAAGCATTATAAATACAAACTTTTTAATGTATATGAGCTGTTTAATGAAATGCCCATAATATGAACCTTTGAAAAGCAGGAAAAAAGTTGCCTTAAAAATTGGATCAGATCATCGCAGTTGCAAGTTTGGACCAAATATCCAAGTAGAGGATATTAGAACTCATGTCAATAAAAGGCCTTACTTTTCTTCAAAGCAAACTTGCACTAATATTTGTCACTTAGAAGGTTGTTGATTCACTTGCGGACCTATTTGGCACACCCTTTTCTCTTGAACTCCATATTAAATAGTCAACTGTTTATTTTTGCTGTTTCAACCACTCACCAAATTTGTTCCTTTGTCCTCCAGGCACACCAAAACGCAATCTTCACCACTTTTATGATGCTTACAATGCTAGCATTTTAGAACAATCAAAAGCCACCTGTTGTGTCATTTTAAATGGTTACAGTCATGTGAATTTCATAAATGTGCTATGTAAACAAAATTAGCAATGAATCTTCTATCTCACACATCTCTCTCACATCTTCTTGCATTCAATCTTTCATAAAAATCTTTAGAACTCTTTTGGGTTTTTCTTCCATTATGGTAAACTACCTGTGGCTATTACATTTATTCCATTACCATTGTAATTTCATAGTTTATCCTCCTTTAAAAACTGCAACATCACACCCCTCTCCAGTTCCAAAACACGGCATTTTGGCAATTCCCTTTTTTGCTTCGGCTCTTTCCATTCACCAAAGTAGCAACACACATTGTAGAAAGCTTTTACAATTTGTTATCATCCAAGCATTTCTATTTACAAAGACCTTTGCACTTAGGTCAAGAAACACTTCCAACCTTCCATTGGTTACACATTGAGATTGAAGTACACCTTCCGGGAACAAATTGAAGAAGTCTCTAAAGCATCAATACCATTTTTCCTTGACTTTACCTTAGCTCTCAAGTCTCAACCCCAATATTTCTCTACAAGTAAATCAGCCTAGAAGATGTAAGCACTGCACTGACCAACAGAACAATGTGTACAAACCATGATAATTTAAAACCTCTGGACCCAAAGGTCATGATCATACTATAGCAATTGCCAATGTAGGACACTCTCCACCATGAAAGTGTGGCTGCCATTCTGGATCCTTGTTTTTGAGATTTGAGGTTAAATTTTTCAGTTCTTCACACTTCCAACTTTTGCATTTAGTCACTACAACAATATACTAGTTGTGACCACACTGTGAACAACCTCCACTGCCATATACTAGTTTCTTACCACAATCAAATCTAGAACTCTTGCAACTTCAGTTTACCAATCTGGCATTGCCCCTGTAAGCCATCCTATGCTTCAAACAGCATATTAGGAATACAATTTCTACCCCACTTGTACTTTCAAGCACATTAATTAGTTTCTTTAGAATAAAACTTAGCTCTATTATTAATTAATTACACAATAATTTGTTTACAGATATTGTTTTATTCCTTTATGGTTAAGTGGAGTAAATAAATATTAAGTGTAACCAATACATCTGATTACGAAAAAAACCTAGGAATTGCTGTAGTGTCTCCGTGTTTATTCCAGATTCTTATTATTAATATGCCCTAAAAAATTCCATCATATCCTTTTCACTCTCTAAACTCAACAGTCAATCTGTATAAAAGGTTTACCCCATCCCAAAATGTAACTTAATAGACAAAATTAGCAAAGGTTGTTCCTAATGTATAATATAGTACAACAACAACAATAACCTAGTTTGCATGTCATAAATTGGGCATACTAAAATTTGATATTAAATGACATTAAATATTTGTGTACTCCAATTTCTTTCATCATTGATAATAGGCTAAATCTTAATTAGAATTAGAGCAATGTGAGATTTTAATTTGGAAATGTGAGAAAATATGTACAAAGCATTTCTTCCAATGCCAAATGGATGAAGCAGAATAAGATGTCAAAGATAAAACACTAGACACCATGGTGATATCTCTAAATAATACAAAAGTTTTCTCCATACATAATACAACAAACATCTTTTTCCTTGCAACATGAATACAAGGCTATTCCAAATGTCATATATTTCCATTAACTAAAATTTAATACTAGAACTCAACGAATAGTCATACATAACAATTATTTTCATGATTGATAAGAGACTAAAACCTAATTAAATAAAACAACATAGAAAACTAACAAAAAATGTGCAAAGTGCTTCTTCCTATGACTAATGCATTAAGAAGAGTAAGATGTGGAAGAGAAAAAGCTACATACCATGACAGTTTCCCTCAGTAACACATTAAGCTCTTGCAACCGAATTCCTTTCGAAAAATCCTGAAATATAGCCGAAACAAAACCTATAAGACTAAAACAATGGAAAATATCTATCAAAGGATTTCGATATGAATGAAATGAATTATTTAAGACACTAAACCATCAGAGGCTGAAATGTTAAGTTCAAGGAGACCATGACCAAATGAAGTGAGAAAAAAAAAATCAACAGCTGAAAACTATTTGATTGTTCCTTAGTTTGCAAAACATATTTATATAATTCCTGTGTAGTTGTTGTTTTTTGGTTATCTACAACTTGGTTTAGGTATCTACGCAACACAAAAAATAGCACCTAAGCACAGCATTTTGGTAGCTTAGGGTTCATCAAATCCATCAAAAAAGAGAAAAAAACCTCATTCCAAAGTTTATCCATCGCTAAAAAACTATCTTACAGATCTTGTTATTGGTTTTGGTTTGAGTTCAAGGGTTCAACCAAAAAACATTTAGGGGCTTCGATGCATTTTAGGTTCATCGATACAAAAACATATAATAATCAAAAATATATACATTTTGCAGCAGTAATTAAGCTCAAAACACACCATCATATTAAGAGTCAAATAACATAGCAAAATACTCCCACATATTAGCAGTCAAATATTAGTCAAACTTGAATGTAATGATATATATTAAACTTAAAACTTACTAATGTCAAGTGTCAACAATTAGCCGTCATTGATCAAATATCATGTGTGTCATCAAAAATATCATCACCACCATCCATATTAAACAATGTACATTGTAGTCAATTCGAACCACAAATAGTGGCACTAGACCTCTCATGCTCACTAGTTGCCTCATAGTCATCGTCAACATCAAGTGCAACAGCAACATTAATTAGATTAAAATGTTTACATGTCAAATTGCTGACCTAGACCAATGAACAGTCAACACTCCAATCAGAAACTTTCCTACCTCCTCTTCATCGTTGTACTGCCTCTGCAAAATGGTAGATCACCTCCCTAAGGTGGTATGACAATTACCAAATGCATAAAAAGAAACCTTATATAGCTTCAACATCTTTTGTATTACGCTACAGCGGGTTTGACTATGTATTGTGTCTTCAAAACGTGGCATTCCTTAGAAGTGTGGCAGCTAGTTTAGAAATAACTGGTGTCACAAAAGTTTGCACCCGTGTTGAGCTATCAACTCAACAACCTCGTGAAACATGGAAACAACCCGAAAGTGTCGGACCTTGCACAATGGGGTTGAATCTCCAGAGAAGATTGGCTTCCTTATTAATCCAAGGGCAGGTGTTGAACCAACTCAACACTGCAAATTCTACTTCTAAACCTATCCTAACAGCTTGTAGAGGAAAAGAGAAGAAAGAAATGCTTAAATTCAAGGAGCTGATTGAAAGATGCCAAGTTGTGATTGCAGCAATCTGATTTAATTTTCTGATTCTGATTTCTTTGGCCAGCGGTAGGGGAATTTGGTTTTATATGTTTGTTTTTGAGGTTTTATGTTTTTTTTGTGTTTTTGTAATATATATACCTTGGGAATTTAACAATGCAATTGAATAACAAGGATGAAACGTAAACAATTGACTGGAAATAAATTTTCAGATTGACTGAATTATTAACAGCAATTAACAAATGTCAATAAATAATGAAATTCAACAATGACAAGCCAAAATTGGCCTACCAGGAGTCCAACGCCTTGCTTGGAGGCCTTCTTTATTGACTTGAATGAATCCAGATGCTGCTACAGGAACTTCCAAGGTTTTCTAAGTACTCCTTGAAGTTATATTCTCCTAAATAATAATTATCAAAAACAAATCTTGCACAAATAGATGAAACTGCTGCTGTTTGGCTCAGGCCCCCAGGAGACTTCACTGAAATTGATCAATTTTCCACACTGATTTTCTCATATCTCTCTCCAAAGTTGTCATAAGCCTGAAAGAATGATTTAATTCTTTATTCCTAATGTTGACAATGAATTTTATGCAAAAGAACCAACCGCAAACCCTCCAATTTATTTTCTATGGTCTCCCAAGCAAGATAGGTGGAACAGATGGCCTAGGAATAGTACAGCTGGCATGGATGTGTTATTTCTTGCTGAAGAACCCTAACCAAGTGCTCAGATTTCATCTTCACTCTCAATCTTGCAATTCTGATTCACAAATCTGCACAAATTGACCCTCAATTGGCCTGAAACTTGTCTTTTCCAAGTGCTGAAGTAGGGATATTGGCTGGAGTATCGTCCAACCTGCTTGAACCAAGGGTTTTCATCTTTAATTTGGGCCTCCAAGCTGTTGTGTCTACTATGGCGGATTGTTGCAGACAGAAAATGAAGAAAATAAACAACAAAACATAATCGATAATGATTCAAATCCACACTTATGCCTTCAACCCCTAATTCAAACCCCTAAAGTCATCAAAAGAAGATTCTAATGGAATTTTTTCTACCCCATAAGTTCGACGGGTATGAGGGTCATCCCATCATTAAAATTCAGAGTTACCCGGGGACGCGTCCCCGACCTGAAAACCCCCGTCCCCGTCTCGGGGACGTTTCGGGGACTTGGGGACGGCCAGGGGACGTTTCCCCCCGTCCCCAAATTGCCCTATATTTTTAGGGGACGTCCCCGAAACGGGGGGACGCCTGCCCTAGCCTTGGGGGACGTCCGTACGTCCCAGGGACGGCTGGGGACGGCTGGGACATCCCCAATCCATCCCGGGGACGGCTAGACGTCCCCCTTATCTAAGGCCATTAATAAATATTAAAAAACTAAAAAAAGTTGTATTTTCAAATTTTTTAAAAATTTTTCTAATATAGGCCCCTTATTAATTCAAATTGTTAGTAAAAATAAAAAAATTAAAAGATAACATTAATTTAATTCATAATTTTGACAATGAAACTATATGGCAGCAGTGTAGCCTTTGGGCATTTTGACACAGAGATTAGAAAATCGCCCAAAAATCGCCAAACTCGGCGAGTTAATAGAAAAATAACACCCAACACCTTTATGAAAGAATAAGTTTTTTTGGCCTCGCGGGGCGCTGCCCCTCGACCCCGCAAGGGGCGATGCCCCTTGACCCCACCTTGGGGGCGCTGCCCCCAAACCCCCGTTGAAAAATATGGGGGGAAACCGCGTCGATAGAAGTAGGGAAAATTTAACCTCTTTGTTTTGACATTTTGTATGTTATTTCTTTAATATCTATTATGATATGCATATTGACAATGTGAATGAATTGAAATTCTGATTTATGAATGCATAATTGCATATTGTCTATTGAGTATTAACAATGTTGTATGTTCAGAATTTACATTCTAAAATGTCTTCAACTTTTCATAGTATCATACACATGCCATTTCCATGTTT
This sequence comes from Cryptomeria japonica, assembly GCF_030272615.1. NCBI lineage: Eukaryota > Viridiplantae > Streptophyta > Pinopsida > Cupressales > Cupressaceae > Cryptomeria > Cryptomeria japonica. The sequence goes on from NC_081407.1 coordinate 586,842,874, forward strand.
TATTGTTTCATATGAATATAATGTATGTATGCATGCTTTATCCATGTTTTCATATGAACATTTAGAATTTTGAAATTTTCCTATATATTTTAAATATTTCCTATATTTTAATAGCCGTCCCCTTTGCCGTCCCCCGCCATCCCCAAATTTGGCAAAAAAATTTGCCGTCCCGGAAACGTGTCCCGCCGTCCCCTGCCGTCCCCGTCCCGGAAACTCGGGGTAACTTTGTTAAAATTTGGCCACCTTTTTAAATTACCTTTTGCCTAGAAAGATGTCCCAAGGGGAAATTGTAAAGTTTTATTAAAACATCTTTTAACTTAACTTTTTCTATTTTTAGAAAAAGTGAATTTTATAACTTTATATTATAAAGTTATATTATTAATTTCACAAAAGCAAGAAATTGACTTTGTAATATCCCTTGGCTAATCTGACCCTGTTTCGCTTATTTGAACCCCAAGGAATATTGTCAAACACTTGGCATACAATGTTTGAAGCCGCTGTAGTGAATTCTTCATTTGTCTTCTTTGGGTTTGTAGGCTGCAAATGAAGTTATGGAAAGCTTCTAACAATGCAAAGCTGTTATAGAAATGATATACTAGCTGTTTTAGACCTTTCCACACATATGTAATGACTGAAATTAACTAGTACAGCTAGTTGACATTAAGACAAACACTTGTCATGCATCCCAATGTATACCTACAGCCATTAGGCATTTCAACAAACAATTGGCATGAAAGCTAAGTGGCTGATCACTGTTGAATGTTACCATGAATGTGGAATATGCAAATTATATCTCCATTAAACATATGCAACCTCCAAGTATTTCATGATATAATCATAATAGAAAATGATGCAATGAAGTAATGATTTTCTAATACAATGACCATAGATAGAAAACCTGGTATTTCAATGGCTGCCTTGATATATTGGTTTGATTCTCCTCATATGCAAATCCCTTGTCAAATATATATAGCTGTTCAACCTTTCTAAATCCCCTTCTATAGAACTCAAACTACTGTAGCGCATTGTTCATGGCACTGTAGCGCACTGTTCACGGCACTGTTCATGCGCACTGTTCACGGCACTGTAGCGCACTGTTCACGGCACTGTTCATGCGCACTGTTCACGGCACTGTAGCGCACTGTTCATGCGCACTGTTCACGGCACTGTAGTGCACTGTTCATGGCACTGTAGCGCACTGTAGTCTCTTTCAATCTGCAACCAAACTCTGAAATAAACCCTCCAATCAGCTCAATATTGACTTCTGAATGAAGCCAATTCTCACAAGCATAATCAGATGATATTGCACACCCTCTATATGCTGTTACAATGAAGAAGCCACGCTCTCCAATGCCGACAAGCCTTGAATCCTGCAGAAACCCTTGGTATTCTACACTTCAATGTTCCAGAGAAACTTCAATCAAAAACTCCAATCACATAATCAATCCCCCTTCTCTTCTTTTCAAAAGCCTTATATATATTTCCCATGAAGGTTCGATTTTCTCCAATAAGGCATTAAATCAATTAATGATATTAAATGACATTTAATGATATAATATTTTCACTTCGTCATTTAATATTTCACCTTGGTAAAAAAGCCACAATTAATTAATTAAATGGTCCCCTTTAATGATACTTGGACCCTTACTTAAGTTATAATATAAAATTATATTATAACTTAATAATATAACTCAAAACATTAATGTTTATTTAAACTAAATAAACATTAATATCTCCATTAATATTCAACATTTTTGAACGCCGTCTGAACTGGGAGCTGACATGATGAAGCTGCATATGACCATACGCCCTTTACTAAAAATAGCAGGGGTCCATCTCTAACATCCCAAGACTTACTAAAAATAGGAAGTAGAGCAAATGATGTTCGAATGATGCCAAACAAAGACCAAACTGAAGCACTCTGAACACTGGAGATGATACCAATCCTCAAAAGACCCTCTATCCAACACATTAGCCTACGAGGGTCAGGATAATAGGCTAATCTCACAAAATCCAAGTCTGCTAAAATGGGGACATTACAGTCTGCCCCTCCTGAAATTGCTTGTCCCCAAGCAATATCGACTGCAAAGAAACTCCTCCACCTGGATCCCAAATGAAGACCTGTGTAATGTCCCTGGTATTACCAAGCAACTCCTGTAATGCCCACACCAAGGGCACAACTAACAAGACCTGCCAAACTAAATCAACCTCAACAGCAGGTGTCACAAGAACATGAACATCAAGTGGAAGCAACTCTGAAAACTGACAATGTTTGCTTCCCAAAACAGGGAACATTAACCGGAACTCAGATGCACACAAAGGATCCCTCAACATACTCGCTAGTGTCCCACATAGTATACCTGGATTCCAAATCCAGGGTAGAAATCTGCCATGTAAATCTCCCTCAGACTTTCGCTGCTCAACACTGATCGCCACTTCACCATGCGAGATGTGGTGAAGCCAACCCATGAGACCTATCCAAACTGCAACACTAACTCTGTCATCACCTGGATCCCAATGCAATCTATACACACATCCATCTGTACTGTGAAGATAGGAGTACCTGGCAACATCTGCTACGCAACATCTCTCCACAACCTCTGCTAAACCCTCATGGATGTGATATCCAACTAAACCATCATGCCCATTGTCACCATAGTCTCTCTGAAGCCATGTATCCAAAGATAGCCTCTGTGTCATAGGAGTAACAATCTCCTCCGGATACGCATCAACATGATGGGAAACTGAACACTGCTCGAGCAAGTAGCCACCAACAATCAACTGAGTCGGGTACTTGCAACTGCTAGTTCCATCTGCTGAAAATGGTAACTCTCCATCCCACAATGGATGGTATAATCCTGAAGCCAATCCACATCGATGCATCATCAAGTCCTCCACGTGTGGATCAAAAGAAAAGTGATGAGCACTTCTCACTGTGTAGTTGCGATCGGTCAAGGGCTCATCTCTAACAATACTGGAATCATGAGATGGCTCCAATCTCTGACCCCGAACAGTTGATTGGGTAGGGGCTCTGGTAACCCTCTTTGCAAACCCAATCACAAAATCTCTATTAGGAAGCATTGTAGTCAGAGTATCAATAATTACTCCCACACCACGCCTGATGGCGAGAGAACCTCGGATGAGAGTATCCTTGGTGGCTCCAAACGGACCCTCTCGAAACTCAGGACTCTCAAGAAGGTACTCAATAAATGAATCTGTGCAGTAAAAACAATATAAGGCTGAGTCAACCTTATCCTCTAAGACTTGCAGCTGATCACTCTGACTCTGAGAAACAACAAGCTGGCGTCCAAAATCAGCTGCATGGGATGAAGTAACAAATTTGCTTCCAGGAGAGGGAACCAAATCTACATGAGAGCCATACTCCCAACCAGATGACACTATGCGAGTTCCATGTGAAGTGGATGGCGTAACATCGCGTACTAACACACAACTCTCTGGAGAGTCCACCACTACCACACAAGAGCTATCAATAATCTGATCTGTATCATTTGTCATAGCACTAACCTCGGGAGAACCTGATGCAACAAGTGGTTCTCTGCTACTCTCAACCCAAATACTCATCCCAGCTAAGTCATCTGTACCTACATCAGTGACGGATGTAACCACATCCTCAACATACCCATCACTACAACCTGTGGGTGTAAACTCATCACCAAGTGATGCTATAGGAAACTCAACTGTATCCACAAATGGTGAAGACTGTGCTAAACTCAACGCCACGGTAAGTTCCTCAACCTGTGATTGTGACTCACGAAGGGCTGACTGAGCGCTCTCCAACGAGTCCATAGTCACCTCAAGCTCATGGGTGAGCTCATCAACCTCCTCCTCCTTTCCCTTTAGTGCATCGTAGCAAGTGCAATCCCACTCGAGAAGATAATCCCTATCAGCAAGTAACTGCAAGTAATTCTGTTTCATTATCCCAATAGCTGCTCGGAGTGCATGGAACTCTGCCAGGGAAAGGCTACTATCACCGTGCTCATATGTCTCAGGAGTACTCCAACCAAAGGTCGCCAACATTTGTCGAGCGACATCAAAATGCTCCAAAGCTGTAGCAATCATATCATCATTAACCTTCAACTGCCCAGCCAGATGATGATACCCCTGTGACTCATTCTTTCCACCCAAATCTGCACTATGGTATGAAACTGAATCAACATCACTCACCTCGTGATCAACAACATCATGCATGCAATCAATTGTGCACACATCAATATCTAAAGTACTGCTGCTATGTACCTCGTAGGATGGCTCAACTGGCAAGGTAGAAGTTGTTGTTATGACAATATCTTCACACACTTCCACTTCCAATGTAACTACATGGCCATCCAACTCATGATTCTGGGATCCTATGCCAAAGCATAAATCTTCAAACTTATTTTCTAAGGTCTGATCTGAAAAATCAGACTCTAAATGACATGAATCCACATCACACATTACCCCATTAGTACCCAAATCTCGAGTACCTTCATGCGGCAACTTAATAGAAGCATCTTGCACATGTGTAGTCACTACTCTCTCATGCTGATGCAAAATTTCATCACTGCTGTCATGTAGATCAGAACTCTTATGAGCCAAAATTCCCATGCAATCCTCATTCTTGACACTTGTATCACGAGTGCCAATACTCAAGGTCACTCCCACAACACTTTCTGAACTTTCCATGACTTTCAAATCATCATTACACTCAAGTGCAAGGCTGCTGTCATGAAAATCAGACTTGTTATCATGACTGATAACAACTTCTTGAGTGTCAATAATCACCACATTCTCTTCAAGTTTCACCTTTTTATCCTTAAAAATAGATGTCATATACCGAGCAATTCTATCAAGTTTTGCAGGGTGTGAAATCAATTCATCTAGCTTCTTCTGGTTTTGTTTTAACTTTTCCAGTGAGGAATACACTTGCTTCATATTCCGGTCCAAATGATTCTGGGTACTTGAAGTAAGCATGATTAGCTAGCTGAATCAATCTACCCAACAGGTTGGCAGGAAACCGCTCTGATACCACTGTAATATCCCTTGGCTAATCTGACCCTGTTTCGCTTATTTGAACCCCAAGGAATATTGTCAAACACTTGGCATACAATGTTTGAAACCGCTGTAGTGAATTCTTTATTTGTCTTCTTTGGGTTTGTAGGCTGCAAATGAAGTTATGGAAAGCTTCTAACAATGCAAAGTTGTTATAGAAATGATATACTAGCTGTTTTAGACCTTTCCACACATATGTAATGACTGAAATTAACTAGTACAGCTAGTTGACATTAAGACAAACACTTGTCATGCATCCCAATGTATACCTACAGCCATTAGGCATTTAAGCAAACAATTGGCATGAAAGCTAAGTGGCTGATCAATGTTGAATGTTACCATGAATGTGGAATATGCAAATTATATCTCCATTAAACATATGCAACCTCCAAGTATTTCATGATATAATCATAATAGAAAATGATACAATGAAGTAATGATTTTCTAATACAATGACCATAGATAGAAAACCTGGAATTTCAATGGCTGCTTTGATATATTGGTTTGATTCTCCTCATATGCAAATCCCTTGTCAAATATATATAGCTGTTCAACCTTTCTAAATCCCCTTCTATAGAACTCAAACTACTGTAGCGCACTGTTCACGGCACTGTTCACGCGCACTGTTCACAGCACTGTAGCACACTGTAGTCTCTTTCAATCTGCAAACAAACTCTGAAATAAACCCTCCAATCAACTCAATATTGACTTCTGAATGAAGCCAACTCTCACAAGCATAATCAGATGATATTGCACACCCTCTATATGCTGTTACAATGAAGAAGCCACGCTCTCCAATGCCAGTCTCACAAAATCCAAGTCTGCTAAAATGGGGACATTACAGACTTAGTATTGGTCCCCTTTGGCTAACCAATCATCTCCATCCTCTGAACTTCACCTGTGGAGATGGGTGTCAACTGAATTTACACATTTGGGTAGCAACTAGAGAAGTGGAGACATTACAGTGATGCACCAAGATAAGTGGCATTCCTCACCACAAAGTGACACAAACAATCAATCGAAATACCCTAGAGATTCACAAACTTCAATTGCATGAATGACCCCAAGCACATGTATGGAGGTTACAAAAATGTTGAATTCAAAGGGGACAAGGTTTCCAACAAGTCACACCTATAAACAATTTAACACAGCATACACGTGAGAGAAAGCCACAAAACATACACTTACAATGAAGGTAAAAGAGCATACACAACAGGCATAAGTTGAACGAAGGAAAGAATGATAATTTCAATTCATTCTCGAGCCAATGGCCAAACTTACAGTTGCAGAAATGCAAGCGAATATTAAAATCTTCAAGAGAAGTGAAAGAGCAAAGAGTAGCCCAAGCCAGCACAGAGAGAACCTAGTATAATGAGGCCAAACAGCCTATATATAGCAAACTAATCATAGAGGAGAGACCATAGGTCAAGGAGAAGAAGCCTTGATTGTGGCATGCACAGAGGAATGTCAATAAAGGAAGGCAAGAAGGTGGACAGAACTGACATAATGTGTATGCAAGCAACCTAACCTTACCCTGACAAAGCAATTTGAAGAAGAAAAGTACTTCTACAACATGGATTGCCTGACATTCCAAAGTCAAAGCATGCAAACCTGACATGAAAGCCATCAAGTAACCATAAATAAGCATAGCCCTAGACTCCACTTGATGGCAACCCTGCAAAAAACATTAAATGCACCCTTGTAGCTCCATGAATAAAAGTAGACAAGTTGCAAGGGTTGGTATATAATTAAGAGCCTTGAGTGTTGATCACGTTATCTGGAAGTTGTTTGTTCAAAATTTTGTACACTTGAGAAGGTGCAAAATTGTGGTTTCAGCCACAATGAGTATAAAACTCTCCTAATTTGGGGAAGGCTCCCCATTTACTACTACTAACACTAATCTAATTTGGGTGGGATAACATCTTATTCTCTTTCTTCAGATTAGATGATATTCTTTCTCTTATTTCAAAAAACAAGTTACAACAAGAACGGTAAAAAGAGAAATGAAACTTTTTGTAGCATTTTTAGAACATAAAGGGAAGCAAAATTCCCATGAAAGCACAAAGACTTCCGTCACTTCCCTAGGACGGGAAAAGAGAAATAAAACCACAAAGTCTTCAACACTTAATACTATCCTATCAACCCTCTCAAAATGATAACAGTGTACAACACATAGCAGCTCAAAGTCTATCTGTATGATACACTTCATCTTACATGCATAAGTCTTAAAAAATAAAAGCAGCACAAAGTCTACAAGTTATCTTCTTACTTGAGCTTTCTACACTAGCTTCAAACGTGATAAGCAGCTCAAAGTCTACCAGACCAAGCCTAAAAACTAAACTTATAACTCTGAATACAATTAGCAGCTCAAAGTCTACATGATTGAATTTAAATCCCTCTTGATCAATAGAACAAAAATCACAATCAATTCGAAAAATATCGTCACATAACAACTTGAATTGGCACAAAGTCTCAACACAACTTGCCTCTTTTATTGAAAGCAATTTAATTTACATCTAAGCTCAAAGACTTAGAGTGCACATACAAACTAGCAGGATTTTGTTGCATTGCCAAAAGATGATCATTACAACAAGCACCTCGTCTATATATAGGAGAGAAGCTGAGATCAAAATGTGGGAGAAGTCTAACCAACTAAGACTTATTCCACAACAAACTACCTATGACTTATTCAACATTGCAAGTCCTATTGCATTTCGACTTGCAATGCGATTACATGTAATTACAAGTTACAACTTTGCAAGTGATATGATATGCTGCAATTACAATTTCTGACATTACATGTAATTTGTCAAAATGAAATTACAAATACATAATTGAAACTAAGTGTCCAGAGACACGACTCTATCTACATGATCCTCTGTTTGATCTTCATTTTATTATAAGACACTATGTGATTGAAGTACTCAAGTTTGGGAATGGCATCTTGAACCGGAACAAGAACTTGCACCCTTGATAGTCTTTGTGTCCTTGGTCAGCGAACTTCAACCTTATCACATGCTTGGGGTAGTACCATTTCTTCAAGAGCGAAACTCTTCTCTTCATTGTGTTCTTTCTCCATGCTTGATTCACTTTGTCACTAGATAACTTCATGAGGATTGTTGACACTTGGGCTGTCCCATGAATTACTGTTGTATCTCTTCTTCTTTTGTTCACTGATGAAGAACCCATAACACCTTATTCAAGATGAAATTGTTATAAAACAATGCCCAAGCCTTGATTTGCTGGTTTGATATCGTGTGTGCAAACAAGACTGACAAGGGAAGGGATAAATTGATGCAAAAATGGGCTCACAAGTGAATTTTGAGTTTTGAAGAATGCATTAAATGCATGGAAAAACAAGAGCATTGACTTGCAATTGTGGAGAATGAACATGCAACTTCATATGTGTATGGGAAAATACAAGTTTGCACTTGTAATTGGATCCTTGAGACTCATTTTCAAGTGTCTTTGAGTGCATTTTGGACCAATTTCGGATCTTCGGGAAATGACGGCAAGTAAAATAAACCTGGACATCTCGCACTTGCAATCGGGTCTCCAAGACCCAACTGCAAGTGTAAGTGTATAATTTGAAGGCAAGTGATAATGGATGCTTGTAGTCGGATCTTGAAGACCCGATTGCAAGTGCCTAGCAGGTGATATAGTCTCTTGGAAAGCACATTGAGCATGGGGGGCTATGAGTACAAATGGAATAAGTTTGCCAATTTGAGATGCAAAGATAAACTTCACACTTGCAATCAGATCTTGGAGACCCGATTGCAAGTGTGCAAAACGAGCGTAGAACAATACATTTTATACTTGTAGTCGAATTCGGGAAGGATTTTTCTCATAAATAAGCTTGCAATCAGGTCTTCAGGACCCGATTGCAAGTCTCTTTATCTTGCCATTGAAACAAGCTTTATTCCAACCAAATACTTATAAAACGCGAAGGATAGGGAAAAGCGAACCCACACACACATAGCCCGATCCATTAGCAGAATTGTAGAAGAATCAAACCCCATTTTATTTGGAACATATGAATAAGGGAAAGGACATGAATTTGCAAGGCGAAAGACGTGAGAAGCATTTGCAACAGAATGGAAGGCATGTGAAGCGTTTGCAAAGGATTTGAAGGCGTATGAATGCGTCCTAACCCAACATAATGCAACCAAAATATGACAATCAAAAACCCACGAAAGAGAACTCAAATGCAAATCAAGTAACCCAAAAGAAACACGAATACATCAAAAAAAGACAAAGCAATAAAGAAAATGGAATCAATTGAAAAGTGTTGTGACGTTTTCACACATCGCCCCATTGCAAATGGGGACCCCCTACTTTTTTTGGCCCTCCCGGTCTTTTGGCTTGTGTTTTTGGTGTCTTTTCGCAGCAGTCTTGTGAGTCTCTCTGCTTTGCAAATGTTTAGGGGTCATATTGATTAAAATCTGCTTTTTGTTTGAGCGAATTCGGCTAAGTCAAGGACTCGTTTTATGAATTTTAAGGTTTTTGCCTTTTGTCCTAGATTTTAGGGGTTCCTGTTAGGGTTTCGGGAAAACTAAGCAGACGACTGGAATCAGGACCCTTCAAGGAACCTCCCAGTAAAATTTGAGCCCGAACAGAGCAACTTTCTATTTTTAGAAAGTCCCTATTTTTTAGGGATTTTTTCGAGTCCCGGAATGTCGCCATTTTGCCAAAAATCAAACTTACTATTTTTAGTAATTTCTATTTTTAGTAAGTTTCTATTTATAGTAAGTCATTCATGCGTCCTGTTTTAGGCTCTAACTCTGACATTTTGGAAAAGTTTCTATTTTGGGAAAGTCTATTTGTGGCAGGATCAAGCTAGCAGACAGCGAAGAATCAACATGCACAATCACTTCTAAATCTAGAAAGTTGAAAGCAGACAGGCAAGGGTCTAAAATGGCTAAGTATGAGAATCATCCCTGAAGTGGAAGGCACAAAATTGTTCTAAGTCTGGAAAATCCACCTTCAAAATCCCAAAGTGGCATCTCAGCACAGACAGTGGTCAAAATTTGGCTAAGTTTGGATCTCCTATTCCAGAAGAGGAAAGCAAGCATGATCATCCAAGTCCAGAAATTCACATCAATCCACCAATGTCATCCTAATCTGAAAATGGCCTGAAATTTGACTAAGTCTGGAAATTTGGAAAATCTTAAAAAATTCCAGAATTTGCATTATGATTCCTATGGACCTGAAACCACTCTCAAACATCCTGAAAGTATATATGAAATATAACTTAAAGTATAAAAAAGGAAAAGGACATATTGAAATATTTCATATATATATCTTGACGAAGAGCCTGAAATAGTGGAAAAATCCATCTCTCCATGGACATCTCCAAAATGCGCCTAGGTATGGGCTAGGGCGCTAAAACCAAGAAGTAATTCGCAAGTGCAATTTTCCGCCTCTCCATGGACATCTCCAAAATGCGCCCAGGTATGGGCTAGGGCGCTAAAATCAAGAAGTAATTCACAAGTGCAATTTTCTGCCTCTCCATGGACATCTCCAAAATGCGCCTAGGTATAAGCTAGGGGGCTAAAACCAAGAAGTAATTCACAAGTGCAATTTTCCGCCTCTCCCTGGACAGAGCCAAAATGCACCCAGGTCTGGGCTGGAGTGCTGAATCCAAGAAGTCATTCACAGAGAGAAAATTCATGAATCCTTGGCGTGGTAAAAAAAAAATTTCATCCAAGCAAAGAATTTAAAATTTTGCCTAAGGCACAGAATCCAAGGAGTCAAGGAGGAATAAAAAGAAGAACTCCCCTCGGGAGAATTTCAGTTATGCTATTTTTAGACATCAAATCTCAGCCAAATATGGAAATTTTCATAGATTCAGAATCGGGGTGAAATTCTTCATCCAATGAACCTGGCTCCTAAATTTTAGGAGGATCCCTAAAAAATAGGGATGTTGAAAAGGAGACATGGACAATTCACAGAATAATGAATTCCTTCCTCAGGAGGAATTTCCGCCCCATCCTTGTGGAGGGCGCCAGAATGAACAGCGCACAAAGAGATGAATTCCTTTATCCAGGAAGAATTGCACCCAAGAAGAAGAAATTCCAAGAAAGGTGAAAATTTGGCTAAGTGCCAGAAATTCCCTCCTTCAGGACAAAATTCCAGGAAAGGTGAAAAAATTGACTAAGTGTTTGAAATTTCTTCCTTCAGGACATAGTTCTTGGAAATCATAAAATTTCTAAGGCAAGGAAGAAATACACCCAAGGATGAATTGAACATAAAATTTCTAAGGCAAGGAAGGAATCAGGGATGAATGAACAAGAAATTTCCCCCCTGGGGAAGAATTTGAAAAATCCATTTTCAAGGCTCAAATGACCTCCAGATTTAGAAAGTTTTACAGATTCGGATTCGTAGGAGAATTCTCTTCCTCCTGGACTTGAATTGCAAAGTTCCTAAAAAATAGGAAATGTGCAAAATTGATGAAAAACCTTCTCTGAGCAAGGAAAGTTGAAGAGACTTCAAGAAAATTCTTCCTGAATCGAATTTTCCCTCTCCAACAATTCCAGATGTGCAGGAGCGGATATACGATGGAAGAGTCCATTTGCATGGCGAGGATCTATTGAACGCATGGCAGTATGGTGGCACATTCATTGCCGGAATATTTGACCAAATGGCAACCTAGTCATTGCATGTTGAATTTATGGCAGATTCCTTTTGCATGCAGTCGCCGCATGTGGAAATGATGGAGCATTTATGACATAATGGGGTGATTTTTGCATGGATGAATATTCAATGCATGTTGGGCGAATTTGAAGGAGGTGGTGCATTTAATGTTCAATGGATGCTATTTTGGGTACTTTTGAATTAATTGTATATGGGCATGATGGGTTATTAATTGGAGATTCCCACCTTGTTGCATCATGTGTGGAGAATCTTTTAGGGAAAACCCTAATTAGGGTTTGCATGTAATCATGGTCTGAAGCCTATATAAGGGGTGACCCCCCTCATTTGTAAAGGAGGGAGCTTTGTATGAAATTGTTGCGATAAGTTTTTGAGAAAATAATAGTGAAACATTGTTCTCTGATGGTGTCCACTTAAATTATTTTTTCAAAGCTTGCATGGTTTCACCTTCCTCGCTTAGATTAGAAATAGTAAAGTGCTTTGATTTCAATGGAGAATGTAATGGTGTCTGATGAATTTCCATGGTTCATACTTTTTGCATCTTGCTGATTGTAAGTTGCAGTGTAAACCTAGTCTGAGCCCCCCAAATTTGTGCTAAGTTCAATTGCGAATAGTCGTTTGGATTGCGCCATGTTGGGTATTCAAATGCACTTTTCTCAATATGAAAATCCTCCAACATCCTCAGAAGATTGCACCGGTTCCTATGGAGTTGTAGTTTATCTTGGCGAAGCAGAGCTTGGTTTATTTGGAATTTGTCCACCAGAGCACTATTCATTGTTATCACTGCCTTTAGGAGTAGATTTAGATCCTTCCGAACCCTTTCCCTTTTCCTTTCAGTTCATTTTAGTCCGTTCGAAGCAGCAACATCGCAGAATTGCCATATCCGATGATGGAGTTCCAGCCACAGCAAAGAAGTGAAAGAACGATGTACACGTAAGGCCCCTTGGATTACCAGCAATCACATCAGCCAACAGAGTCACGTCCACGCATCGAAGGAACCTTGGAGTCGATTGTTTGAACTTCTTGCAATCTTAGCATGCAATCGTACTTTGATCAAGAGAGAGTGAAGTGACCGTTAGGCAACTTTATTCTGTGTTAGATGCTGTCATAAAAAACACGTCAACAAAAAGGACCATAACTGAAAACGAAAAAATCCTTGAGAGAGACAACTAAACCGCTAATGCAATTTTGAAGTATTGAATGAAACTTTGAAACCCTTGCAATGAACTAAATAGGTGATTTAGAGGAGAAATACTCCTTGGATTCAAAGACTAATGCATTAATTGAATACCTTCAAAAATGCAAACAAAGAACATGGGAATCGGGCTATAGGAGGCTTGATACAAATGCAAAGAATAATGGTATTTGATTAAGCACAATAAGCACTTGTAATTTGGCCATTTTCCACCGATTACAAGTGGCCATGAGGAAAGAAAAAACATAATGACTTGTAATCGGGTTACAAACCCTCGATTACAAGTGTTGGTGCTTTATAACAAAAGAAAAGAACTTTATGTGCAATCGGGTCTTAATGGTCTGATAGCACATACCAAAACACTTTATAAAGACCCTATCCACTTCTAATCGGGTCTTAAAGACCCCACTATAAGTGAATAAGTTTCACTTGTAATGCTTCTTTAAAGTTCCCCAACTTGCACTCAAACCTCTAAAACCTGAAATTCCATTAAGAGGCGCAAAATGAAAGCTTAAAACAACTAAAACTTGGACAACAATGGCAAACACACCCCCTGATGATTTGTCATTAACAAATATGTCTTGCACCTCGTAAAATGTGCCTTAGAGACAAAAACAACACATTTTGAGCAAAAATGTGTAGGGATTGCCTCATTTTATAAAGTTCAAAAATAAGGACAAGAAAAGTGTTGCAAATCGTCGGAAGTTGGACGTTGGGCCCTACTACAAGGTGAGAGGAGCCAAAAACCTGGGAATTCCATGTTCAAGGAGGAAAAGGCTTGGGAACCGAGAATTCCAAGATTTCGAGTTTGAGGAAAATGCTTGGAAACTAGGAATTTCGGGATACCGAGTTCAGGGAGGAAAAGTCTTGGAAATTGGGAACTTCAGGATTTTGAGTTCTAAGAAAAGCTGTGGAAACTAGGAATTTTTGGATTCCGGATTCAAAAAGGAAAAGGCTTAGAAACAGGCAATTCCAGGATTCTGGGTTCAAGGAGGAAAAGACTTGGAAATTGGGAATTTCGAGATTCCGAATTCAAGGAGGAAAAGGCTTGGAAAATAGGAATTTTGGGATCCCAAGTTCAAGGAAGAAAACGCTTGGAAACTGGGAATTCCGAGATTCCGGGTTCAAGAAGGAGAAGGCTTGGAAACTGCGAATTCCGAGATTTTGGGTTCAAAGAGGAAAATGCTCGGAACCCCGCCTCCTGACAAGACCACACTTAACATTTCATGATTCCATTGGTTTTGTCCTTCATCAACTGGGGCAACGCTAGTCCATGTAACATATCTCTGATCGGTTCTCACCGATGGACCATGGATGTCATAAAATGTCAACAATACCCTAGGAAAGTTACGCAAAGCTTTAAGCCTCTCACAATATGGAGGTATACAACTTCCTTAGGGAGCTAGAAATGGTACAACTAAGAAAGGTTGAATGTGAAGCTCCAAAGCCCGCAACTATAAGCAAAATATTCAATTCTCTCATAAATGCAACTATGGACATTGTGTGAATCCACACATAATTTGACTAGGATGAAATCTTTCATCTTTGAAGCCAAATACACAAGGTTTTTGTCCTTAGTTTTAAAGTTGAAATTGCATACAAACTTTACAAATGACAGAAATAAAATGACCAAGATGTGAAAATGAGCTCCTTTGGTTCGTCTTTTATAACTTTCTAGGAAACATTTTGTTGACGTGGCTAAAGTCGGATTACCAACTCCCTCCAGTCAACATAGAATAGAATGCTAAATATCCTATCCTCTCTTGAATAAGGAAATCCCTAATGTTGTTCTGGATGATCAAAGGGGATTACCTCGAGGTTCTAAATGTCCGGTCATGACGACTTAGGATAACTCAACGGTTTGATGTGTTTTGTTGGTAACACAAGGGAACTTACGTTTAAAACTTTACAACAAGCTAGCCTGCACCCAACAATGTTGCGATTCTCGGGCTAGGGAAATAAATAACAAAAGAGAAGGGTTTAGGAATCCTAAGTACAGTGACAATAACATTTTCCATAAACTAATCCTTGTTTTGCCAGAGACACCCTCACAACTCGACAAGAACAGTGCAAGCTCCTAGGAAATTAAAGCTTTTCAGACTATGGACATTCTTCCAAGAACCCAATTCTAGCGCAGCCTCAAACAAATACCCACGGTTGAACTAAGCACAGGTCTAGGTTCAAACTAACCATACACAGTGACCTACAATCAGCTGGTCCCCAATCGTATGAACTAGAAATACATCAAATACCCCCCACATTTCACCATCAGAATCATTGAATTCTACTTAACCAGCTGAAGGAAAACCATGCAAAAAGAAGAAAACCAAAATAACAAACACCATAATTCAATGTTCATATATTGATTCCAGCTGTCATTACAACAATTTATTACAGCAATTCTATCTTATTCCTAATCTGCTAACTACAACTACTTCTAACTTGTTGGCTACCTAATTCTAAAAGATCTAACTCCTAAAACCTAACCCTTTACAAAAGAGAAGTACAGCCTTTTATAGATTTTACATTTTGAATCAAAGGCCAGGATTGAAACCATCTAATGGCTGCAATCTACCTTCCAGAAGCCTGGGAGCTTTAACCCATGCCTATTAACTTCTATAACTTCTCCGTTGCCCTCTCGACCATTTCCTCAACTACCTACAACTATTTGGCATCAATTCGGTCGATCAGGTAGTTGGGAATAACTGACCTATGTACCCCCTTGTTTTAAATGCATTAAACGAGGCCCACAGGTAGCTATTTTACAATAATGCAATTCAGTTTTACAAACTGATTTTTTGAAATTGATTCCAGTTGTGTATTTCTGAATATGCATACATTTGAAGCATTTTGTGTGTTCTTTTGTCATCTATCTTGCTAGTGGGGCTTCAACTTGTTGTTCGGTGGTGACTAAGGTCCTTTATTGGTTCTGTTATGCATTCGGCTCTGCAACCTGTTCTTCGTCGGCGCCGCTCCATAATTGTCATTTTGATCCTACGTGTTGCATCTACACTTTCCGGTTTTGATCGCGATCATGTCTTAAACCTAAACTTTCAGTTTACCCTAGGGTCTTTCTAGCGGCATTGATCTACAAAAGCGAATTTAACTTGAATCAATCACCTGGAAAAATTAAAGTAACTTTGACAAATATTAAATGCTATCAAGCCAATGCTACGCTTCATTTCGGCAAAATAGGAAAAGAAAATGAAACATATTTTCTTTTTAAAAAAATTCGAACCTCCCTTAGCTCATTTCATTTTTGACTTAAAATCACGCCACTTTAAAGGGAAAACATAGGCAATTTTAGACAAAACTGCCAAAAAGTTCCACTATATTTTGCTTTTCACAATTTGCCTATTTAGAGGGAAAATTTGGGCTATTAGAGGTGAAATGCAAACATTGTTTTTAAACATATTTGTTATTTGCGTTGTCACTTTTCCCCTTATGCGAAATTTCGATCTTTTCAGATAAAATGTGAGACTGCTAATGATGCCCAAACTCGACACTTTTGATAAAAAAATTAACAGCCCTCCTCTTTTGTAAAAGTCGGCCTTTTCAGAAAAAAAGTGCAAAATCAATCATTGATTTTTTTTGTTTTGAGCACCCTCTCCTTTTATAAATTCGATGCTTAACTTTTGATGCAGGAAACGCGGCGATGTGAGGCAAAATGCGAGCATTAAGCTTTGCCTTTTTAAAAAACAGCTTCTTACTTTTTCAACTTGTCCTCTTGAGGGAAACTTTTTCAGCTTTGAGAGCCAAAATGCAAACTCCGACTAAGATGTTTCACTTTATTCCCTTTATCATTTTGCTTTAAGTCAATAGTTCGTCTTACAGAAGCACTTTGCTAATTTATAATGAAACATTCTCAGCAAAACCTTTCATTTCGCTGACCTGGGAGAAAATTAGGCTTTGGGGGCCAAAGTGCAACTTTACTTTATAACTTGGAGCTCGCAAACCCATCAGAAACCCTAAATTTCCATCTTTTGGTTACTTTGTCTTAATCACTTTGCTCTTGATAGGAAAAAACTCGATCATTTGAGGGAGAAAATGAGAACGTTTAATTCTTTTTCAAAACGCCCCCTCCTTTATTTGCAAAATCGCAATTTTGACCAACAAGGGGAGAAACTCGACTTTAATAGCAAAAATGCAAACTTGGCTACCACTTTAAAACGCACTCGCCTTACTTCTTTTACTTGGTTTTATCATTTTAAGGGGAAATTTCAGCTGTGCAAGGCGATTTGACCTCTTTTTTTTTATAAAGTTCGAACTTTATAATTTAACCACAAAAGCCCGATAATTTTCTCGCCTTCGCCATGGCTCAATATTTTCCAAGGTACTATTCACCAATTTGAAGGCATTCGAAAACATTTTGAAGGATTGAACTTAGGGTTTAATCGGGTTTTCTTCAGCGTTTTGAGATTGAAAGGGCCAATTTGAAGGCAAAAAGGAAATAAACAAATTTAAGGTGAAATAGCGATTTTTGTTTTTGGAAGAAAACGATTTTCTTTCACAAAGCATCGAACCTCTTCTTGCCTCTTGACTCTTAGCCTTTTTCTTTCGGTATTTTATCGGTGATTGCAAGATGATTGGAAGGAAAAGTTTCGAACTCCCTCTCTACGATTTCAGGACACTGTCGACACTATGGTATTGGCCCGAGATTTTGAAGGGCGCGATGGCAAAAGGTTTTCATTGTGTGCGCACCTCACGGTACGAGTATTCTTTGGCATTCATAGCCTCCTCTCACTTTCTCTCACGGTAAGACTTCAAGCACGAGGTCCCCTGTCTCAAACGAGGTGTGTTGTACATTATGCAGAACACATTCAAGAAGTTATAGTTTAAATTCACCTTTATTTAAAAACAATACTTAAGGACAACATTAACTAACTATATTATTTTTTCTTTTTAAGTCAATTTCTAAAAATTAATTAAATACAAGTCACCCACCATATTAGTTTAAGGTAACTTAATACAACTAATTAAATTATTCCCATTTTACTCGTTTGAATTAGCCTACAAGAATAAAATAGGCTGATAGAACTCCCTAAAATGCTTAAGTTGAACAAAGGGACATTACAAGCACATGTTGAAAGTATATTAGAGAATCCTACCACAATCAACATATTTATCACTCTATAATTCTCTAACTTGACTACTATAACTTTGACAACATTTTTGAAACCACTTCCTCAATTCAATTTATAATGATGTAAGCAATAAATTGTAAATCATGCACCTACACTAAACAATACACAGTTTCAAAAACATTGTTCCTTGAGGGCAACTTTAGTCACATCAATTAATGGTTAATTTTTAGCATTGTTCCATCCCTAAAAAACAATGCTTCTATTGTTTCCACGAATTTATAATGGAAGCCAATGAAATCTTTACATATATAACTATTGTCTTGCCCACACACACCTCGTCTCAGAGAGGGACACCTTTCTTTTACTGGCTCTGTCGATTGCTAGGATGAGGGAGGATAGATCCAGGTAAACCATTCAATCGTAGGAGTGTGATAGTGATCAAAGGTGAGGCCTAGAGTATGGTATAAGAGTGCTCTAAGAATGGCCACCCTGCACAAAGCTCATTGAAGAACGTCTACAAAGAAGTAGAATGTAGAGATAGGGTGTAAGCGTAGGAGCTTAAGAGCCTAGACGTGTTCAAGAACTTTGGAAAAATATGAAATTCAGATTGGCATAGGAATCAAACGAAGGAGAAGAGCTTTCAAGACCCAATTTGATCCAAAGTTGGAAAATAAACAAAGTTTCGATTGGCCCAAAATTCTAGCATAAACATGCCACTTCACTCTAAAACTCGGTACCAACACTCAAAAGAGAATTAAGGCTTGTTCCTTAAACCTTTCCTAATGCCGAACTTTAGCTTGAATTTCACCTTTCACCTTACAAAGTTTGGTATTTGTTTTCCCCAAAGTCTGAAATTCGGTGGTAGCATTAAAGTTAGGAATTAGCCTTATTCCTAAAAGTGTTCCTAACCTCGAGGTTCAGCCTGAATTTCACTTTGCCACTCCTAGATCCAAGTTTAGGGTGATGATTCCAAGTCTGAATCAAGGGTTTGAGGTATAGTTTGCAGCAAAAGCATTCCAAGGGCTAAATTTTCTGGCTTTCACCATATAAGAGGGACCAAACATCATATCTTCTGCTTTGTTCGAATACTCAAGGAACAAACTCGGTGTTTGCAATCACAGTGGGAATAAAACCTTATTCCCAAAACCTTTCCTAACACCGAGGTTTAGAACGAGTTTTGATTTTGCAGTCAAAAAGAGGAAAAAGACTTTATTCCTAAAAATGTTCCTAAGCACGAACTTTTGACCAAGTTTTGCCCCTTCATGCTGCAAGTTCAGTGGTTGCACTAAAAATCAGAATAAGCTTATTCCCGAATGTATTCCTCACCCCAGACTTTTGACCGAGTTTGATAACTATGCTTCCAATTCTAAGTGAAAGGTCCGAATTCCCTGATTTTTACTATGCAAGATGGAAAAACTTAGTCTCAAAATGGGAAATTTGGAGATTGAGGGGGGCATGGAGATGGCTGATAAGGTTAAAATGTCATTAAGAAAATTCCAAAACTTAGACTTAAATTCAAACCTAGGAGGGATTTTGGTCCGAATTCCTAAAATGTTTCCTAGCACCAAATTTTTCCCCATCATTTTGCAAACTTTGTAGTTGCATAAAAAATAGGATTGAGCCTATTCCTAAAAAGCTTCCTAATACCGAGTTTCACCCATGACTTTCAAAGTTTGGTATGTGCACAAAAATTAAGAATTAGCCCTTATTCCTAGCATCTTTCTCACTACAATGTTTCACCCCATGACTTTCAAAAATTTGGTAGTTGCATTCAAAAGTGGAATAAGTACTATTCCAAAAACATTTCCTAGGACTGAATTTTCTCCTCAATCCTATAATCCTTCCCAGATCTAATTTTGTGTATGTTCCCAATCTGCTCCACGGATCTGAGTGTCAACAAAAGGTCTTGGAAGTGATTCATTAAGCTTCAAGGAAAGAGTGAAAGATCTCATAAAATATGATTGATCCATGAATTTCTTGTCTATGTAGGATGCATAACACCAAATGGAGTCGAAGAGATGAAAGGATCGGGAAGATGAAGACCACCCATGGAGCCAAAAGACGGATGAAATCTAGGGCACAAGATTAATGGAAGGATCAAAGAGTAGTGAGAATGAAGAATGTGTTGCAGGGCGTTACACAAATCCTGAGGGTGAAAGGCCACTACCAAAATGTTGAAAGCCAAATGATGCCATTTTCAAAGCTCTAGAAGGCAATTGGAGACACAAAAATGCTACAGAAGTATGCACAAACAGAAAAAGAACAGCTAGATGTGACAAGAATTTAGATTTATTGTACTGACAATTATTTTATTGTAAAATGAAAACTTTTGGGCTTTGAAGTAGAAACCTAGGGTTTCGCTGTAATTTCACTCTTAGAGAACGTAGCTTCTCTTCGATTGTGCTGGTGGCTTCATATGGAGGTCACATCTGAGCAACAATGGAATTTATGGAAATCTGAGTTGATTATCTCAAAGTATTTCAATGGTATTCAGAGCAAATCAGAGGTTTAATCTTGCTGCTACATTGGCACTACAGTACCCACGCTACAGTAAAACGCTACAGTCTTGATGCAGATTTTTAGTGAATATTTCCAGAATTTAGTAAGTGTTTTCAATCAGATTGAAGGAGATTTGATGATCAAAGTGGTGAATCCAATTAGAGCTGTGAATTTGCCAGTATTTTCCCAGCCTTGCAGCTGCTGTCACACGGGCCATATTTCTCTTGTGTTGTGCATAATAGGGTTAGTTTGATTTTGGGAAAGGAGGCAATTAAAAAATCTGAAAATTAATATATAGTCCTGTGGAGCATCAAGGAAAATTGCGCTGCAATTTTGGAGGCCTAAGGAAGCCATTCTAGGAGAGTCGAACAAATCTTTGCTTGCTGCTATCAATTCCCAGGTTCATTATATTGCTTATCTTCTGCATTAGTGGTGATAATAACTACATACTATTGTTATCAGGATTATGTATGCATGTATGACAAGTGTTTGTGTTAATGACAATCTGCTGTAAGTGCATTTTGGTTAACTAGGATGCATGGAAAGTGTTTGCCAAAATGCTCCATAGCTGGAAGTGATTATTTACATTCTAAAATTTGCATGGCAAGTGTTTGGGAAAATGTCTAAGGCTATAGGTGATTGTTTTAGATCTCAGGATGTATGGTAAATGTTTGACAAAATGCCATGTTGAGAATTAAGCAAATTTGAATGATATTGCATAGTTGTTTGTAAGTCTTTTGATTGGAAAATCAGATTTTTGGTGAAACCGACTTAATTAGTTTGCACACAAGTGTTTGACAATATTCCTTCGAGTTCAAATAAGCAAAACAGGGTCAGATTAGACAACGGATATTACACTAAAGCAAGTTCTTCACAACAGTGGATACTTGACTCGGGTGCCTCTTATCACATGGGTTCTACAAAGTAGTAGTTTTCTTCATTGGAGCCATAGAAGGTGTTGTGTGTATTGCACACACACCCCTTGTTTCAAAGGGGACCCCCGTGTCTGAAGTTTTCTCGCGAAGAGAGAAAGAGGTCTGCATGTAGGTTCGTGGTTTTTCTACTATCTCCAATTTTCCTCCAAATTGCCCAAAATTCTCACAAAGCCTAGGCCATAAGAGAACCGCCATTCACCTGGAAATCACTCAGTGTAACCTTAAAGTTGAATTCCTCCAAAGACGAGTTTAAAGTCGAGTTGCAAACAGCAAGATAGTCAAATTTCCTTAGCTTGACAAATCGCTCAACACTCCCAAAAATGGGGAGTTTGTCAAAATCGTGAATTGGTCAAGAAGTTCGCCCAAAATTTCTAAGATGCTCGAATTTCATATTAGGGCAGGTTCAAAAACGAGTTTACCAAATCGCTCATTTGTATCAAAAGGTCCGAATTTTGGAGGGCGTTTAAATTTTAAAACAATAAATTGCGCAAGAGGGAGAAAATGGCCGAATCTCATTAACAAAGCAAGAAGTTCGCCCATTTGTCTAAGAATGCCTGAAATTCATGTGAGGAGTGAGGAGTTAAAATGCTTAGGCAAAAATCGCACACTTTTGCCAGAATCTTGAGTTTACAAACCAAAATAAAGCCGCGGGATTTCATACAAAAATGTGAATTCCTCTAGTGCCGAAAAGCACAAAGACCTCTAAAATCACACAAACAATCTTCATTGCCTGAAAATCTTCAAAACCCTAAGTTGCGTATTTCGGCTAGAATGACCAAATTTCAAGATTCTGTCAAAGAAGAAAACACCAAGGTTTCAAGTCACGCAAAAGGTCTTCATAGCCCGAAAATCATTCAACTTCAAAATCGCACATTCTAGCCAGTTAGGCCGAAAAACCACTTAAAAGTTCCCAAATCGACCTCTAGGGCCGAAAAACACAAAATCTCTAACTCACCCAAAGGGTCTAATTTGGCCAAAAACCAGAACAAGCTTGCAAGATCACCATTTAGGCCAAAATGTAGAACAAGGTTTGAGGTTTGCAAAACCTTTTTTAGGCCGAAATGGGCAAAAAAGACTAAAGTCGTGCATTTCCTCAATTGACGGAGTTTCTAAGTGTATGGGTAAATGAGTAAATTCGGCATTTCTATCGAAAATGTGAGAGGAGTGAGGGCGAGTTTAAATAAGTTCGGCATTTTCCATCACTTGGCAAAGGTAAAATCGCACAAACTATGTGAAAGGTCCAATTTTATCAAAGGAGGACGTTGAGGGGATTTGAAGGTTTTGCCGAATTTGCAAGTCGCCCAAACGTTGAAAATCACAAAAGGTAAAATCGCACAATTAGGGTTTTTGAGACAAAACCTCCAAGTCACACAAAGGGCTTCATTGAGTCGAAAACAAAAGCTTCAAAGTCGCGCAATATCACCTCAACAAGCCCAAAAATCATTGAGTGAAGGGTCAAGCATGAAGAAGCAAGTCTAAATCGCATAGAACGCCTTCTTGGCCCTTAAAAACAAAGAGCAAGTCCTATTTTACACTTCCAAGGGCCGAAACTTAAGTTCGTATTTTCACCTTTTTGGCCAAAAAATCTGAGAACCCATTTCTATCAAAATGACCTTGGACGCCAAAATTGAAAAGAGAGCAAAGTCACGCACTCAACCATTAGCCCGAAAAATGACAGAAAATTCCCATAAGCTTGCAAAGTCGTCATTTAAGCCGAAATTGGCTAAAAACCAAAATCCCACAGAGGCCTAATGGGCTGAAAACTTAAAGAAGTTAAAAATAGCGAATAAGAGACCGTGTAGCTGCTAAAGCTTCAAAGTCGCACAAGTAGGCTCAAATGACTTAGTAGGTCGAGTTTCTTCAACAAGGGATATAAAGTTAAATTTGATATGATTGTTAAATTAATTTATTTAATTTTTCAAAATGATTATTAAAAGTGAAATAGAATGTTTGCAGGTCAAAGGCCTCGTCAGGAACAACCAGGAGAAAGCCTGAAACGTCAAGAAGCCTTGATCACGAGCAAATCCGAGAAGTGAGGATACAAAACGCAAGACGAAGCATGGGGCAGCGCGCCACTGGATGACAAGTTGAAGTCCACCACCGAGACACGAGACCAAAAAACATTCAAAATACCACAAACGTGCATCCTGAGAATAATACACTACTGAATTTAATTCTAGATGTCCAATTTCTGAAAACTAAATTGTTTATTGTAAAAGAGAGTTGCCTATGGGCACCACCTAATGAATTTAAAATGAGGGGACACAGGTCAGTTATCCACAACTACCAGGTGGACCGAGTTGAAGCGAAATAGCGGTAGGCAGTTGAGATAGTGGTTGGGTGGATAGCTGAGAATTGAGTAGGCATGGGTTAAATCAGCCATGCTTCAAGAAGGCAGATTGCAGCCCTTGGATGCAATCAATCCTAACCATTGATTCAGAATTGCAAAATCCATAAAAGGCAGAGGCGTTTCTTTTGTAAAGGGTTAGGTTTTTAGGGTTAGACTATTAGATTTCAGTTAGAATAGGTTAGAAGTTTTGTAGAAGGTTAAATTTTAGGAATAGCATAGAAATGTTGCTGAAATTGTTGTAATGGAAGCTGAAGCAAATATATGAACATTAAAATATGGTGTTAGTTGTCCTTGTTTTCTTTTGTTTGCATGGTTTCTTTGAACTAGTTAGAATTAGAGTTCCGTGATTTTAATGGCAAAATGTGGAGGGGTATTTGATGCATTTCAGGTTCATACCATTGGGGGCCTGCTGATTGTAGGTCACCATGCATGGTTAGTCTAAACCCAAACTGTGCTTAGTTCAACTGCAAGTGTTCGTCTTAGGCTGGGCCAAAATTGGGTGCCTAAATGAATGTCTTTGGTCTGAAAATCCTTCATCCCTTGGAGATTGCACTATTCTTTTCTAGTCGTGAGGGTGTCTCTAGCGAAAGAAGAATCTGTTAATGGAAATATGTCTACCCGCTACACTAGTCATTCTTATCGCTGTCCTTAGGATCACTAAACCCTTCTCTTTTGCTTTTATTTCGTAGCTTGAGAATCGCAACACCGTAGGATGCAGACCAGCTTGTTGCAAAATGTAAGGCCCCTTGTGCTCCCAGCAAAACACATCAATCGTTGAGTTATCCTACACTCAAGAACTGACATTTGGAACCTTGAGGTTGTCCCCTATGATCAATTAAAAACAGTATTAGGGCTTCCTTATACAAGAGAGGATAGGATACTCGGCGAGATCATTCTATTTTGCATTGGCCGGATAGAGTTGCAGCGATGCGACTTTAGACACGTCAACAGAAGGTACCTAATATTTTCATTGGTGATGATACTCAAGTGGAGGTTGAAGGGAAAGGTTTGGTTGCCGTGGATGATGGAACATTTGAGAATGTTGTTTATGTTCCTAACTTAACCACCAACCTTCTCTCTATCTACTCAATTACTCACTATGGGAATGGGAAGAAAGTTGAGTTCACACCTGATTCAGTTGTGGTAAAAGAACTGGAGAAGTATGCCTTAGTAGCAGTGGGACAACCCGATCATAATTCACCGCTTCATTCATTCTCCCACTTTGTGCCTCAATCTCCTTCCATGGCCTTGCTCACTCATTCAAATTCCGAAAGTAAGCTATGGCATGAGCAGTTTGGTCACCTCAACTACCGCTATCTTCAGCAGCTTAGCTCTAAGGACATGGTCACAGGCCTACCTCAAATAAGTTTCTTAGAGGGTGTATGTTTAGGGTGTTCCATGGGCAAGCATCCCAAAGAGAAGTTTGATAAGGGGAAATCTTGGAGAGCTTTCGAAGTTCTTCAACTTGTTCATAGCGATGTAGCAGGTCCATTTCCAGCACCTTCATTTAGCAAGGCTCACTATGTCCTCACCTTCATTGATGACTACTCACGCTTCACTTGGGTCTACCTTCTTGTTCACAAGAGTGAAGTGTTTGACAGATTTCTAGCCTTCAAGGCTTATATGGAGAAGCAATCAAGGAAGTTAGTCAAGATCCTTCGCATAGACAATGGAAAGGAGTATGTGAACAATAGACTTGAGGAATATTGTACTCATGGAGGAATTGATCTTCAACACTCAGTTACCTACACTCCACAACAAAATGGTGTTGCAAAAATGAATAGAACCATCAAGGAGATGGCTAGTTGCATGATTCATTCTCATTCTCTTGGTCCAACTTTTTGGGCAGAATCTATTAGTTGTGCCACACACATCCAAAATTGGGTTCCCCACAAATCTTTGAAGCGCATCACTCTTTTTCAGGCTTAGTGTGGTAGAAAACCAATTGTGAGACATTTCAGAGTCTTTCTGTCCAGCATGGGCTCACATTCCTTCGTAGAAACGTGAGGCATTGGAACCTCAGAGTAGGCCTTGCATATTTGTTGGATATCCCGAGGGTGTTAAGGCATGTCGACTTATGAAACCAAAGACACATAAGGTATTCATTGAGAGGAGTGTTCACTTTGAGGAAAGCTCTTCTAGCTTGGCCTCACTTCCTCCTTCCTCCATTGTGGATAGTGATGATAGTGACTCAGATGATGATACTCCCTCAACTCAGACTCACTGGGTCACACCACTGCAAGGTCCACTTACGATTGAGGAAGCTTGTCCTCCATCTCCACCTCGACCTCGTTGGGCTTGACAGACACTTAAATCAGCGGGTTCTTTTGTTGGGGATCCTTCAAATACTCAGACGACTTGGTCACAGCATTAGGAGCTTCCACATGCCTACATTGCTATCGCTTACGATCCACAAACCTTTCAAGAAGCATCAAGGATTCTCGTGTGGGACTTAGCCATGGAGGAAGAGTATAATTCCTTGATGAGGAACAACACCTGGGACTTAGTCCTTCTCCCTAAGGGGAGAAAGATGGTTCAATGTAAGTGGATCTATTGGACCAAGTTTGCAGTGGATGGTAGCGTGGATAAGTATAAGGCTCCGCTTT
Organism: Cryptomeria japonica; assembly: GCF_030272615.1. Taxonomy (NCBI): domain Eukaryota; kingdom Viridiplantae; phylum Streptophyta; class Pinopsida; order Cupressales; family Cupressaceae; genus Cryptomeria; species Cryptomeria japonica. Next base: position 586,869,243 of record NC_081407.1, read on the forward strand.
TTGTGAAAGGTTTCTCACAGGTTCCTAATGTTGATTATACTGAGACCTTTGCACCTGTAGCTAAGATGAACTCCATTCGCTTGACACTTGCTATTAATGCAACTCATGGTTGGGTTGTAGATCAAATGGATGTGAAGAGTGCCTTTCTTCATGAGGACCTCAAAGAGGAGATTTACATGCACCAGCCGCAGGGATTCATTTAGGATTCTTCATTGGTTTGCCGATTGAGGAAGTCTATCTATGGCCTCAAGTTGGCCCCTAGGGCTTGGTATGCCAAGATGGATTCCTTTCTTCTCTCTGCAGGATTCACCGGGTGTCATTCCGACCCGAATGTCTACAATTTGCGACATGATGACTCTTACTTGATACTTGTGCTCTATGTTGATGACTTGATCATTACAGGGAGCACCTCATCCATCTTTAGCAATGTCAAATTTGTTTTGCATGAGAGATTTTCTATGACTGACTTGGGCCTTTTGCACTACTTTCTCAGGATAGCAATTTCTCAGTAATCTTTTGGGATTACACTTGTGCAGCCCAAGTATGCCATTGATCTTCTTGCACAGTTCCACATGGTTGATTGTAAGTCCACGCCAACTCCCTTTGTTTCAGGAGTCAAGCTTGAGGCTAAATGTTCCTACCTACCCTCACCTACCCTTGTTTCTCACTGTGCCACATGTCATGATTGTGTGCTCACATATCCATATGGCCTTGCCTTTATAAGCAGGCTCATCTTCATTGTATGATTTATCCAATTGATCATATTTAGCATCTTCACGAGAATACAGTTTTTTCTTATCAATCATTTGTCTCTCTTGTTTTGTTATTCATTGTGCTCTAGATCTTGGTTACTTTTGACAAATTCTTACAAACACAAGTGAAAATAATCATTAGTTTAGAGTTTAGAGAGCATTTTTAAGGTTAAAAGTCAAATGAAACACATAAAAAATGACATTAGGTTCTAGAATTGACTTAACAGAGCTAGTATCACCTAGAGACATGCAAGAAGAATTCCAACTAAAACCATGTGCAAGAATATGTGGTATAAACAAATCCACAAGTGAATCAAACCTATTTTTTATTCTAAAACAAATCATACCCAAAAAGGTGTACGCTTTTTGGCAACTTTGATAACTAAGCCAACATAAATTGTAACTCACATTGTCTAAAACTAGAATGTGAAATATTAATTGTGAATCTATTCCATGTGAATTTGGCCATGCAATTCCTCTCCTACACCTCTCGTCACCATACTAAACCATAACACACCTAGAACATTGATACCATAAGAAAAAAAACATAGATAATAAAAGAACACTGAAACTCAACAAATGGAGAGAACAAATCTAGCTGTACTTTAGCCAATCATTTTTTAACATGAAATTGAAAAAGACATGTTAATGAGAAAGGTGACTAATGAATAATAACTGCTCATTAGTTACAAAGCTGATTAGGAAACACTATCTTATTACCACTTCTTGTACACCACAATACTATGTTTGAGACTGTTTTTATTTTCCTATGTTAATACTTGAATATAATATGTGTACACATCCCCGTGCATTTTTTCATTTTACCTTTCTCCTGGTTTTCCTCCAATTCTGAAATTGGGTAATTGGAACAATCTTCTTGCCTAATACTTTATATATTGTATCCACTGTTGTTTCCACTTTTCTAAGTTCTTTCAGCTGGACCCTCTATTGCTGCTTGCTCTCTTATATAAACCCTAAGATACCGGTTCTTGGAGAAAAAGGCTGGGTCCGGGTCATGGTTCTTGCCCAGTCCTGATTTGAGCCTTGTTCTCCTTGGGTTCCACCCGGGTCGTGCCCAGGTGGTCGGGTTCTTTGTGGGTCCTGCATGAGAACCCAGCCACCGGGGCAGGACCCGGGTGGAACCCAAGGAGAACCCAAGCGGACCTAGGAGAACCATGGCCCGTGGGTTCCCAAAAACAGGGCCCACGAGTCATAAAAGTCAAAAAAACAATTAAATAACAACTATGTATCATTTATCTGTTATCATTTATGTATCATTGTATGATTTTGATGTTTGAACATATATATAATATATGACATGTATATATATATATATATATATATATATATATATATATATATATGTACGGACATACCCGTACCCATACCCAAGAAAAGAAAAAAAATTGCCGAATCTGTATCTGTATCCGTATCCGTACCCGAATCGGTAACTTAGTATAAACCTTATTGACTAATTCCTCACAGTTTTATTTTAATTAATGATTATAGAGAGTTCTGATGTGATTGGTCCAGTGAGTTGGGGGCAAAATAAAGATATGTTGACCAAACAATTTTGAAAAGTAGAATTGGGCTTCGACATAAAACTGTTAATTAGGTATCTCAAGATTTTGAAATAGGAGAATGTGAAATTTCGAATGAAACGTTTCTGAGTTGAATGCAAACTGGTTCAGATTTTTAATCTCTGCAAAAACATTTAACCACGGCTTTCCACAGAAGAGCAGAAACTGCTTCAAGGACAAATAGATAAATAAATCAACAAATCATCATAAAATTACAAACATCTAACTTCTGCTAGGAAAATCCATAAAAAATAGTAAAATAAATAGTATCGTTTAGCTTAAGCATCAGGAAAACATTGATTCACTGATCCATATTTCAGAAATCACTTTTGCTATGATTAACCTTATTTTCTGATGAAAATATTTAAACAAGGGAGCAGAAACTCCTTCAAGGACAAAGATAAAATCAACAAAATCGTAATAAAATAACAAAAATCTAACTGCCATTATGAATATCAATAAAGTACAATAAAATAAAAATGGTATCAATTAACTCAAGCATCAAGAAGAAATGAATTCATCCATCCATATTTGGAAATTCAGTGCTGCTGTGATAAACCTTATTAACTGATCAAAATATAAACAATTTTCAGTCATACTTATCTACCTTGTAGCTCCTCTGGTTAGACACTTCATTTTGCATGGAACAGTAATTTCGTGCAAAGTCATATTTGTTTTTCCCTAGCAAACCAGGCCTGTCCAAAGTTCAATAAATGAAAATCATAAATAGGTCTACTTTGAAAGGTACACGTATTATAAACAAAATAAATTAAAAAAGAAGCCAAGTACGTTTTCAAAAGCAAATAGAAACTTTGAGAAAACATAAAGGTTGAAAACTTACCACAACATATCTATTTGGTGAAAAATATCATATGGCCTGTATTTTCAAGAATAATAAAATCTTAGTTCCAAAATTAAGATCTGTAAATCAAATATGAATATATGACAATCAATATATATCTCTTTCTATTTAAATTTTACCTGCTAACAAGGAAAACACAGAATCAGCTCTTCACAATTACCCAAGTGCAGAACCCAGACACAAATTTACAGAAAAATTTAATAGGTAGTATATATTACCTTGACAATGAAGGTGTTCCAGACAGAAGGACAACACGCTTGATTTGTCCTGCCACATCAAGGACTGCTTTCGTCTGCCACAATACCAAAATCAGTTTAGTGAGACTGAATGGCAACAAAAACTGTATAGCATATAAAGGCCATAAATCATCACCCATGTTACCTATTTACCTCAGAACAATAATTTGATATGCTAACTACTAGCTAAATCTTCCAACATAATAGCAGACTAACCAAATGACTCCCTAGACTAATGATTTACAAATCGATAAGTATACAGATATATTTAGTTATTCAAAATTGTAAAGCTTGTCTAAATGTAAAATAGCTTCTACATGATTTTGATTGTATTCCATATTTATATATCTGGCTGCCCCACTATTTATTTCACAAAGAAGAAAAGTTTGGGGAAAAATAATGATTAATACTGAAACTTTTAAAATGACAAATTGTTCCCCATAAAAGAAAAAAATTTGTTTAAGAACCATTCATAGTTGACTTTGACTGTTAGTCCAGCTTTAATCATGATTAAATCAAAGGGAAGCGTGCAAGTTTTGTGTGTTAGATGAATTTTGTCGACAGAAGTTTCACAAGTTTGGCGAATTTCATTGACAAAATGGTTTATACCACTCACTTCACAGTCGTCTTTCACCACATGACAGAGTTTCTGCACAATTTCAATGTGTTTTTCAAAGATTTCAATGAATTATTTTATGCATGATTAATTTGGTAGCGTTTATGTCTCTATTAATAGAAACACAATGAGGGGATGTCATTTTAACAGTTAAAATCAGATGAACATCATTTCTATTTTCATGGTCATTTCTGGGCATTTGATGACACTTTTTCCCTCCTCTAGTTCCATGGTGCAGTACAGAGACTAGTTTTTCTGGTTCACGCCAAGGATCTATCAAATGCTGTACGAGACCCTGTTGGTTTTGACCCAAAAAATTGCCCTTCCAATAGTTTGTTTGAAAGAAAATATGCACAGTTTCAGGTTTTGCAATGTATTGAGATTGGACTCGTGTGCTTGTGCAGATCTTATTTTTCAGTTGCATTGAATAATAGACTTTTGCATTAAAGTAATGGTAGAGTTTTGCATTTGAATAAAAACTGAAAAGACAAAAGTTTATTTGTTCAATATCTGAAATAAGATTACAAGGTGAAGTCATAAATTTCTGACCTTTTCATTGCAAAGACCAGTCTGAAATAAGATTGCAGCACACAAGAAAACATAATAGCAGTCCTTCATTGCACTACATAAACCAAAATGATAATATTGTGAAAAAACTCAGAAATGTATACAGGTGCTTTAAACCAGAAAATAAATCGCATCCAACTATTCCAAGTATTAATCACTGGCAGACTATAAACCACTAAATTCTTGAACTCAAAGTAGACAGTGGTTCATAGAATGCAAAGAATACTGACAATATTTCCAGACAATAACAGCGACGAAAGTGATATATTGCTGATTGTTCTTCAATGCCACAATGATAAATAAATGCAACCCAAACCTTTTACAAACACCAGAAATTAAATATATCAATACCGACGTCCCTGTGGATGATAGGGATGCTGACCCATATACACACGACTTGCTGTACTCATCGCACTAGTTAGGCGAAAACACATGAAGTTTCCAGCTAGTAAACTCGCCACTTCCTTACCCATGTCTAGCACCAAAACTCCTCCCTTGCACCAAACTCTTACAAAACTATTGAGCAGCAGTACAAAAGCGGCCAGATATTAGTTAAATTGATCAGCAAGGAACAAACAAAACTCCTGAAATTATAGCATTTCCAATAAGGCATCTAGATTTTACTTTCAAATCATGACAACCCGCTCCAACAACTAAATAAAATATCCAGCATTTTCTCTCCCTCCTCTATGCCTAGCCAGGAAAGAATGGCATTCAAATTTGTTCACTCCACATTCACTCTTCAATGGCATAAACAAGTAGAATACTATCTTTATTAGCAAATATCATCAAGAAACCTAGAAGTTGATCTCTGCAAGAGACTTCACAAATTTCAAAATTCAACGTTAAAATTCTTACAACAAACATGTAAGATCTCTTAGGCACAAATGCAAACACTGGCTTAGTTCACATCTGGATCTGCACACATAAATGAGGGTTTTCGTCTCCACTCAACACCTTCAGCACTATGTCAATCCCTAAATGGAACCACTCTGATGAAGAAAGATGGTTTTCATCCTCTGCTCCAAGAAACCATTGGGGTTTTTGTCTCGCTAGCAAGAGTTTGGCCAAAGGCACAAATCTCTAAATCTCCACAAAGAGGTAAACAAGATTCTGAATCTTCTATATATAACAAATGAGACCCCATTCTTATTTTATAAACATCCTATGAACTTTTCAGAAACTGCAATATAAAATCACTTTATAATTTAATTAAACCTTATATCCTGTTGACGTGTCTGAAATCGCATTGCTGCAAACTCCATACGGCGAACGCAGAATAGAATAGCCAACTGATTATCCTACTCTCTGTTGAGATAAGGAAGTCTGTAATGCTGTTTTCTAAGTTTGATCAAAGGAGACTACCTCAAGGTTTCTTTTGTCAGGTCTTGACTGCAGGATCTCTCAGTGGCTTGATGTGTTTTTGCTGGAAACACAAGGGGACTTACGATTTGCAACAAGCTAGTCTGCTGTGATTCTCGAATTACGCAATAAAGAGCAAAAGGAAAGGTTTAGGAGATCTAAAACTAACAACACAGTTATGCGGGTAGACGGATTCCACATAACCAATTCCTGCTTGGCCAGGATAGCTAACAACCTTGCAGGAACAGTGCAATCTTCAAAGGGACTTGGAAGATTTTCAGACTGGAGACGCACGGCTAAGCACCCAATTCTGGCGCAGCTTAGACGGACATCTGCAATTGAACTAAGCACAATCGAAGGCTCAGGTTAACCACACAAAAGGATACACAATCAGCATATCCTCAGTCGTATGAGCTCGAATCTATCAAATACCTGCACACCCAAAATAGAAAGATCTATCTAAAATGCTGAAAGAAACCATGCAAACAGGATGAAAACAAGACAATAAACACCAAATCAATGTTTATATATCGATTTCAACTGCCTATTACAACAATTTCTGTAGCACCTCTATGCTACTGCTAAGATCTAACCTATTCTAACCTCTAAAATCTAACTATCTAACCATCTCCCTATCTAACAATCTAACCCTTTACAAAAGAAAGGCCTCTGCCTTTTATAGATATTATAATTTTGAACCGAAGGCTAGGATGGACTGCATCTAAGGGCCCTGATCTGTCTTCCAGAAGCTGACAGCTTTAACCCATGCCTAGTCAATTCTCAGGTATCCAACCAACCACAATTTCAACTACCTGCCACTTTTGGCTTTAATTCAAGTTTATCCGGTCTTCTTGGTGGTTGGGAATAGTTATCCACAAAAATATCGTGCGCAGGACCCATAGGCAGTTTACAATAAAGCAACTTCAGCTTTTTAGGAATTGAATTCCTTGAATTAAATCCAGTTGTGCACTATCTTGATAACGCATAAACTTGCAGCATTCAGAGTGTTCTTTGGTCTTTGGTCCCGGTGGTGGACTTCATCTTTGTTCAGCAACACGATTCCCAATGTTTGGTTGCTCTTGCACTCCTGCATCTTTTCTTTTCCAATCTTCAACGCCTGGCCTTGATTGTGATCCTTCCTTGATTTGCGTTTCAGGTTTTTTCTCCTGGTTCTCCAATGACGTCCTGTGATCAATCAACCAGTTTCACTTAATTAAATTAATTTGGAAAATTAAATAATTTAATTTAACAAACATTAAATTTAATTACGATGTCTGGCTTGAGAAGCTCTTTGCGAGATGTATCTTGAAAATGCTTCTCCTTTCTCTTCGAATGTGAAATCCGATCCTTGGGCTGTTTACTTCTACGTGATTTTACCTTTGGAGTGTTGGGCGTTTTAAATGGGTTTATGGCGCGATTCTGGAGGTTTGCAGAACTTTTGCAGATTTTAAAACTCTAACTCTCATGCTTTTCTGGTGAATTTCGGAGAACTTAGACGCTTTTGAAATTTCATCATATTCTCCAATTTAGCCCCCCAAGGTCCGAAATTGGCGTTTTAAGTGAAATTTTGGACCATTTGGGGATTTTTGCAACTTTTCCAAATATTAAATTTCAGCCCCATGATCCGAAATTGATGTTTTGGACGAAATTCGGAGCTCTTGGGGTTTCGTACAAACTTTAAGCATTTTCGGACCTAAAGCACCCTTTTGGGAAATTTCGGATTGTTTGAATTTTGCAACTTTATCATTTTCGGACCTCCTGGCGTTCTAGAATTTAAAAGAAAACTTCGGACCATAAGGCGTTTTTATAAATTTCGGAGCTAAACGCATTCGCAAATTTCGGAGGTTTGAAGGCGTTTTAACCCTCTGGCGAATTTCGGAGTGCTTGGGGTTTTTGTTCCAGCTGAAGGGTAATTTTCGGATCATTAAACACTTCTGCAAATAAAAAAACTTCGGAGTGGGGGGGGGGGGACTTTCGCAATTTCCTTATATCTTTCATTTTGGAGCTAGGGTCCAAAAACAAGCTCTAAGTGCTTTTCGGAATTTTAACGCCTTTGGAAACATTTCGCGTTTTTTCACTTTGGTCCAAAGGGTCCGAAAACAAGCTCTAAGTGCTTTTCGGAATTTTAACGCCTTTGGAAACATTTCGCGTTTTTTCACTTTGGTCCAAAGGGTCCGAAAACATAATCAATTAGTGATTTTCGGAGGTGGGGGACACTTTTACGATTTTCGGACCAAGTGCGTCCCTTTTTAAATACTCCGCATTTCTTCCTTTTGCTCCCCAAGGTCCAAAAAGGAAAACTTAAGTGATTTCGGGGCTTATAGCATTTTTTTGCTAAATCGTGTTTTTTAAACATTTTGCCCTAGGGTCCGAAAATGGACATTTGAAGTGTTTTCGGACTTTGAGGGTCTTTTCACTTTTCAACTTTTGGCTTCTGGGTCCGAAATTGAGCATATGGAATATAACATTTACTTATACTTTAAGTTATATTCCATATATACTTTCAGGATGTTTGAGAGTGGTTTCAGACCTCCAGGAGTTATATTGCAAATTCTAGTTTTTGGAGGTTTCCTCAGTTTTCAGAGTTAGCCAAATTTCAGGATCAGGACATTCCAGACTTAGCCAAATTTCAGGGTCAGGAAATTCCAGACTCCATCACTCACCAACTTGATCCTTCATATCCCCTCCCTCTTCCGCAAAGACAGAAAGGCACAAAACCGGGGGGTCCCTATCCAAGACGGGGATGGGTGTGCGATTCGCACAACATATCCCCAAAAACTGATTTATTTAATTATTCCGAGCACTTGAGTCACAAGGTTAAGCATCTAACATTTAAAACTTTCCACTATCTTTACAATGAGCTATTATACTAAGCAGTCCATTAAATTATTTTATTTAAAACAGCAACCTTGTTAAAATTAATTAAAATACAACTCATAATTGCACTCAAGTTGCAGAAACGATCAAAATTCATCAGAGCCAAAAATTGATTGCACAAGAGTGATACTAAAGATGGAAGCTGATAATCGAACCTGACCAAGTGACTTACTATAAATCGACACTCTTTTTAAAAATCTTGGAGAACACACTAGAAGCCTGAAATAACATCGAAAAGTGTCATTTGGGTCCTCTAGGCCATCCAAGCTAGTTAGTAACATTAATTAACCACCCTAACAAGGCCAGCACACACCCACAAGGGCAAAGCCAACTGCAAAGAAAGAGAACCTGAAAATAGTGACATTACAATTGTGTAGGTGGTGAAACAATAGATTTGAAGTGTATATAGTGACAAATATATGCCACCCTTAGGAGATAGCCATAAAAAGTTTGGAAGGTTGTCCAACCTATAAACCTGTTGACTAAGTTCTTGAACAAATAAGGCTTTCACCAATATCGAATCCCAATGCATTGGTTTGCCCCTTGACAAGAGGTTTCAAAGACTCCTTTCGACAACCGCAATTTCACCATTTGACTATGGATTGTATGCAAAACTGTATTTCAACTATGTCCAACTTCTTCCACAATGTGCACAAATACTTACAAGGTTAAAATCAATGTCTAAACTGAGACTCTACAGCAACACATGTAACCTACCTACTACTTTGGTGAACAAATATGTAGTCCCAACTTTTTGAATACTCTAATTGTAATGACCCCAGTTTTAGCAAAAGTGATTTGCAAGGTTACTAGGAGACGAGGGTACTTGGACGGACAGGAGACTGGTACCAATACTACTACGGCTAATTTTCAAAAATAGGAGACGAGGGTACTTCAAGATGCCAATTTTTTTTAATATAATTTAACAATTTCTTGAAAATATCATGACATAGAATTCTGAAAACAAGAACAGTGGTAAAGTTTAACGATAAATTTAAAATTCAACAAAAATTGAAATTAAAATTGCTTATAATACTGGTACCATAGCCAATCTAAGTAGCCTGTGCATTGGGAAGTTTTCAGAGAAGTTTCCAATACGAGAAACGCATCTCTATCTTTGGTACGCGTCTCAAAGCGTAGGAGACGGGTCTCCTAGTAATGTAGGCGATTTGTGAACAATTAGCTTGGTTTCCAAGCTTTTCCAAAGACTAATTTTTCAAGGAGGGCATTCTCCAAAGTTTTTGAAGGTCATAAGTTCAGTATTGCAAGGTTGTTATTCATGGCAATGAGCTCAATTGATGATGTGGATTATCATGAAACTTTCAAAACTGTTTTCTATTATTTTGCGTGCTCTCCAAATTCTTGGAGGATCATCTTATTATTAGTAAGTCACCTATTTGCTTCAATTTTGTTCTCTTAATTTTTGAATTTTCAAAAAATCGACAACCCCTACAAATTTTTATTTAAAATTTGTAGTTCTTTTCTCTAAGGCACGTTTTACAAGGTTCAAAACTCGTATTTGTTAATATCAAATCATCAGTGGATGTGTTTGTCATTGATGTCCAAGTTTTGGTTGGTTTTTGCTTCATTTTTTTAGCTTTTTGTGCAATTTCGGGTTTTGACTTCCTCTCTACACGTAGGAACATTTTTCTCATTGCAAGTAGGAACTTTTTGTTGTCTCTGCAAGTAGCAACTTTTTGCTATCACTGCAAGTAAGAACATTTTGTTGTCACTGTAAGTAGGAACTTTTTGTTGTCATTGCAAGTATAAACTTTTTGTTGTCACTGCATATAGGACCTTTTTGTTGTCATTGCAAGTAGGAACTTTTTGTTGTCATTGCAAGTGAATGAACCTTAATTCTAATCGGGTTCTAGAAACCCGTTTACAAGTCAGCATATTGTTATAAAGTTTGTTCTACTTGTAATCGAGTTTCTAGAACCCAACCCGATTACAAGTATGTTTTACAAAATGAAACGCATATTGCACTTGCAATCAGGTTTTCAATACCCAATTGCAAGCCACCATTGTATGAGCTTATTGATAGGCTAATTTGCAATCGGGGTTTTGAAACCCAATTGCAAGTTTGTGCTCACCTTGTAAACTTTCACTTGCAATTGGCTTTCAAAACCCCAATTGCAAGTTGGTGCCTATCATACAAGCATGCTTACTTGTATTCAGGTCTTCAAGACCCAATTCAAAGTGTAAGTGTCAATGTTTTTCCCCAACTTGCGTTCTTCCATTTCCACATTCCAAGTTCACTGCAATCCACTTGCAATTGCATTTCTGCCTCCCAAGATCCGAAATTTGCCTTTGTCCCCATAATATATCATACAAGCTAGTCCATTCATTTTTTCCCCTTCCCAAACCCATTTCCAAGCTAGTAACTTGTTTTCCTTGACAAATTACTTGCAATCAAATCCAAGAGACCTGATTGCGAAGGGTCTCAATGCATTATATGACCCACACAAGGATGGGGATCCTCCCCGAGTGGCTTGTTTGGTGGCGTTGTTGGCCTCCTCACTGTCCTTTCATGACATGGATCTTGCTAGCTATGGCGGGTGCGTTTTTGTTTGGCAAATCCCTACGCACGTGATTTTCTTATTTCCACGATGCTTGTTGTTAGTGGTAGATCTCCTTTAGTGGAGTGGGTCATGGCGCGAAGGAATTGCTTTTTGCTTGTCTTATGGACCTTGTGCTTCTCTATTTCCATTTTTTTCATGTGGGGTTTTGTTGTTGCTATGGCTCTCATCTTATTTTCCATGGTTATGTTTGAGAGCATGTCGATGGGCGTGGTTAGGGTTTGGCTCTCCTTCCCCCTTTTCTCCTTCTCTGCCAGTTCTATTGACGTGAGCGGCTCTTCTATTGAGGTGGAGAGTGGTTAGTTGGGTGAAGCTAGATGGAGTCTTTTGGGGGCTTTCGTTGCCCTTTTTCTTGAGGTTTTGGGAGCCTTTCTAAAACCCAATATTCCAACAAATTGGTGTTGCTTTCATCTTTTGTCTCTGGATCTAGTGGTGTTGAACGTGTTTGGCTTGCTCAGCTGGTGGTTTGTTTCCCTTCAGTTCCTATTGAGGTGGAGAAATTGTGCCAGATCAGGGCTTACTTTCATTGTCTTTGTTGGTTTCAACTTTATGGTTTTGGGAGATAAATAAAAACACAATATGAAGGTTTGGTGAGCCTTTCAAAACCCTCTGGTTCCAGATTGTTCCTTTCGGCTTCTCTTCAGGACTCTAGTTGTTATGGTTTTGGGATCCATGTTAAAACCCAATGTTTAGGTTATGGGTGCCTAGAAAAACCCTTGGTACTTGGTGGAGGTTATTGTATTGACATATTTTGGTGTTATTTGAGTCTGTTGGTGGATGGCTTTGGCCTCCTTTTTTCGGTCGGTTCTCCAATGATTATTCTTTGATGTAAAGTTGAGGTTGGGTTGTTGTTAGTCAATGTTATATCTTTTGGTAGTGTTCTTCTTTGGGTTTCAGATCCGTGCAAATTCTGAGGGTTTCAGGCAGAGAAACGGGACTCGCCCAAACTCGCCAAGACTCGACGACTCCGAGTACGAGTCAGGCCCGGCGAGTACTAGGGACTCGGACTCGAACTCGTCCGAGTCTGGCAAGTAAAATCGCCAGACTCACCGAGTTGGCCAGTTTGGCCCCAACTCGGCAAACTCGGCAAGTCCCGAGCCCCAGACTCAGCCGGTGTCAAGCCAAAACAAAAACACAAAAAAAAATTATTTTGCAATGTTTTATTAAGTCCGTTTTTTTTTGTTAATTATCTTCTATCCCTAAAAGTGACTTTCATTTCATTCACTTGCAAAAAAAGGAGTAAAGTGAGTTGGGAAGAAAAACAAGGGTGCATAGAAGAAAAACCAGCAAGGAGGAAGCTCAAGTTTTCTTCAATTTGTCACATTGGAGCTGCATTGTGTTTGGATTTGGTGCATCAGGAGTTGGATAGGAAGACTTTGCAGCTCATTTCAAGCTTGTTGTAAGAGATAAGATTGTTTTTTTGAAGATTACTCTGTTTCTTGTATGCAAAAATTCCATTTTCTATTCATTTATTTTAAAAGTTTTACATTTTCTTTCAAAATCTTTTGTATGTTTGTATGTAGCATGTAGTATGTAGTTGTAGTGTTGTACTATGTAGGGTTTGTAAATTTCTATTTTTTAAAAGTAGGGTTTGACAAACCCTACTTTAGTTTTTTTGAATGTACGTAATATGTATTAATTTTATTTTGTATTTGTAATGTTTTATTGCAGCAAACTTCACTTTATTATTTGCCTCAACTTCAAGTTTCACAAAACTATCCTAAAATGTCTACTTCAGCTTCGCGACCCCCCATTAGAAAGGACCCTGCTTGGAAATATCATGAGGATTTTCCAGGGCAAGGAAAGGGGCAAACAAAATGTATGTTTTGCAAAACAATATTCCATGGAGGTATATATAGGCTGAAATACCATATTGCTGGTGTGCGTGGACATGATGCCGAACCATGCCTAAAAGCAGTCCCTGAGGTCGTACGTGAATGTTATGTAATGGTTGAGGAGATTGAAAAGAAAAAGAAACAAAAGGAGGATCAAGGGGCCATTGGGAGAGAACCAGTTTTAGGAAGAGGGACACAGTTAGGTTGTGTTGGAGGCCCTTCTTCCTTACCTCAATATCATCCCACTCAGTTCGCTACTGCTGGTGCTTCCGTTTCTGCTTCTACTTCTATAAGTGGCAGTGCCACCGCCACTTCTCATGCTCCTAGCACTAGTAGTTGTAGTGGGAGTGTTGCCATTGGACATAGGATTCATAAATCTAGGCTGGATTCCTTCTTTGTGCCTCGCACTACTTCTGGGTCCCAACCGTCGCTTGAGGGCATGGGTTGGAACAAGGAGGTCCATGATGCTGCTAAAATGGCAGTTGGCAGGTTTTGGAGCTACAGCTATATTCCATTCTTTGTAGCCAGGTGAATGTTTTACTAACTTTTATGTGTGATAACTTTGATTGTTTTAATTTTTATACTTAACTTATCTCATTGAATTTTTATACTTAACTTATCTCATTGAGTTTCTTTGCGACAGGTCTCCTTATTGGCAACAAATGGTTGATGCCATTACCATATGCGGGGCGGGGTTCAAAGCCCCTAGTGAGACTGATTTGAGGGGACCCATTTTGTCTCAAATGGTGGATGATGTGAAGAAGGATTTAGATGAACAACGCCAGATATGGAGCACTAAAGGTTGCACCATCATGACTGATGGTTGGACAGATAGCAGAAATAGAACTCTCCTTAATTTTCTTGTTTCTTCCACAGGTGATTGATTAATTTTAGTTTCATATAGTCTTTAATTTTTTATTTTTTATCTAATGGTTTATTGAATGATCATTGACCTAGCTTTATTTTTTTATTTTAGGGGGCATTGTTTTCATCAAGTCCATTGATGCCTCCGCCCATTGCAAGAATGCCACCTACCTATGTGAGCAGATAGAGGAGGTGATTGAAGATGTGGGTGAGGAGAACATGGTATAGGTGGTGACCGACAATGCAGCAAATTATGTTGTTGCGGGTAAACTTTTGATTACAAACTAATTTTGTTTGCAAATTAATTACTATCTTGTAGTTTGTACCTCCATTAATTACAATTTACAATGCAACAAATTATGTTGCTGCAGGTAGACTATTGATGGAGAGGCACCCATCTATAGTTTGGACTCCATGTGCTACTCATTGCATTGACCTCATGTTGGAGGATATTGGAAAAATCCCATGGGTCAAGAGATGTCTAGAAAGGGCAAGAAATGTCTGCAAATTTGTATATAATCATTCATGGGTGTTGGCTCTTATGAGACAATACACAGAGCAGAAGGAGTTAGCTCGTCCAAGAATCACAAGATTTATCACAAACTTCCTCACATTGTAGTCCATGCTTAGGTCTAAGTCTGCCTTGAGACGTATGATTGTAGGTGAGAAGTGGCCTTCCTCATCCTATGCTACCACCCCTGTAGGGAAACATATGGCAGACTGCATTTTTGATGAGCAAGGCTTTTGGGTCCCTTGTCATGAGATAGTGAAGGTAATTTTTTTACAAATTCTACAATTTAAATTTTAACTTCATGTTTTATAACTTATTATATGTATTCTCTTATTTGCTCATTTTTCTAAATTACACAATATTTTCAATTTTGCGGTTTGTTAAGCCCTTGGTGGTTTTGTTGCGAGCTGCGAATGGAGATAAGCCCGCAATGGGCTATATATATGAGGGCATGGATAGGGCGAAGGAGGCCATCAGATTCGTCTATGGAGGAGATGAGAGCAAGTATGGTCCCATTTGGGAGATCATTGATAGGAGATGGCATCATCAGCTTCATAGGCCCATCCATGTGGCAGCCTATTATCTGAATCCGGCATTCTGTTTTATCCCTTCTTTCAAGGCTGATGTGGAGGTCCTTAATGGGCTATACGCAATCATGGAGAAGATGGGACCTGCTGGTACTTCTCAGATAGACCTTTTTCGAGAGCCACAGTTGTTCTCAAGTGCACAAAGGGAGACCTTCTCTCAATCTATCGCCAAAGACAGCAGGACAACTATGATGCCAAGTAAAAATAAATTGTAAGGCTTAATTTTAGTTTTATTCAATACTATATTGTAACTTGTTAAATGAGTTCATGAGTGAGACTGATTTTATTTATTTTTCTCATTTCAAACTCAGATCATTGGTGGAACTTTTTTGGCCCAGAGACACCAAATATTCAGAAGTTGGCCATTCGCATCTTGAGCCAACCATGCAGCGCATCAGGTTGTGAGCGCAATTGGAGTATGTTTGAGCACATACACTCCAAGAGGCACAATAGATTATCTGTGGAGAAGATGAATGATCTCGTCTTTGTTCACTACAACCTTCGCTTGAGAATGAGAAAGAATGCATTAGTTGACATCTCTCCTATCATTCTAGATGACGTTGATCTTGAAGCAGAGTGGGCCAATGAGAATGATACAACTCCTAGGACTCCTACAGCTATCTTTAGTGATGATGACATTGATTGGATCTACCAGGTAGATATAGAGGCTGAGGTTGTAGCCATGGCAGAGGAGGAGCAGAGAGCACGAGCAGAGACAGGAAATACTGAGACTCAGAGTGACACAGTTGTTCCTGATGTTGGTGAGCATGACACAGTTGTTCCTGATGCTGGTGAGCATGGCATGGTGTCATGGGGAGCGACTATGGCTGCTGAATCATCCAGGACCTACTTTAAACGCCTTCGCAGGGGGCCAAGGCGAGAGGGTGCACGGCCCTTTGAGCCATAGGCTTGTACACTTGTAGTTGTATTTAGTATTTACTATTTACCTTTGGTATTTATATGAAACATTTGATGATGATCATATGATGACATGGATTTTTTAATCCATGAGTTTTGTAATATTGTATACATTGGACAATATTTGTATATCTATGTTTGTTATTTTCTTCAGCTACAATTTGTGTTTATGCTTATGTGATTGATGTATACTTGTGTATGTAATCAAATGAGCCGAGTTTGATGATGTTTTTGTGTCTTTAAGGTGTATTCAATAAGCGGTGTCTGAAACAAGTTTTAAATCTTTAAAAATCTCTAAATTTCTTGAGTTTTTCACTTTCCCGAGTCCAGCCGAGTCTGGAGCCGAGTCTAACGCCGAGTCCCAAGTCCGAGTCTGAGTCGGCCTTGCCAAGTCGGAGCCGAATCCGAGTCCCGTTTCTTTGGTTTCAGGTCCCTTCAAAACCTATTGTAAGGGGTTTCGGGTCCCCTCTAAACCTATTTGGTCCTTAATCAAATAGAAGATAATTTTATCACATACACATGTATACATCGATCACATAAGTATAAACACAAATTGAAGTTGAAGTAAATAGAAAACTTAGATATACATATTGTCAAAGGTATACAAAACTCATGGAATATGGAATCCATGACATAAAATGTTCCAAACAAATATCAAAACAATAACTACAAGTCTATGGCTCAGAGGAGCTTGCATCCCTCCTACAAAGGTGTCTAAGGTAGGTCTTACTAACTAGTGGGGGCTTGGGATGGTAGGCACTAATGGGTTTGAGGGGTGGCAATGACAAGCTACACAAGGTGTTAGATGTGAGAAAAACCCAATGATAGAAGGGGTCCCATTTTTTGAGATTTAAAAAGAAAAAAATAAACTTTGGCTGAGTCTGAGCATCGAGATTTGTCGGGTCCAAGTTGAGTCTCGAGACTCGCAAGGACTTGCCTAGGACTCGGACGAGCGCAAGTCCTGGGCCTCTGGGACTTGCCCAAGGTCACCCGGCCCAAGTCGAGTCCAAGCAAATCCAGAAACTCTAGTTTTTATGCACTTTATACACATAATAGAATACAGAGTATCTGACCCTCTCTTGAACAAGGAAATCTTGAACTCTAAGGGTTAAGATCAATCAAGAAGACCCCAAGGTTTACAATGCGAACTAAGAAACTTGATATATTGGGATACACTTGAGATATAAATGTGATAATGCTGGTTCACACAAAGGGGCTTATGTAGTTGTTCTAAGATATCAATCAATTCTTCCCTCAATATGACTTAAGATTTGCAATTAAGCTCTTTTCACTACTAAGAATTCTGTTTGAAATAAAATGCAAGAGTAGTAAGGCCTAGGAATTTAATCTAACTCTAACAATGCAAGAAATTATCAATGACTTAATGAAACCCAATCAAACTTTACTTCACCATTAGGAACAACTACACAAAGTTGATGCAATTTTCTAAGGGGATATGAAAGATTCAAATTCCTCGCACACATTAACACCAAAGGAAATGTGAATTAATGAGATTAAAGTGATTGAACATGACCATAAACGGAGTTCAATCTAACCATGCATTGTGACTTGCAATCAACAAGCCACAAATTGTATGACCATATAGGTTTCACCATAAATCATCAACAATGTCTTCCATACGACTAAGTAACCTAATGCAAAATAACTCGTCTAAATTTGAGAGATATGAAACCATGCTAACTTCTAAAATCACACATAGACTTACCAAGCTTCAATGAGTTTGTATAAACTTTAGCAGTATTTCGGCAACAATTTCACATAAGTCTCATATGACACAAATGAAATGAGCTAGCTTATATAGAGCTCTTATTACAAATGAAGGATCCAGATTGATCTAGAATCGATGTTCAAGATTAAAACAACTAAACCGTAATTAGGTTTAGTTACAACCAACTAACTAACAGCCAACAGAAAATGAACACCTTCCCTGACACAAAACGCAAGGAAAGAGAATGAATGGCAAAATTTCATGCCGACTAATCTTTCAAGAAACTTTTTCTAGAAGCATGTGTCCTTTATCTCTTTCTCTGCTTGCAAATTTAATGAATCTGGACAAAACAAGATCAATCTCCACCATTGGTACACTCGGCAAAATATCCAATTTATACTCTATGACATCAAAGTGATAAGCACATTGGCAAATGTCTTCTCCCATTCCAATTCTTGCTTTTGAAAACTATCCACAAAGAACATGAATGAATAACCTTTGTTCAAGTGATCTTCCATAATAGGACCAATAACCTTGAGAGGGTTATTTTGTACTTTGTCTTTCAAACTTTCCACATTCATATCATCTTCACCTCTCACCTCCTGTCCAAGTACCTTTGCAATTGCAACAAATATTTTACTTTGAATTGCCTTGATCGTTCCTTCTAGCCGCACACAACCATCATCTATCTTCTCAAATATTTATTTTTTCACTATCAATGCACAATACCAATGACCAAAGTCATATATGACTTTCTCTTCTATCACACTTCCATCAAACAAAGTTTGCTTGGAAGTCTCTTTCAACACACAACCATGGAATTGTCTTCTCTTGCACAACTAGGAAATCCTCCCACAATTCAGCCATACTCTAATTTCTATACAAGAATGTAGCAACTTTTCCATGTACTTGCACCAATTCTTCCACAAAATTGTTGGCCTTGCCAAAAATGTCCTCAATCCATTCCTTTGCTTCATTCATTGTTATTCTCATTTCTTCAAAACCTTCAACTAATTCTCTTGGAAGAGATGCTGGTGGAACAAAAGTTTCATTCCCTTGATGAATGGGCTTCATCAAGTGTTTCAGGTATTCTTACAATTGTTTATTCTCCTCTCTTGGCTGATTCTTCTTTTGTTGCTCTTTCCTCAATCTTTCCTTGATGACATTGATAGAATCATCAAATCTTCAATCTATTGTGCTTGTGTTGCAGGTCCTAAATCAATCATTCTCACCTCATATTCAATTGGAAGGATGTCTTCTTTTACTTATCCACTTTTGGAACAGCAACCTGCAATGTGAGACCCTGAGCTGACTGTTATGATCTTAGAGAATTTCTTTGCTTTCTTCTTCTCTACAGGTTTTCTTATCCTTGCTAAAAATTCATCCACATAATCCACTGGTTACACCTCTACCACTACCTTCTTCTTCATCATATCCTTCAACCATTTAGGCATGGTAGACTGTTCTATGCCTTCAGCTAGTTGTTCAACCTCTTGAAATTCCTTTAGTGCTGAAATCATTCCTTTATCAAAATTTGTATTTTGAATGGGAATTTACGGGTCTCCCAAATCTTCAACTGCTATTGTTCCTAGTTCGATGAGACAATCCACAATGGGAACATCAAGGTCTTGTGAAGACTCGTGTTCCTAATTTTGGCGCTGACCTGATTCTATAGATGCATTCACATTGTCATCTTCATGAATTGGAGATCTCATCTCAAGTTCCTTTTGTGATTCATTCTTAGCCACTGATGTCCCATACTTATCTCCTAACAAATCAACTTCTATTACCAATGAGGTAGTAGTAGAAGAATGAGCCATACTTGTTCATAGTCTTTTTTGTCTCTTTTCTTCGCTTGCATCCTTCCTCTCTTTTTCTTTTCTAGCTTGAGAACTTTTTGTTGTATCTTTCGTCTTCCATGAATTTTCATATTCTTGCCTATTGTAATCTCTCTTCGTCCTTTCAGTCGTTCCTCATCATCAAATGAATGTGCCACCAAATCAATCTTCACACCAAGTCAAGGAGATATTCTTTTCCTTCAATTTTTCACTTGTTGATCAACTCACCACTTTGTGTACCTCATCATTGGCCTCATCAATGTAGACAAATCTAATAGTTCAAGATTGAACCAATTAATTAGAGGAAGTGCCTTACTCTTTTCTTTTTCATAATGGGCTTGAGCATTTTCCATCATCTTCAAGTTGATTAGGCACGAGGAAAAGTTCACATGTTCTAATCAAACTCACTGACAATCTTGACCACATCCTTTTCCTTCTTCGGAACTCATCTGCTATATTGGCCCAATAATCCTCAAGATCAACTCTATGCTTATACTTTCTTCCATTTATCGTTTTGATGCAATGATAAGGATCAAAATTGGATCTTGACCTATAGAAGGAAAGAAGGTAAAATTGCATTTCTTCATCTGATTTTTCAGCTGACTATATTGTACGATATCACTAAATCATCTTTCCAATAGTGATAGGAAAAATTACTCCAGCTCTATGCTTGCTCCTTTGAATTTTGTCATATGTAGAGAACTGCTTTGTGACCTCTAGTGATATCATCTTATCAATTGGATAACTTGGAAGCTTGTAAGGACATCCTGCAAATCCTTGGACTCGAATATATGTGAACTTGGGAAATTGAATATACCATGAGTCAAATTTCCTCACCAAGTCCTTAGCTTCTTGCATTAGTCTCTGATGAGTACCTCCTTGAACAATCCTGACAATATACATTGAAAAGGTATTGTTTGCTCTCTTGTATTAAGATTTCTCATGTAGATGCAACTATGGGTAACAATCATACACCTTAACTTCATCTTTCTTATTTCCCATTATCCCTTTACATATCAATCCTAGATACTTGTAACATCTTGCCAATGAATAAACAACATACGAACTCATATAGAAAGACAGACTGTGCTCCAAATTCTTCAATGGCTCGTCAACATTATCCCTAACGATCTTAGCGCAATTTATCATCTTCACTCCAGTTGTGATCTCCTCAATGAAATAAAACATCCACGGCTCAAAATTAGAAGCCTGAGGAGTCCCCACAACTCAATTTAATAAAAGGACAAGGTCTCCATAATCTTCTTTAAAATCAAGGTGTAAGACCTTTTGCATTCTTGAGTGATGACCTCTTGGTTTCTTGAGTGATGACCTCTTGGGTGAAGGCCTCAATCTTTGCCTCATAAATTTTCATGGCATCCTCCTTCGTCTTGTAAACTGTAGAATTATGATCAGGAATCCAAAAAAAATTCTTTGATTGCAACTTCTTTGAGATATGTTAGCACTCTTCCATCAAGAGCCCATATTTGTCTTTCTTGAGGATCGCAATGTCTTGCACATTCCACAATCAGCTCATTGCATTGTATTGCCAAAGGAAAACAAGTGCCTTCAACAATCTTGTTGTGCATCATCTTGCTAGCAATTGTTGATGGTAAGCGTCCATCAAGTCCATACATCTGCTTCTTGAAGTCACCAATATCTACATGTCCAAGGTTGGTGTCTCCAACCTTCTTCCATTTCGAATTGATCTTGGACTCAGGCAGCACTCCCTTGTAGTCGTACTTCATTTGAGCCTTTCAAGAGATACCTCCTAAAGCTGACATCCATCCCTGAAAATCAAAACACCTTAAGTTACAAGTATGCTAGGATACAAATAAGATTTTAAAACATCTCAATGCAATGTAAGAGTTAAGAGGTTTCATGAATATTTGATTAGAACTTTGCAAGCTTTGCTAACAACATCACAAACACAATGAACACTTCAACTGGAAAATCAGAGAATAAGAAATAAAAAGTTTGGAATTCAAATGCATTCCTCTTTGAAAAACACTTTTCTTACCCTCACAAGCTTGCCTTAATGACCTTTAAATTGTATTTCGCTCAATTCAGGTCACCTAGTCTCTTCCTAAGGCTGGAAATTTAATTGCTTCAAGTCTGGTTTCAAAAGAAATCAGAACTAAGCCTATAAGAAATTTGCCGAGGTCTGAGGTAATACTGGCACTAAATGGAGAGCAAAATGGATGAATGGAGGTGTGAAATTCATTTCCTTGATAAATTCGCATCAAATAAAGGTCATAGGATAAAAACTTGTAACTAACCTTCACTCTTAATGACCTTTCATCTAAGCTAGCTGAAATTGCAAACTTCATCAAAAAAGAGATTGCAGGTGAATCGTCCCCGGAGACCAATAACTATTACCAAACTAACAAAACCCTAGAAAAATAGACATCTAGGTGAAAAAAAGGGGGTCCCCATTTGCAATGGGATGATGTGTGGAAAGATCATAACAAGTACTTTATATATTGTTGTTGAAATCGTCTTTCTAATCTGCAGGCCATACAATATTGAGGGGATTTGTTACCTGATAAGAAACTCATACATCTGTAATTGCTAGTCGTACTAGTACCTGTTGGGGCATGAGCAGCAAGGGTAAAGGGCTATGTAAGATCCCTCATTAGTGTTCATCTTTTTTTTTACTTTTCTTGTAAGCAACTTATCAAACAGTTTGCAAGTTTCTGAACATGTGAAGCTTTGTTTGCAGAATTGTGTGTTTTAAATTTGCAAGAATTTCGCTCCACATTACAGTGCATAGCTTTTACAAAATGAAAACAAGCTACAATAACATATTAAACTGAGTAGCTACTAGACATTGCTGTTAACACAGACCGCAAAATTATTTCAAGCATAAAATTGATAAAAAATTGCAGAAGTACACAAACAGAGTTCTGACCTTGTTTATTGTAGATTTATCAATACATATAATGTACATTTGGCTCAAATCATTACAAATTTCATCATATCAGTCCAATGGTAGAGTTTGATAGCATGTGCTTACCTAAATGTCTCCACTTGCTTCCACTTCAGTCACTTCCAGCAAACACTAAGTTCAATCTATTGTAAACATCCACCAAGGCATACAAAACTTGTGAGAAAAGGATGCATTGAATCACCCAGTAATCTATTTCTCTTCCAAAACTCAAGTCGTTATCTACTATTCCAAGCCATCCATTCCATAATGGTGTTTAACCTGGTGTTGCTTCTCACGCCATGTCAATGAAGGATTTCACCCAGCCAAGATGCTCACAACTGACCCGACAAACTAGGAACCCAACTCGCCTCGGAATGCCAAATACAAAAGACAGTTGACCCCAAATCTTACTCAACACAATGTCCCACTACAAAGGTTATCAACCCACACTATGTTGGAATATAGCATCCAGAGATGAATATCATTACTCAAGAAAAATCTTCCAATAAAGTGAATCTTTCAACCACGATAACCTTCTATTTGCAAGCTCTTAAACTTGTCTTGATACAAAATTTCACAACTTTCTCAAATCTCTGAATCGTTGAATCCACCTATGAAACTTTAGTGGATCCACCATTAACCAGCTAGGGTAGATGTTTCACTACCAAAACTGATTTCCCTTAGCGTTTCTGTCCTAGGGTTTCTGCTCACAAGAAGCTCTGCAAATTCCAAAATAGAGAAAATGAACCAAGCATGAAGAAATGAGCTCCAAAATGTCCTTTTATAATAACCCAAGGAACTTTCCCAAGGGCCTTTTCAAATTTCAATTTTTAATATTTCATTAGCTCATTAATAAAGCTACCTTCTTAATATTTCTTTTAATTTTCACTTTTTGTCACTTTAATAAATTATCCATAAAATGTTACTTTACTGGACAACTAAAATAATTATTTTAATTTATTCCCTTAATTTTTGACATTAGCCTACAGGAACAGAATAGGCTAAGTGATCACCTTCAACTACTCGGAGGGGGACATTACACGCTAGGGAGTTGCATCATATTTGTAGATGATTGGTAGTGCCATGAACTCTTTTGAAGCTTTCAGGTGTTTGTGAGCTAGACAAACTACTATTTGGTGAGTTATGTTGCATTTGGTGGTGTTGCACCTACCGTACCAACGCAATTCTTAGCCCTGTAGTTGACTGAAATTGTTATCAGTCTAATATAATCACTTTCCAGTGTGTTGAGTTGATGTTTGGATGTGCCTTGAGGCGTCATTCAGCTTACGAATGCTTGATGAACTGAGTTTGCTGTGATTTGAGTGTGTTACCTTGCTGTTCAGACCTATTGCAGCATGTTTCCGAGTATTTGAGACCTGCAACAGCATGTTACATCAGTCATCCAAGCTATCACAAAGTCGTTTCATAATTGGCTTGTGGGGTTCACGTTATTTGGCACCATTTCGCATATTTCAGTAGCTCTATTTTACATCAGCACTTTATCAGCAGTACCTTTCCTTTGCCAGCAATTGATATTAGCAGATATATTTGGCAGGGTTGTATGGGAGCTAACATTGTAAGCATTGGAAGCTAGTACTTCCAAAAGGTTTGATTTTGTTATATGCTGATACTTACCCCACTGAATAAGTGGTACTATTGTAGTCACTTACCACCGAATAAGTGGAAGAGTTGTTTTGTGTTTGCCCATTCAGTAAGTGGATGTTTTGGTTGTTGCTCACTCCACTGAACAAGTAGTAATTTTTCAATAAGATTTCTCACTAAATAAGTGGAGAAGCCCCTTGTATTCCACTAAATAAGTCGAAGATTTGTATTCGCTCACCACTAAAAAGTGGAAAAAGCTTGTTTTGGGTTCCAATGTTTTCTATGCACTCCACTAAATAAGTGGAATTGTCCGAAGAACTCTCTCTAATTATAGGAGGTCTTTTGGAATTTTTGTGCACATATATTGTGTTTGGATCACACGGGATTTTGTTGGCTATTTCTCCTAAAGGCAAAATAGGCTTTCTCATTTGCTAGGGATATAGTTCTCTTTAGAACTTTTTTGTCATATATTTTGGATGATGTTAAATGTTAATGGATTGCCCCAACTTCTTTTCAGATTTACAAGCAGAGTGCCAACCAAGATGAATAAGAATCCAATTTTCCATGCCTGCATTAAAAACATGGAAGTGAAGTACCACTAGTTATGTGTAATGTCCCCTTTTTGGGATGAGATGGTTTATGATTGGATTAGCCTATTAGTGGCCCTCGCAGGCTAAGATAGACGGTTAGAGGGTCCCAGTTGGCAGTGCAAGAGGCTTATTCCCATTTCGGAGGTCAAAAGTCTTCAGGATTGCTCTTCGTTTGGTTCAATTTGGCACACTTACTATTTATAGTAAGTCGTCATTTCAGGAAAGTCATGGCTTCTTTTTATAGCAGGGCACCTGGACAGGCTATAATTGCAGAGTCGATCCCTTGCACAACTAGTTTGATCAGATAATGAAGGATTTACTATTTATGGTAAATCAGTGGTTGTTAGAGAGGGACCCTTACTATTTTTAGTAAGGCAGTTGGATGCGTAGTGGGAATAATGGTTGACCAAACGGGATAGTGACATAATGAGTAATTAATGAGATATTAAAATTATAATGGCATTTAGCCAATAGCGGCATGTTGTGATGGTTAAGTTGTTGTGTTGTTGTTCTTGCCATCAAGGTTTAAGCCCCACCGGTTCATAGCTTCGGGTTAACCCCTTAATAATAAAAAAATTATAATGGCATTTAATGATATTATTTGCTAATGATTATATTATAAAGTTATTATTTAACTTTATAAAATGTCATTATGACTGGACCATTATAGCATTAAAAGACTTTATGATATGTTGAGATAGGGGGGGGTTAAAATGTATTAAAGTCATTTATTATAAAGTGACTTTATAAATTGACAATGTAAAGTCACTTTAATTCATAAAGCTCTCCAACTTGTTCAAGAAGCTACTTCATAAGGAGGAATTAAAGTAAAGAATGTTTTATCCCACATTGCTAAAAGTACAAGCATTCACCGACTTAAGAAGCTATATAAGCCAGGCTATCCTTTCATTTGAGGGATGTTATGAGATTATTTCATTGAAGCTATTTCTCCATTGTTGCTGGAAATCAGTGACTGGATTGTTCTAAGGACAAAATCCCTTGGAATTTGAAGGTTGGATGAAACCCCAACTTTCCATGAGAGGTGAACTCATCTTCAAAGTTTGCTGCTGAATTTAATGGGAGAAGTTTTGGTTCAAATAAGAAGCTATGATGCAGATTGAAGGTGGCATGAATAGTAAATTGCTACAGTACCTGTGAACAGTAAAATGCTACAGTACTTTGGCATCAAGCAGTGCTCATTGCATGAGTTAATGCTGCCATCTCTTCATCGGATATGGGCACTTATTTACACCAGGTTCTTCATAACTTTTACATGTAGTTTACATTGTCATATCAGTCATAATAGCTTGTTGTAGATACACCTTAGTTTACATGCCAAGTGTTTGTAAAAATGCTCCTTGGCTGTAGGTATGCATTTTACTTCTGGAACTCATGTATTTGCATTTGAAAAGAATAAAAAACAAGTACATTTCTTTCTCAGTTCATTGTTGGATCTTTTGACATTCATTTCAAAGCATTTGCATCATTTCTATTTGATTTTAAGAGCATACACAGCAACCTGAAATTCCTATCAGCAAGATACAACTTCGCATACAAAGTGTTTGACAATATTCCTTGGGATTCAAATAAGCAAACCAGAGTTAGATTAGCCAAGGGAAAGATTAGCCAAGGGATATTCCATTATGAATACCGATCTGTAAGATAACTCTAGATCTTATTAATTGTCCTACTACTGACCAAAAAGATAACATCTTTGCCAAGCTCTTGATCAACTTAATTTTGACAGTTTTCAAAAGCATCTTGGTGTTTCTCTAAAGAGCATCCTTCTAAGCTCTTCTTGTGGTGACTCTAGGTGATTGTAAATATGATTTGAAATTCTGTAAAAATTCAAAGCGATTAGAAATGTTACATTTTGCATGCACGTTTGTGTTTTATAAGCATACAAATTACTGTTTTCTAGCTAAGGTTCTCTACTGCTGATTTGTTTTTCAAAGCCTAGTTCTATAGTTTTTAATTTTCTCAATAATAGAGTTTGCAGCCAAAAAATTCAATGCCAAGATTCATACTTTTTATTAAATGCCATTAGAAAATGGAAGTGAAAGCAAAGTAATGACAAGCATGCCACTTTGAAACAAGGTGTACCACGACTGAGTGTTGGATCAGTCATTTGCAACTAATGGATACAAAATGAGTGTAGCCATCAATTGCCTCAAATACCATTGTGCATGGGTTTTAGGACACGATATCAAATGGTGTTTGAACATTGAGAGGGAGGTTGTATAGGAGATAACGCAGCCCTTGCTTTCACAGATCAAAAAAATTGGATGATACAAGGACAGGCCCAAACATTGCAGCAGGGATAAATCCTAATCTGGCATACGAATCAGAGGGAAAAACAGATACAAAGATTGTGGACTTGTATCATGTTCCAAAAATGCATTGTATGTTCAATTAATTGAGCTCCAACTGAATGCAATAAGGATTTTTTAATCTCCAAAACATGCTAGGGATAACGTTTGCTTGAAGGTACAGGTTGCAACAAGAACAAGCATGACAAAGAAAGAATGACCCATGCAAGTTTTCAGGTCTACAATCTTCCATTCAGATCACTAAAAGCTTCATTAGCCTGGAACAAAAGCTTTATGTCACTAGCAGAATCCTTCAGATCACTGAAAGCTTACTGGTCCCGACAGGGATTCTTTGTATGAAACTCTACATTTCAGATACTTTCCATCGTATTCTGCTGATAACTATAAATTTTTAAGGAGTTCTTTCCGTTCTTCCCAAGCATATCTGCAACATCGTAGACATTATAATGAGAAGATATAAAATTAGTAAACTACTTCATAGATTAAAGGAATCTAACTTACTAACTCACAAAGAGAGTTTGTACTCCATGTTTTTCTAACATAAGTGTACTGATTTTAACATAAGTGTGCATCTACAGGTTGTAATTCTACAGCAATCCTAACTGATAAAAAAAATAGATCAGATTTTTATATGGTTAAGCTAATTCGTAATCAATCGTAGTGAAATCTACAATTGTGAAATGCAATCAAGGCTCCAAATGTTGACGATAGTTTAGGGTTTGCATTAGGCCAAATAAGCATCATTTTCTGCATGAAAAGAGGAACAAGAAAAATAATAAATGGGAAAATAACTACAGAACTATTATAAATATTCAATATGATCATTATTATAAGATCAAGGAAAGATTTGATGAGAATTTATATATTGGTAACATAATAAAAAAGCATCCAAAGAGTCAAACCTCTTCACGTTCTATCATTTTTTTCGTACAACGCAAATTGTGTGATTCATCAATAATCACCAATCCCCATTTGACATTAACCATACTCTTCTGCAAACGACTTAGCATTGTATATGATATAACAACAATTTTAGGACCCTCGACAGCATCAGTAATATTATCTCGATGGCCGAACACTGCACATTCAAATTCATAGTACAGAAATATCATTAGAGATAAAACATGTTGATGGTAGTATTTTTTCAAACATTCAAGTTTCACTTTATTCAATATAGAAAAATCACAACCATTTCACTCAATATACTGTATCCAGACCCTATAAACTTTGATAGTCTCTACTAAGCATCCAAAAGAAAAAACACATCATTATATCAGGAATCTGAACAAAAAATGTTGGCAACATATACATACACTCATGTAAAAATTAGTTAGTTGCATCTGCACAACAGCTGATAATTTAGAGTTAAATTGCATCAAAATATACTCCTTGTGATTTGCACAAGAGGTTCTAAACACACAACAAACATCCCACAATAAGAAATTCCTATTGCATACAGAAGAATGATAAGAGAAGAACAAAAAACTGTTCAACTAGCACAGGTTGAATCTGAACTGTAAGATGAACAAAGAAGACCTAGGACATATTATGTTCAAGGAAAATTTGCCTATAGATAAACAAAGAGAAAATATACAAAAGAGTTCCTTCCAAAACGTGCTAAATCTTTTTTTGATATTTATTACTTGATACTATCATGAGCTGAATTCTTCTAATGAAACCCATGGTGAAAATATTTGATGAAAAGTCGCCATGCAAGACAAATTTGATTTAATCATAGTGTTGAGACTCACCCAAGACTTGCCCAAACTCTCAAGTCTGAGTCTGAAAAGCCCTTGATAACCTTTTGGATTAGACTCATAGACCTTGCAAGCTTGCACAAACTCACAAGTTCCACGAGTGGACTCAGCAAGTCTGTGATATTTGTTATTTGATGCTATTATGAGTTGAATTCTTCTAATGAATCCAATACTGAAATTATTTGACGAAAAGTTGCCATGCAAGACGAATTTGATGAAATCACAGCGTTGAGACTCACCAAGGACTTGCCTAAACTCCCAAGTCTGAGTCTGTCAAGCCCCTGATGAGCTTTTGGATTAGACTCATTGGCCTTGCAAGCTTGCACTGTTGATATTAATTAGGGAATGGCGGATTCCAATTGCCTTAGGCAACATTGGAATCCGCCCAAAAGGGCTGGGCCCTTTCCCAAACGTATAGGGCAGAGACCTATCCCCACGGCAACCTTAAACTTTGCCTCACAAGCCTAAAACACTCAACGTGTTGCTAATAGGGCCGACCCTACTTACAAGGCATTTAAGGAAACAAATAATTAATTAAGTTAAAGGAAGCCGACCTATACAAAAGGGTTTCTCTCCACATATAAGTAAAGGAAAGATCTCATCATTATTCATTAAATTTAATCTGCTTATTCATTCATGCGAAACCTACATGCCTAATGCGAACTCCAAGGAATCACATGATATCTGCACTTAAAGCAATCTGCCATTAGAAGGAGGTGCGAAATACTTGACAGCTACAGCAACATACATCTGCCATTAGAAGGAGGTGCGAAATCCATCATAAGGAGTCAACGAATTCCTTGAAGGTCTGCAATTTAGGTTAAGGCAACATCAGCATCCATCTCCCACATGACAGCAAGTGAATGTTGAAGGCAGCCATCTTGATCTGCCATACCTCCAGTGACAGCAAAATCTGAACCTACAAACACATGAGATAAATGCTGTAATGTTTGCATAACTATAATCCATAATCAGATCTGAGGATCTTTTCTGGCTGGGTTTTCCCAGGGTAATTGTGTCTTGTCTCTATTTCTTTATCTTTCCTTGTTGTGTTAAATCTGAAACTATAAATCTCTAATCTAATTAATCTAATCAGTAAATAAATTCTAGTTTTCTGAGTTTTAGTTAATCTGAAAGTGTTAAACTTAACATGCACAAACTCACAAGCCCCAGGAGTGGACTCAGCAAGTCTGCAGGGCCACCAATCAATTAAAAAAGTTAAAACAAAACACACCATTCTCAACTCTAAAAAGATACTGACACTTAATAACATTCACTTACCATTTCCAGCTTATTGTCACTTGCCCAATTGCCATATACATATTATGTATGTATGTACGTATGTGTATGTGTATGTGTACGTGTACGTGTATGTGTATGTACATTTATCCATTTTCATTTCCTTTAATTCAAAATGCAAAAAGTAAAAAACATTTTGTTTTATGTCAAATGGAAAAGTAGCTATTTTTACCAAGTATTTAAATCCCATTTATGTTTTGGTTTGCACCATTATAATTAACTTCAAGTAATGCTATGATGATACTAAAGTTGATTTGAGATGAGAACATAGTTATTTCCTTTATATTCATTTATTTTTATATGTATATATTTATTTATTTATTTTTATATGTATATATATTTATTTATTTTTATATGCATATATATTCATTTATTTTTATTTACTTTAGTTCATAAGATTTATTTTTATATGCATATATATTCATTGTTTTTATTTACTTTAGTTCAAAAGACAAAAATAAAGAACATTTTGTTTTGTGTCAAATGGAAAAGTAGCTATTTTTACCTACTAAAGTTGATTTGAAATGAGAATATAGTAATTGGTTTCCCTAGAATTCATTATTTTTCAATGGTTTTTAAATTTGCAGAGTTTGTCAAGTCTTCACCAAGTTTCAGCACCAAGTTCAAGTTCAAAACAAAAATTGGCTTGTCAGTTTGTTGACAAGTCAGAATCTCGAAATTATGGATGTACTAATGAGAAATTACAGTTACGAGCTTGTTGAGCTTGTTAAGAAATTATTGTTAATATTAAGAAAAGAACTATATTGAATAGGTTTCAAAATACAAAACTAGTGCAACAAATTGACAAATTAAAGAATACACACATAGAAACACCAAATACACCCTTGTAATCGCTTTTCAGAATAGACCAAGTATGAAAAGCACTACTCAATGTATCAACAAAACCATTTAAAATACAATGAGAATTTCCTAAGTGCCAATCGTCCTCGCACAACATGCACCTCTTGTCAAGAACACCACTATCACCATATAAGCACAATACAATGACAATTCCTCCACTATTCTTCCTCTAATAGAACAAGTTGAACCAAGCTCTCAAACCTATTGTTGTTGCATCTATTACAATGCCATGTGCTTGCTTATATAGACCAAAATTGCACAAAACCACCCAAGGATATTACATGAAACCATGAACCCAATACTTGAGTCTATCAAAACACCCCTTGTCACTCTTTACACTCCCTGGCTGTTTTTCCACATTTACTCTCCATTTGTCCTATCCAATACAAGCACATCAGATAACCTACCAACCTTTGTGAATGTTTGATTGCTCGTCTACATGTGACCCCCAGATTATTTTGTTTCCGGCATTACATACAACAATTGCAACTTAAGAAAATATCCTAACATTAAGAGTAGCATCCCACCCTTGGTAGACCACAACATACAATAACATTACAATGTTCTTACACAAGACCTGCAACACCATTCCAGCATTCTATTAGTTGTATATATTGCATACTAGGAGCCAATTAAAAAACGAACATAAACCGGTGGCTTTCTTGCAGCATCCTCATGGAATCAACAACCACCTTCCAAGGTAGCAGCCTTTGTGTTCAAAACCTTCTTGTTTATGAAACCTAGAATCATTGACAGAAAGCTCCAACTCAAGCAAAGATTATCACAAGCAAAAAAAAAAAAAAACCATCCTTAGCATTTTTAAAAGCATGGCTATAGTGACATTTTTAAGAGATTACAAAAAAAATTTAGAGAAGATTGTTGAATACATTACAAAATCCAAAACTAATACAACAACATGCACTAGATTTATCTAAGGAAGCCATTTTAAAAAAAGTCACAAAAGCACCAATATAATAAATTTACTAAAGAACACAATTACAATAAACAAGAGATTAACTTGTGCTAAGTGAGATCTTCAACTTTTGTTAAATTTGATAGCATGAACCTTAAAAGAACTTGTCCTCAATGCAAAATCCTCACTTAGAGAACTTCTTCTCAATGGACTCTACAAGTTGCTCTCTTTCTTATGACCAATCAAACAAGGTTTGCAAAGCTATTGCAAGACCATTTAACCATACAACAATCGTCATTCCTTCTCTCCAAATCCAGTCACAAAAATATGCCACCTGAAAAAGATGTGTGTTTTACAATGTCATAAGCTTCTATTGGTGGGCAAAAAGCCTATAAGAAACCAACAAGTGCTTTTAAAATAGCTTGGGTACAAAACCATCATCCATGACACCGCATATTCCACACATCTCCTTGTCCTACACATGACCCTCATGCCCCATGAATGACCCTTCATGTTCTACAAGCGACCAAAAAGCACATGTTTGACTTCATATTTCACAGTGTCCCATGTGATTCTCATTGTCTAATGTGATCTTTCACTTTTTGGGGCTTTGTCTCTTTGCTTTAATTTTTATAACCCCCAAATAGATTTGCAATTCCAGTGTCTGATACAACATTATGCTAGTAGAAAGCAGCCTAACAACCAATTGTAGTCCCTCATGCCATGAGGACTATGACTTACAAGTTTGAATGTTCTTACACAACATATACAACACGACTTACTAACAAAACATTACGATGGCACTATGCATGGTCTAAATCACACTTTTCTAAACATTCTCAATTCTTGTATACATTGCATAATGAAAAAACATAAACAAAAAACAAACTAACTGCCATCAAAAAAAACCCTAGTTCTTATCCTACTCAAAGGAAATTGATCAATGCTTGTCAACATCAATTCCAAGGCACCAACCTATTCATCTTCTACAACCTAAAAATCATCAGATTCAACGAAGTCATTTGTTTAAAACTAACCGATTCACAATGAGCCAAATTCTTACACAAATATCTCACTGTACCAAGGATCAAATCTTCAATACCAGACGGAACCTCCATCAAAGAAAGTCATCTACAACAAACAAATTTCTCTCCATCAGGGTCACCATTTCTCTATGCAAAAAATCTAGATTCACCTATTGAGAACTGCCACTCAAAAAAAAATTAAGCTCAACATGCCATCTACCCAAGAAACCAAACAATATTAGGAAATTATTGGTAGGTTATAGAATCCAAAACTAGCGCAAGTGAATGACAAATCAAAGCATACACACATAGAAACATTACATTCGCCCCAGTAAAACCTTCCATCAAAAAATACAACCACCAAAGCACCACTTATTGTATTAACCAAACCGTGTACAATACAATGAAAATTTCTTGTGTTGGTATTATTCCTACAACATGCACCAAGATGATCACAAAATGCACCACTTATTGTATAACAACAACTACAATGAGAATTCCTCCACAATTCTTGCTCTTAAAAAAACAAGATAAACCAAGCTCACAAACTGAGAAATGCCAGCCACTAATTTTGACAGCTGATTTGTTTGTTTGATTCAATTCTTTGGCCAACGTATAATTATTTTTGGTGCGGTATCGGGTTTTGAAGCGATTTTGAGGAGAACTTGCGTGTTATTGACTTTTTAAAATTCTAAGTTACCGGTACCGGTTCGGGCACTGGTTCGGGTTCGAAGAACCCGGTACACCGATACGGCAAAATTTTGAAAAGGCGTTTGGGTTCATTTGGGTTCGTTAGTACAAAAACATGTAAATTTTATAATATATATACAAAGAATGGTAAGGTCTTATTTTTCTACTTATAAGCTCTCCTTCAAGATCAACTTCTGCTTCCTCTTCTTCTTCACCTTCACTATCACTGCCAAACACATCTTGTCGGTAGGGGTGATCTGTATGATCATTCTCAGATGTGTGTCTCTCATCTTCTGATTTTTGAGCCATGAAGAGGTGGGTTCCTTCTTCATCAATGTTGCGACTGCTAGCAGATCTGCGTTCATCATCTGCAAATACACGAGATGCATTTCTTATCCTATCATCACAAGTTGGTTCTGCAGTAGTGGGCTCATTTCCATAGAGCTTCTTTAGTCTATACCATAAGCTTTTTGTCGATCTGCATTTGTCCACTTGTGAGGAGACATCAACTATTAACCCACAGAGTATAGCCTTCATTGCTGCTTCATTGCACTGGTTTCTTCTTTCTGCATCCAGAAAGTTAAGGATTAGCGATTCTTTCTATATATATATATATATATATATATATATATATTTTGATATTTATGAAGCCTATAAGCATGAATTAAAATTTGCATGTCACATAGCATCATATAAACAACAAAACAAACATAAGCTTGTAATCATAGCATCATGATGAGACCATAATAGCATCATATACATCAAGTTTAATATCAAAATGACAAAATATTCAAGTATCATTGTTTCAACTTTCAACAATATAAAGTTTAATCATCAAATGGATCATCTAATTCATCCTCCTCCTCCTCCTCCTCCTCCTCCTCATTGACATTGACATTAGATGAACCAATGCCACCTGCACTTGCACTATAAGTTGGCTCGATTTCCGAGTCATCAAGTGTCAATGCAAGAAGCTGAGAAGCAGGAGCATCCAAATCAGTATGCTCTGGCTCTATATCCCACATCTTTGTTTCCCCTTGTGTGTAGTCATGTTGTTTGTGTGAAAGAAGACGTAGGTTGGAATGCACATATACTAAATTCTCCGCTCTTTTTGATAGCAACCTATTGTGCTTTACTAAGTGGATAAAAGAGTATGTGCTCCAATTTCTTTCTGAAGCAAATGAACTAGCAACCTATGAAGACAAAGTAAACAATTAAAGTTATACATCAATAAGAATAAAATTACTAACAACCTATGAAGACAAAGTAAACTATAAATAAACTAAAACTTGTAAATTTAAAATTTAAAGTAATTAAACTTACTTGTGATAAAACTTTTATAGCGAGGGGTTGTAGGTGTTGGAAGCATGTGCCATAGAAATACCACCAGCTATGAGCATCCTTCTTGGATCTATGGCGAAGTGCATCAACACTTAGACCATTCCCATTTGCGAATTCTATGAACTCATTTGTAACAACATCTCGCAAATCATCATCAGGATATAGTCTAAGAAATGCTGCCTTGCACCCATCAGATACTTCTAGATCTCTCCATGGTGGAATCCTTCCTAGTTTATCAAGAAACTGATTGCTATAGTGCTTAAGTGTCAAGGCATAGGCAAGAAGATGCAAAGGAGTGGTCATCTTATTCCACCTTTCTACAATAATTACTTCCAATTCTTTGAAGAATTTCTCCTGGGGGTCATTCTCTTTTTCATTTACAATGACCTTTATTTTTTCAAGCATTGAATCAATGCCATCATAAATCTCACCTATGCAAGGCCTATCCATGTCTGTATAGCGAATCATGCTCATGATGGGCTCAATGATACTTAGGAGATATGTAACAAGATCCCACCATTTCTCATTCAATATTCTCTCCCTAATTTTTTTTGCCCTCTTAGTGCTACTCTGCTTCCATATAGTCCAATTGGTGTTGATCACCATATTGCATAGTGCCACTCTAACTTTCACAAGTCGTCTTAAGAGAATTGTGTTTGATGCAAAATGGGTCTCAGCAACCTATAACACAAATTAATGCCAAATGATTAAAAAATAAAGCCAAACTTTAAAGAAGAATACACAATATAGCTTACACAATGATATGATGAACATTGAAAATTAAAAAAATCAGAAAATGTAAAATTAAATTGCTATTTCACTTACCTTCAATAGCTCCAAATTCGAATAGGTTCTAAAAATCCCTTGAGACATGTGGTGGTTTGTGATGAACATCTGGATGTCCTCAGCCTCTACATACACATCTTTGAACCATTTTATTTTTTGCCCAATCCTTTGCAGCATAAGATTGAGTGAATGTACCGCACAAGGTGTCCAAAAGATGTGATCATAGCGTTGTTCAACCAACAAACCAGCAGCTCTACATTTTTTTGCATTGTCCATTATGACTTGGACAACATTGAGGGGTCCCATTGACTCAATGGCAAAGATGAGAATTTCTGCAATAAATTGGCCATCTTTTATTTGGCCCTCACAATCCACAGCTTTCAAAAACATTGTCCCTTTAGGGGACACCACTATGACATTGATCAAGGGACGGTTTTTAGCATCTTTCAACCCATCTGAAACAATTGTTACACTTGTCTTAACCCATGAATCCCTTATGGGTTTCAATGCATCTTCAACCCTCTTCACCTCTTTCTCCAATAATGTTCCACGTACCTTCTCATAGCTGGGGCCCTTATACCCTCTTGGAGCCTAATTAACACTTTTTATCATTTGCTTCCAATATGGGGAGCGAACAACATTGAAAGACAACCCATTTGCATAAATGCACCTTACTATATCTTCGTTAGCATTATCGCTACTCTCATTTTGGAATGCGGTTTCTAAAGGCCCCTTTGTTCTTTTACGTGTCAAGGGTAGTTTACTTTGAGGTTCATTTGTGGCAAAGAAGGAGTGGTCTTCTACTACAATATTGGGATTAGAAGGGGCTTGCATTCACCTTGTTTTCTTTGATGTGGTTTGGTTCAATCTACTGGCTTCTCTCTTTTATGTTGCCTTATGCTCCCTAATATATTTCATCACTGTCTCATCTAGTATAGGTTTACCATCTTTTCCAAGGCATTTTTTTATGCCTCTTCCTTTTATTCCACACAAATGGCCTACCACCTGATAATATGAACTATTACGTTCAATACCACATCCTTGGCATCTCCAACGGAATCCCCCACCTCGTGGAAGTTGTTTTATAATGTCAACATACTTCCATAAGGGAGAATTTGGATCGTTTCTTTGTTTTGCAAATGGAGGAAGATGTAGATGCCATTCTAGTACCTATGGCAAGAAATAATATAAACATATTCAAAAACAAAAACTAAATAATGAAAAAAAATTCAAGTTTCATGTTTGACAATTTGTGAAACAAAAACAGTTGGAAAAAAATGTTTAAAAACCTACCTCTTGCAGCCAATGGAAGCTTGAAAATGTATGGAAATGATGCTGCAACACTTGTTGAAGCTTCAAAAATCAGTCTTCAACTCCTCCTCTTTGATTTTGGAAGCCAAATTTTGTTCTCCCTTTCTTCAACCTACTCTCATAAACTTTTGTTTGCAACACAAATGAGGTGAAATGAGTGAATATAATGTTTTAGAAGTCACTTTTAGGGTATAAGTTTCACTTTTTAGGAGGAATTCAAAAAAAAAAAATTGCATATATTTTGCTTTTTTGGGCCTCCCAGCCACCCGGGTTTGACCTGGGTCCAACTGGGTTCGACCAAGTTCAAACCACCTTTGGGTTTTTCAAACCCTGGTCGAACCCAGTTCGAATCGGACCTGAACCAGGGACCCGTTCGAACCAAGACTAGTACCAAGGGGGTCCAAGGGCAAACCTGATAACTTAGACTTTTTTGAATGTTGCACAGTAGAGACAATACAAATAGAAAACTAATTCTGAAAATTGAAAATCAGAACTCTGATTTTTATTACAGCAATGTAAATTTGACAAGAATAACAATTTATTTTGCACAAGGTGCAAATTTGCAGACTAGGAGTCCTAATCTTGCCTGGTTGAGCCTCTTTATTTGCCTGAATTTCAATACAAGCTGATGTAATACCTTGCTGAGTGTGGAATCGGCTCCAACTGACTTTATTGACTCCAAAACAAATTACCAAAAACAATTTGAGAAGTCCTAAGCAGACCCAGATGGAATTCCGAATTCTTGCCAGGTGAACCCCTTCCAGGAATGATGAATTTCCCTGATTTATTGAATATACTGATCACAATTGACCTTATTTATCGTAAATGACTGCTGCAATAATATTCCTTATCACCAACAATGAGAATCAATGTAATTTGCAGACCTAAAACACTTGTATTTATTTTTTTTGAAGTCCCAGGCTGTCCAAGTGGTACGATTTAGCTTTGGGAGGAATGTTTGTACCAAATTTGCTATTAAACTCAGGAAAAGCTCCAACACCTGCTCAGATCTGAAAGTCAGAATGATACCCTGCTGTTGTTGCTGCTAAAACCCTGAATTTTGGCCCCTTTGACCAGATATATGGATTTCAAACAAAATCGGTATGTAGGAAAGTGAAAGGGGTTTCCTCCTATCACTCAGAAATGGAGGTTTTCGTCCCCAAATCAGCTTCAGACCTCTGCTAACCACGTTGCAGACCTGCAGGAATAAATTTCTCTCCAAAAATTAATAATCTACAATGCCCAAATTATACTTACAAAGCTCTTTTATTCTTCTCGACCCTAAAACGAACCTCTTTGGTATCATTTGAAGATTCCAAGGAATCTTTTATTCCTCTCATAAAGCACCCAACTTGAGGGTAAGCTTCGACATGAACATTTACCCCTTTTAAGTTATAATCTTGCCTAGGAAATCGAACCAAGGGGGTAAAATCAAGTTATAGCCTTATTAAGTTACCTTTATTAAAATTTTCTATTAATAGAAAAAAAGTAACTTGTAAAGTCTTATAAGCTTTTATAAGCTTTTATTATGGACTTTATTGAATAATTCTTCATGATGCTCCAAAATTGACCAAGAATAGCTCCTCCTGGTGAGCCAAACATCTCCTAACCCCATCATTTGCCTATGGAGACAACTAAGATGCAAATCTACCCTTCCTGGATGACGACTAGAAAAGAGGGGATGTTGCACAAACTTCTTGTTACTCTAGTCTCTATCTATTGCAATGGTATGTGTTGATTTATATAGACCAAATTGACTTTTCCACATTCCTTGGATGTACATCGTTCTGAATTTGAATGGGGAGCTTTCTTTTTAAAAAATAAAAGGAATAATAATATTCCCTCAAATGCAAAATCAAAACAAAGTTAACCCTAGAACTAGCACAATTTCTTAGAGCCTACAATACAAACAATCATTGAAAGGCAGCATATATTTTTATTATTGGTCTAAGGCAGAAGGCAATTCAGCAACTTAGTACGAGACGAGGTTTTGTGACTTTTTCATAATATGGAAAACCTAAGCAATTAGTAAATGCTCACACTTTTCAGATAGAAACAGAAACTAGAAAATATAGGTAAAACACAAACATTGAATTGAACTAAAGACACATACTTTTGTAAATTGAACCAAGGATTTGTGTAGCAAGCATAAAATTATTATAGCGAATTTAAGTGCCAATAGAACT
Source organism: Cryptomeria japonica (assembly GCF_030272615.1). Classification (NCBI taxonomy): domain Eukaryota; kingdom Viridiplantae; phylum Streptophyta; class Pinopsida; order Cupressales; family Cupressaceae; genus Cryptomeria; species Cryptomeria japonica. The sequence goes on from NC_081407.1 coordinate 586,908,573, forward strand.
TATTTATAAGTGTTCACAATGTCTTCTGCATGCAATTCATTCGTGGCAAATAAAAAGCATATTGAAGTTTGTATTCTATCAACAATTTGTTTGGATACAAAGCAAGACTTTAGTTCAAAAACGATTTCAAGATACATCTAAAATATGATGTCTTTGAATAGAGTCAATAGACATTATGGAGGATCATCTAAAAATAGTTTGCCCAAAACTAGCAATGACTACATATAGTTGAGGTAAAAGACAGTCAATCTAGTATTAATGAGCTCATCCCTGTGATTCTCATGTAGTTCCTCATTCTCAGCTTGGCAAATCCTCTTAAGAAACTAGAAACCGATAACTCATCGAACAATCTTAGTCTCCTGACCTCATTAAGGATCAACATTTGTTTTCGTCTTTCCAACATGCTTATAGAGGTATCATTAAATGCACTTATTGTTCTAACAGATCACTCAAATATTCTATCCATGCCTTTAGGGGTCGTGATGCTCTTTTTTCCTGATGTGTTCATTCTCTCCAGACACAATATTTGGGGTATGATAATTAAATTTGGGATTTAAGTCTAAAAGCATCCCCTTGAGTCACTCAAATGACTTTTATTCCATTTTGTTATTGACATTGAAAATCTCATGCATTTTTTTCCCTTAAAGTTTGGTTCTAATATAAAGTTGGCTAGCAACAACACTTTCACTTTTCACTAATTGGCCAAAACTGTACCTTCTAACCTACCATGACCTTTTCCTCACTTATAAGCACTCAAGTTAACCCACCAAGCAATCTTATCCGAATCGAAATTCAATCCAAATGACAATTCTTATTATAAGTGCACATTTATAGTTGCTCCACAAAACCTAGAAAAACAACACTCAATAATAGTAGAATAAAGGAAAGAAATTCAATATGTCAAAATAAACAAAGAAAAATTACATGATAAGACGAGCACTTCCATAATAAACATGTTTGCCACACTCAAACAGCTGCAAGATAGGAATCTAGAAGTAATATAAAGGGCAAAGGTCAATGACAAATTAGCACATTTGATAATAAACAAGATCATTAAACAATGAAGCAAAGAAACTTACTCCAAACCACAATCCAAAAATCCAAAACTAAATTCTCATTTACAATACAGTATTCCAAGCTTGGATCCACTCTAATAGAGACAAATAGGATCACAAACTACTGAACTGTGGGTAGAAGGAACCAATAAATCATCAATCTCACCAATATGAATGTAGGATGTTAGTTTAATTAAATATATATGACTTGTTTAATTAATTGGATGGAGCGAATCTTAGACGATAAGGCCTAGCTATTTAATTAATTAGTGCTAAGATGACGAGAATGTACTTACGATGCACTTGGTGTGGTGTCAAAAGTAGTGAAATGGTGATGTTAGGCATGTCATACAATGGAGTCAATTTTAATTGTCTACAATGTGGAACACTAAGAATAGTCAAAAATTACTGTTATTTGTGGACTAACTTGCAAAACAAAATTTTGACACAAAGATCAGCTCAAGAAGAGAGGCATATTATGTCCTAACAAGTATTGAAACAAATGAAGCAATCAAGAAACAGCACTAAATATTTACACAAATTCTACTCAATCCCATTCAATTTGGACTCATTCTAAAACAATGTTCCATAGTCTATTGAAGAGTTCATGCACTATATTTGGTAGAGTTGGGGAATCGTCTTAATATGAGGCCTTCATTCCTACCTTTAGGCTAATCCATAAAATCACCACAGGAATGATTAAGTGGTCCTTGTGAAGGGAACTAAATGATAGAATCTACAACCATAGCCCAAAGAAGGCAATTACAATAGATGTTAGAAACCAAATCCATAATGACAAAGAAATTAAATCCGCACTAAACTTATTATACTTTTTAATTGTTAGGAATAGGGCAATTCAAGGGCATGACTCTCCTCAATTTTTAGTGAAACGTCCTAAGCCCCATTGAATTCCATCTCCAAATAATTGGTTTAACCTCAATTTTGATGGAACACTAGAGACAACCGAAGAGAGGCAGCAACAAAAGTTCATTCTACAGCCCTAGCCCAAATAAGAAACTTATAAGAGTTGTCAACAACCAAATCCATTCTACCTCATTCTTTGTTGTTGGCAGCAATAGAATCTACCACCCATGCAAAAAGAAGACAATTACAAGAGTTTTTAGCAACCAAATCCATTCTACCTCATTCATCACCATCGTCAAGGACAACAAAATTAACCTTACTAGACTTTGTAACAAGAAGGAACTGAGCAATTCATGAGCACAACTCTCTTCTACCTTTAGCAAAACATTCTAAACCCTATAGTGAATGATCCCAAAATAATGTGGCCAACCCTTTGGCCTAGCTGGAATGTTCAAAATCAACATTTTTCAACATTTTTCAATTTTTGTTACTTATTGCAAACAAATGGTCAAAAATTCAAGAACAATATAAACTAAAGAATTGTGGAATTTTCTATGTAGATTCAAGTTTGTTTGTTTTTCTAATAAAGAATATTCCTATAAATTTGTATTTTTATTTTCAATTAATTTTTATTGAGTGAAATTATTCCCTAATACATAACTTTCACTAAAACATAAAAAACTTCCATTGTTTATTGGAATTAGATCATTAGTTGCAATGTCTAGTGGATGGATTCTTTTGGTAATTTTTTTCTTAATTATTGTATTTATTAATAATTAGTGAGCTAATACTAACAAAACTGCACATATGTATTACTCCATAACAAATTTTTATCCTAGCGTATTTATCAAAATTCAGTCTCTTTTCTAATTGAAACAAGGACATCTATGTGGAGTGTAATGCATTTCTCGAAAATTTTCTCTCACTGTTACTTTTGTTTGTCTTGAATAGAAGAAATTGTTTTCCATGATGGAATACATTCATTATAAAAAATGCTTATAACATAATATTAAAGAAAACGTAATATATATTATAATTTTATAAAGTTTATACTAAGGGCTACATACTTACCAAATAGCATTTCCAAATGACTTCATTTGATCCTGTAAAAGATAAACCAAAATATTTCTTTTTCAGCATTTTAATGAGTGCAAAGGAGACTCCACCAAAGTTTAGTTTAAGGCTATGGAGGTTCTATCCAAGGGGGTTTGATCTAACCTCCAATCAAACACCTTTAGATGGAGCCTCATGATATTTGAATCATTTTGTTTTATTTTTATATGTGATTTCAAGAAAAATACAAGATGTCCCACAATGACAACTAAGGAAGCAAAGGGACTTGAGCTAGCCCAAATGTGACCCGTATAAAATAACTCTTTAAACATTCTCACAATTTCTTCTCTGAATTTCTTCAAATTCCAGTAAGGAGTAGTAATATCCATGGTAACCCAAAGAGCTCTCTCCCACCCCCTGAAACACCTCTCAAATACTGAAGACGTCTTCAAAAACCTTCAAACGCACAAGGTTCTTTTGGCTGTTGTCTCCCGCCATCTCCAAAGTCTCCCAACCGCAAATTGATGTCTCCCGCCAAAACTCTTAGGGTCGTTAAATGGCCAAAAAGGAAGGCAAATAAATAAAAGAAGCCTACATAATGTTCCATGTTGATATTTTGGATGATACATAAATTCATGCAAAGTTATTGTAATCAAATATGCTAACAATATAGACTTTTTGAGAGGGACATAAAAAATTGTATGACTGATTTTGTGTCATTGTAATGGCCTAAAGATAAATTTCCTTTACTATTTATTGTTCTTGTATGACTGATTTACAATTCTTGTTTTGAAAGATCTGTCATGATATTTTCTGGAAATTCTTGGATCATATTAAAAAAAAATGGCATCTCTGTCATAACCCCTCTTTGGACATTGGATTAAATAAATACGATAATTAAAACATTTATTAAATTAACATTTAAAAATATTGAAAAATCGTCTCATTTATGAGACTTCACAATTTTCCTCTAATATATAATTATTAATGTTTATTATTATTTGTTATGATTATTATTTATTATTATTGTTATATATGATTATTATTTATTATTATTTATATAGCAACTATCAAACAATTATAATGCAATAAGCGTTGGAATAGATTGAGAATCAGCAAAATCGAAAATATCTCTTGAAGACGACCTTTAATGTTTACCATGATGAGAACCGATAAACACGGAAATCATTATACATACCGATAAATCAATTATCGGAAGTGTTTGACTATTAATTCATATTGTATAACCCATATGCATCGGACCTAATAGAACTCTTTTTCCTTCGTACCCGTGGAAGAATGGAGAGTCACGAATGCGGAAGATCTGTACGTAGACCGTTAAAGAGTCTCCTATATTGGAGATCATGACTCATATTCCTTGCGAGCATTCACTCGATTGCGGGCCATGAGATGATGGCGGTGATGAAACGAAGACTATCTTATTGCATCACATTTGGTTATGAACGGTTTTACATAACCAATTCCATCTATTAGTGTATTGGTTAATATCGTTTATGGTTGTTTGTTATTAATTATACATAACCGATTATATCTGTATCAGTTTGGTTATTATTCCGATTACATTTATGAATCGGTTTGTCTTCAAAAGCCATTGGTCTCTTGGTAAGTCTTATGACTCGGCAATAATGCGGGCAATATGTATCGAACTACGACCAGTAAGAGTGGGAAGCTCAATAAATAATACTATCACTTGATTATTGAAAGGCTCGACAATCATACGAATGTGGAGATTTACAATACCAATATAGAAGGCAAGACTATCGAAGGAGAATAGGCAATTAGAAAAATGTCGACGGTGGTTAAGAGAAGGCACGATAACAATGAGTTATTAGCATAGTAAAACGCCGATTAGTTTGTTTGAAACATAAGCCACTAACAATGATACATCAATGAGAGAAGAGTCGACAACAACTCCTCATCACCACCCTTTTCATCAATAATTCTATGGACAAACAGATCTATATAAGTCTCTCATTATTCTGTGTGGTAATTCCTGGTGAGGTGACATTCCATGGTCTGCGATAATATAGCGGTCAACATCCATAGTATAAGGAACATCACTAATGATCGATATTGACAATGATGAGATTACGATCTTTGTCAAGGAGTGAAGATCGTATCAACTAAGATATGGACCAATATGAGAAAGGGATATCGTCGTATATTAAGGTATGAAAGATCGGATACAATCATAAGGATATTGATTAAAGACATGGATTAATTTAAGAGATCGATGCAAGACAACAGCGACATATGCAAGTATTGACCAATATAATCTCAGCATCATTAAGCTTATTTAATCGATGAATGAGATTAATCGATAACCATAAATGCCATGAAATGGTGCGACCAAGGATAGGCATGAGTCAAGTCTTTTGCAATGTGACTTATCATTCCAAACACAAGATATAAGGAGGACATCAACAAGTCAATAATATACTGTATACGTGAATATATACATATAGATCGTGGGAAGTTTGTCTCTTATTAGTGATCCATTTTGGATCGCTCCTTGTGAGAAATTACCTTGGGCATACTATCAATTGCATAAGGAACAAAGTCAGCAGTCCAGGAGAACACCATATCTTATTATAAAGGAAGAAATACCACATGGGAGGCCTCTGATCTGACAGAGAAATCAGAATTTAAGGAAAAAGACTTCAACAAAAATTTAAGTTAATTAATATTAGAAGGAGCTTGCCAAAGTGCTTTGTGGGCCCACCCAATAATTATTCAGAATATTATAATAAAAGAATCTTCCAATAGTATTTGTAGAAAAGGTTGAAGATTTCACAAATTTTTTTGTGTGTTTTAGCAGCAGCTCCACTATAGGGAATGGGGCCCACTTGTAATATTTGGAGATATTGTTTGTGTTTTCAATTTCAACACCACTTAAGCTTTTACAAGGAATCTAGGAATTTTTGTTTGTGATTTGAGCCAAAGGGTTAACAAATGTTTAAGAGGAGTCAACAACATGCTGAAGAATTTTGCTTGGGAGAGTGCCAAGATAAGTACTACTCTTTTAAATTCAATATTTTAATGAAATGTGTTTTTTTAATAATTTTATGTTTATTAATATATTATCATTCTCACTTTAATTTGAAATTGATGTCTCAATATTAAATTATGGTAAGTCTTAAATGGGGACATTACAATCTCCAAGTACACCCCCATCTCCTATATTTGCAAATTAGTCATACAAATATCGATACCAATCTCCAAGTACCCATGTCTCCTAGTGACCATGGTAATAACGGTTTGGAGCCCTCCTAAAACTCAATCACATGCTCAAAACCCGTGTCAACAGGTCTCCCAAGAGGAATGTCACTAGAAACCACACTATAATTATTCAGCATAGATTGAATATCCACATGATACTACTCATCATCATCATAAGCGGCTTCAAAAGAAATCAAGCTCTAGGTCGTCCAAGCAACATCACCAAGTTTGAAGATACTCTACATCCTCTTACCTGTCATGATCCTGGGTGCACCACTCAACATACCTCTTAGGACCACCTTTTTCACATCAACTTTGAATTTCTATTGCATGGTCTGGAAGTTCTGAGAATACTTCCCTAATAAGAACAACCACTAGACACCCAAAATAGCATTAGTATCTCCAATGTCAACTACGTAGAAGTCACCGATGACGATGTAGTCATCTAATACAATAGTCAACTAAAGAACCCACATAGCACAAGTCATGGAGAAGCCATCTAGTACTAATACATTGAAGCCCTCACAATCCTATACTTGTATACCCCTCTTGGCCACAAAAGCTACATCTATACAATTGTGGGTTAACTCAAAGTCCATGAAGACAATAATTTGTTGCCCCTTTAATTATCCTTGTACCCAAAATGAAGTACCTAGGAGTACTAGAAAGACTAGCTATAGTTCCTCCCATCACCCTCTTTGATGAATGCTCATGCATATATGTCAGTTCCCCATCTGAATGCTCCAACTCACTACTAATATCTCCTAGCTTCTCTTCCTCGCCATCTGAAACCACCCCTATGGAATGAACCTTCACTTTTCCCATACACCTATGACCAAGCTCCCAAGGTTCCTTGCAAGAGAAACACAACTTTTTCCTACATAGTTCATTTATAACCTCATCATCCATGTTGTTCCTCTTCAACAACTCCTTTTGGAAAGGTTTCTTATCCTTCTTTGGTGAAAATGGGTTTGGACTGAAATTTGTTTTTGGGAACTAAACTCTCCATATTGCAACCCCACTTGATGCCATCTTGTAAGGTACTTGGATCAAATGCTTTGAACCCAACCAAGAAGGGTTCCATCAATCCCTCCGTAAATAAAACAATCAACCTACGGTTAGAAACATTTATGACCACCAATAAGAGTTTATGGAATTCTAATATGTAGGAGTCAACTGACCCCAACTATCTCAACTAAACCAACTCTCTGAAATGCAACTCAAATCCTTTTTGTCATGCTTGTCAATCAACATTTGAGTAAAATCAGCATATGATGTGATACCAGCATATCCTAAAGTGACCAACCCATGGTACCACCACTCATGAGCTTCTCCATCCAGATGAAGAGTGGCATAATTGATGGCCTCTAACTCTAGCATGGGATTAAGCTTAAACTATGTATCTAGTTTATGCATAAACGAACAAGCAATGCATATGTTGGAATAATTGCATAAAACGAACATGCAATGCATATGTTGGAATAATCATTGCTAGAAATGGTCGACTTGCCTTCCTTAGGCTAAAAACCCTAATTAGACTTGTATCGTGTATCTCCTCTTAGTTTGCTTTGTACTTGACCTGACAAAAATTAGATAATGACATGGCCGCATGAAATTCATCACCCAAGTGTAGAGTCAAGAATATCACCCTCATCACCCTTAGTGGCAATTGTGACATGTGGTGCCTCCCCCATGTTGCTTGGAGGACAAGTTCGCCAACTTGTCCTTTTGTCCACCGAAGAAGTCCATGTCAGCTTCCCCAGAGTCGTTACCAGCTCTGTTGATATGGTAGATTTGCGGACGCAGACGCGACGCAGAGACGTCTACATGGCGCGCTACCATCCCACCAACCTGCCAGCCAACAGGTGGCCATTGGGATGTTACGACCCGCGCCAGGAAGGAATCATAACGCCTCCCTGCGTGGCCACTGACATTCAAGCTCGTCCCTTAGCCTATATCCTTGGTTTTGGGACATTTCCAAAGGACTTTTTGGCAGATTGAAGCTCTTGGAAACACCACCACCATTGTTGCAACATCGTCAAGCTACCAAGTTTACCAAGCATGCCAACACTTGCCAAGTACTAGGGGAGTAGTCTAACTCTATCTTGCATTTCTAATATCTTGTTTATTTCCAATTACCAAATAGCATAGCATTGTCTTTGTATTTCCCTTTACATTCTTCTTTATCATCTTCTTTATCATCTTCCTTTCTTGTGGCTTTTTGGGTTGTCCGTGGAGGTGGAAACATCAAAACGGGGGTCTGACTTAGGCAGACTCCAAAACACAATCCCCAACATTTTCTCTCTTGTATGTGTAGGTGCAGCTTCGTGAAGAGAATATTATCTTGCGGGAGGCTTCACAGCGTGGACCAGTTGTGAGATTTCTTTATTCTCTGCTACTTTCCTTATTTTGTTTCGTAATTCGTACTTTTCATAATTTTCAGTACCGTTTAGCTGTTTCATAAGTTTCGTCAGCACGTCCAGGACTTTCTGTCCAAACGCTATACTTTGTCCGTACAGGACGACAACGCGCCGCATTGGAGTCCCAGCTCCACACGCTCATCCTGTGGCTAGAGGCTTTGCAGAGCTCTCCAGAGACGTCTCTTGGGCGTCTGACGCTCCTCCCATGATTTTGTTGTCCCCTGGCTCAACGTTGCGCCTGTTCGAAGAGGTAATCGGAAGGATAATTTGTTCTTAAAGATTCATCATCCTTGAGGTGACAAATTCCCTCCATTACACCAAGATTTAATACTCCCTTAAATAATCTTGCATATTCTCACCACATTCCTATCGTCCAACTTGTTCTCTTGGTGGTGCCTCTAAGAATTCAGGCATTAAAGGTCTAAGAGTAGTTCTACTGCCTATTTTGGAGTTGTTTACCAGAATATTAGTGTTATTCCCTTCTCCATGGTTGTCATTGATTCATTATTGCCTTTAATGCCGTTGTTGTCATTATTCCCATGATCACCTTGATTTCTATTATCCATTGCCTGCATTGCTTGAGTAATTCGTTGAACAAATTGCTGAAGTCCTCTAGCCAAAAATTCAAAATCTACATAGTACTAGGGTTTTGTTGTTCATGTCTATCACCTATAGCTCCGTCTCTCGAATCTGAACTTAAAAGATGTCTTCTCATCTAAATGATATTCTAGATCATCAGCATTCATGAATTAATTTCATTAATCAACTTGTTGCATTATCCTCGAAGTTGGCAAGATCACTTGTTCAGATACCACCATAAAAACACTAACAAATGTCCTAAGCCAAAATTTATAATTTTCACTAAGTTTGATGACCACACATTTCGTCAAACAATTGGAGTCCACATGAATATGAAGAGATTTCTTAATGTTATCATTTATCTTATTTGTTCAATGTTGTCATAAAAAGTTTTTACTTCATAAAATTCAACTTAACATTCATAAATTTAAAAAGACATTGTGATAAACAATCTACAATCAGTCAATATATTTGAATATTTAAAGTTCAAACATTAAACCCTGTTGTGTATAACTCGGAAAATCAAAATGATGCACATACAATAATCTGACCTTAGCAAACAGCACAAATGAAGAACTCAAAATTCATAGCAGCTTATATTACCAGCGTTCAAGACTGAAGTCTATCTACAGTGCAACGTTTCACATGAGCAACTCATTATGCATGGCGTCCACCTTTGTGCAGTCCTTTAAACCTAACGCTTTGATCCCAATCTGCTTGAAACTTCACCCAATTTTCACATCAGCCATAGCGAGGGAAATCAACCAACAATAAATGTACAAACGCCTAAGTTTTTCTCTAAATTCTCATGCCCAACAAGGTACTTTGTCGCCCAGTCAAGTGCAGTATTCATGCCCAGCAATGACATCAAATAATGTGAATCTTATGCCCAAAATATTAGCAAATCGTCCTTGCAATTCTTCATTTCATCGCATCCCATATTCAGGTATCCAAGAAAATATCCGATGGCCTCCCCAACTTGGAGTCTAACTCTTTTCTTAGCAATGTCTTTCAATCTGCAACCATCTTTAATAATTTTTCTCGCATGCAAGATTTCACAAATTATTTTATTTTCTTCCAATCATGCTCCTACATGAAACCTGTGCGATTCCACCTGTAATCAGCTAGAGAAAATATCTCACCACCAAAACCGGTTTCCCTTAGGGTTTTCATCCTAGGGTTTTGCTCCAAGAAGCTCCAAATCCCCTATAGCAAAAATAAACAAGCATGAGCAAATGAACTACTAATCCCTCTTTTCTATATTTACCTTAGAACATTCTCAAAGCGCTTTTCAAATTTCTACTTGAAATATTTCATTAAGGCACCTTTATAAAGTGTCTTTTAATATTTCACTTTAAATTCACCTAAGTCACTGTATCAAATTGATTAAAGTGACCCCTAAAATTTGTTGTACTGGACAACCTTATTTAATTAATTGATTTATTCCTTGATTAAACCCAAAATTAGCCTACACGAATTAAATAGGCTAAACAGGTTGCATGTTTCATTACAAAGTTGCAAGAGATGATACTCTTCAACATCTCGCTGAGTTTTCATGTTAGCCGTAGGAATCGATATTAATGTATTTCCTGAAGATTTTTTTTGTCCTACCTCTTGAAGATTTTAAAATAACTTTTTCCTTGGAAAGGCAACACAAATTACTTTCCATTGGGCTACTATAGCAAGAGAAGGTCAACACCAAAAATATTTCTTACACCTCACTTTGGCAATAGCATCTCTTTTTTGTGATGACAACAAAATCCCCAAACAAAATGAGATATATATCCAGCTATGCAATGTGGAAATCATTAAACAATCACACAATATGGATCTAGACCATATAAAGTATGATAGGTTCATGAGAAGCTTATATGTGAAGATATTCTCCCGACCAATTGAAATGAGCAGATTGGTAATGATTTCCATCAAGCATTCTTTGTGTTCTATGATGATTCTTGACTAGCATGTTCCTGAGAGCCTATAACTTGACTGCCCAATAATGTATACATTACTAACAGTTTTGGCAGGAAACAAACACGGCATCTATACACTTCTAATGGGTTTTAAGCGCAAATAAAGTATAAATTGTCATCCTTCAAGAAGCTCTATATGTTAGTTTTCATTATCATTTAAAAATAATAATAAGTATGAATAGTAAAATCATAAATGTCCTATCCAGCATAAGCATCCAATTAGAATGTTGTTTTCTCAAAAATCACCTTGAATATAATGAAATGAATTTTCTAATAAAACTGGAATACAGAATCAACACTCATTATACATTCCAATAATGAAATCATTTGTAGAATTTTCGCAATTTCAGAAGAAAATAAGAGTACAAACTAGAATACAATACAACACAGCTATCTAAATTTGTGTGCAACATTATACTTTCCTATTAACACATTACAGTGTGAATTGCCGAATGCTTTTGCTTCACATTTATTTGTGTAGCCTTCGTTAGCTCATAAACATCATCCCACCAACAGGAAGAGGCACGTTTAGATGTTAGCACTGTTAGACACTGTTTTCTTTTCAACTGGAGATTTCAAACAAAAAGTCATTTGTTTCAAATTGAAAAATTATGTGGAAGAGCTACAAACTATTCTTTTTGTAATTATGGTATCATCATTGAAGTCCTAGTTCTCTAACACATTATATGACTTCAAACATTATATTCTATGGTTACGAAAATGTTATCAAACTTATATTCCTCTAGACCTGCATCTAAAATGCTTAATTTTTTTAATCCATGAAATACCAAGATGAACATCAGCAGGACAGCAAGAAGGAAGCCACCGCTCCAATTCCTCAGCCCATGTACAACGCATACTTGCTGGGCACACAACAAGTACTGGACCTTCATGCATGTAACAGGATGCTATAGCAATTGCCTGGGATAAGAGAACACCAAATCATCAAACCAGAATCCAGCCTTCAGCAACTAGTCATTTCTCTCATATTTTAGATTGTAACCAGCAGAAAGTAATCACACATGAGAACAGGGAAACTTTCTGAATATAACAAAAAAGAACAAGCTTGTTTGCATTCCATGTAACAATACAAGGTTTTTTAAGCAATGTAAATAAAGAAAAAAATGCAAAATATATTCTTTTAAATTACAATTCTCCCGCCTACCATAGTAGATTATCCAGGCTTCAGTTTGTCAAGAAATGAAAAGCAACTGCTTGGAATCCAGAATGTCTATATAAACATTCTCCAAAGAAAAATTTTGCAGTTTTATTTATAAAAAGTTTCCAACTCAAGCATTTATTCCAATAAACTCTCTGGCCGTGTTTGCCAATGAAAATAGAAAACAGCACTTATGCCATCAGTATTCTTCTAAGAAAGAAGATATGTCAAGCCTAGTCAAGTTTTTAGTGATTACAAATGCATGCTATATTTTCTTATCAAATTTCTTAAACTGTCCGATTATTAAATCAGGCCTAAGTTTACAAACACTACGATTTACCAGGTTAAGATCTAATAATTACATATTAGTTACAATATAAATATTAATGTCATATTGATTAGAATAGAAACAAACTAAACTAAAGTAGTGTAAGTCATCTTACAGTGAAAAAAACATACAATAAAGAATTGCAAACACAACACAAACAAACGATCAATGATCATTGTTAAGTGAACAATACAAAGCCTCAATTGCCAAATCATATATAAAATTCAATAAATGAAAAAATGCAACTATTTGAAATTTAAAACATCAATGATCATAGGCACACAAAATAGAAATCCATTACAAATTGAAAAATCCAGATAAGATTATAATCAAGGTTAATAGTTGATCTTGGTGGGCAATGAAGTTCAAGAGCATGACAAACTTGATTGCCCACCCTTGGCATTCAATAATCTGTCTTTAAACATGAAGAAAAGGACGACACACCAAGTTGCTAATCTCTTACAGTTTTAAAAATTTCCAAAAAAGGTGAAAGGACTTTCTTATTGAAATGACTAGCCCGGTGAGGGACATCATGGGGATAGCCTGACAACCCATTGGCATTTCCAAATGGGGGATGTACTACCATTAACAGCATTTTAGAAATGCAGAACTGATTTATATTATCAGCTTGTTTGACAACATTTAAAGTGAATTTGGTGTGTACAGGGACTTTTATCGAAGTGCTTTCAGTGGGATGCGGTCTGGATGTGTTGGGTGTGTTAGTGTGCTTCTTTACAGAGTTTCCAGACCTTCACCAGCATGTTTCAGTCTGTTTATCAACTTAGCAGCATCAGTCATGCACCAACTTATACCTCACCATTCACATTAAGTCTATCATTTCACATTGGGTGGTTTGTTCATCATATTTGGCATTATTTTGACATTATTCTCAGCACTTTGAATCGTCAACCATTCCTCTTATACAATGTTTATAATGCATATCAACTAACCTTGTAGTACTTCGGAAGGTTAGAAGAGCTTTCATTTGTATGCATTTTATATTGTAAACACTAAATGGTTGTACAACCAATGGGTTTGATCAATGCTCAGTGATATATTTACTTACCCCACTAAACAAAGTGTTACATTTGTATTTAGTTTTCCAACAAAATAAGTGGAAGTTCCCTCTATGTTGACCCACCAAATAAGTGGATGCTTAGTACTTACACTCTACTGAATAAGCATGTCATGACTTTCTTTACAACTGCATCACACTTTGTTGAACAAGGGGGATTAGTCGGCTTCATAGTAATGTCCCCTTCCTACGCACTTTCTATTTTTAGGATTAGTTGTTAGATATTTGGTTAATCCCAAAGACACTGAGGGGGGGGGGGGGGGGGGGGGGGTGAATCAGTGTCTGACCGGTAGAAGAAAGATTTAAACTTATTTGCAACTTTATAACTGAAATTAATATACCGTTAAATAAATGATAATGCAGTAAAGAGAAGCAAAAGAATCAACATCAATACACACCATAACACAGAAATTTTTGGCAAGGAAACCCGGGTAGGGGAAAAACCTCGGTGGGATTTGTGACCCACAATATTTACTCACTGGCCAATATGAATAAATATTACTTAGTACAATAGGGGCCTGCACATGCAGGAAGGCCAACTACCTAGAGCTCACTGCTCAACAACAAAAATGGAGTCCCACTGACTACACAAATGGATGGTTAAATCCAATAACAATGTACTGCTTCAAAATAGCATTTGTAATGCTGGAATCAGTACCGGTTTAAGCTTTGTCTGATACCTCTACCAAAAACCTTGCCGGTAAATGATTCTGCTTTCACAGAATAGTCTTCGCTCTGCTCTGCTTCTTATTCGCTCTCAAAATAAATACATCAAAGTGCATATAAAACTATCCGGTATCATATCCCTATCTTATTACATATACCGCTTACATACACACATTTCATTACCTACTTCGCATACAACTACTTACCAAATGACCTACAAGATCTCATACATATATGAGTCTTTACAATACATCATGTTGGCCATACAAATATAATTTACATTACAAACAATATTATTGCCAAGTCGTCTTAGACTGCCAGTATAATCTGCTGCCGGTGTAAACTGGATGTCGGTGTGAATAAACCTTGTTGTATTAGCCGGTGTCGGTAGGTGAGGTCTATTGTCGGTATAACCTGTGAACCATGTTGAACCTTGTTGCCACTTAGTTGCCATCAATGACAACATCTACCATTCTCATCTGAGTGTATAATGCCAACATTAGCCAATTAGCAGTGATTCCCGTAGGCTAATATAGTGGATAGGGAACACAAGTAGGGATTGGTAGATCTTGCAGGGGGTCCATTTGTGGCATTTCAGGGGCTCAGAGCCAACTTTCTATTTTTAATGAGATACTACTATTTTTAGATGTCACCAATGGGCCATGGGTGCAACATCCATTGTCAGTCTTGTTGGTTGAAAATTTTGTACACCTGCGAAGATGTGCAAAATTGTGGTTTCAGCCACAGTCTGTGAGTATAAAACTCTCCTAATTTAGGGAAGGCTCCCCCTCTACTACTACTAATACTAGACTAATTTGGGTGGGATAACATCTTATTCTCTTTCTTCAGAACGGACGATATTCTTTCTATTATTTCAGAAAAGAAGTTACAACAACAACGGTAAATACAAAAATGAAACTTTTTGTATGATTTTTAGAACATAAAGGGAAGCAAAGTTTACATGAAAGCACAAAGACTTTTGTCACTTCCCTGGAACACGAAAATAGAAATGAAAGCACAAAGTCTTCAGCACTTCTACTGTCTTATAAACCTTCTCAAAATGATAACAGTGTACAACACACAGCAGCTCAAAGTCTATCTATATGATGCACTTCACCTTACATGCACAAGTCTTAAAAATAAAAGCAGCAGAAAGTTTACAAGTTATCTCCTTACTTGAGCTTTCTACACTAGCTCCAAACGTGATAAGCAACTCAAAGTCTACAAGACCAAGTCTAGAAAAAAAAACTTATAACTCTAAATACAATTAGCAGCTCAAAGTCTGCAAGATTGAATTTAAATCCCTCTTAAACAATAGAAAAAAAATCACAATCAGTTCCAAAAAATATCATCACATAACAACTTGAATTGGCACAAAGTCTGAACACAACTTGCTTCTTTTATTGAAAGCAATTTGATTTACACCTAAGCTCAAAGTCTTAGAGTGCACACACAAACCAACAGAATTTTGTTGCATTGCCAAAAGACTATCATTACAAAGAGCAACCTCGTCTATATATAAGAGAGGGTCCGAGAGCAAAATGTGGGAGAAGTCTAACCAACTGAGACGTATTCCACAACTAACTAACTAACTATAACATTCAAATTACAGTCCTATTGTCTTTCGACTAGTAATTTGCTTACATGCAATTACAAGTTACAACTTTGCAAGTGAGATGATCTCTTGCTATTACAATTTCTGACATTACATGTAATTTGTCAAAATGAAATTACAAATGCATAATTGAAACTAAGTGTTTAGAGAAACGACTCTATCTACATCATCCTTTGTTTGATCTTCATGCTATTATAAGACACTCTGTGATTGAAGTACTCAAGTTTGGGAATGGGATCTTGAACCGAAACAAGAACTTGCACCCTTGATAGTCTTTGTGTCCTTGACCAGCGAACTTCAACCCTATCACATGCTTGGGGTAGTAACATTTCTTCAAGAGAGAAAATCTTCTCTTCATTGTGTTCTTTCTCTATGCTTGATTCACTTTGTCACTGGATGTCTTCTATTTATAGATGACTTCATGAGGATTATTGACCCTTGGGCTACCCCATGAATTACTATTGTATCTATTCTTCCTTTGTTCATTGATGAAGAACCCATAACACCTTATTCAAGATGAAATTGTTATAAAACAATGCCCATGCCTTGATTTGTTGGTTTTATAGATCGTGTGTGCAAACAAGACTAACAAGGGAAGGGATAAATTGATGCAAAAACAGGCTCACAAGTGAATTTCGGGTTTTAAAGACTACATTATATGTGTGGAAAAACAAGAGCCTTGATTTGCAATTGTGGAGAACAAACATGCAACTTCATATGTGTAATGGGAATATACAAGTTTGCACTTGTAATTGGATCCTAGAGACTCATTTTCAAGTGTTTTCGAGTGCATTTTGGACCAACTTCGGGTTTTGGAGGACTGAATGCGAGTGCAATGTATGGAAAAACTTTTACACTTCCACTTGTAATCGGGTCATGAAGACCCAATTGCAAGTAAGCATTTTGATTAGGTATAAGCTTGCAATCTTGTGGGAAAGCCTTCATAATCTGTCTTTAGAACATGGGAATTTTGTGGAGGCAAGCAATGTTTTGAAACTTTTGAAATCACTTGCAATCGAGTCTCAGAGACCCGACTGCAAGTAATGAAAGACATGGATAATGAAATTGCAATCACCCTTTCGAAACCCGAAATTAAACATGAGGGCATAATAAAGAGGAAATAGCATCAATAGGCATTATTGGTAATCGACTGCAAATAAATGGAAGGGATGAGCTTGCAATAAGAAAATGGTGGGCATAAATGGAAAGACTCCATTACTTATATTTGCAATCGGGTCTTCACAAGACCCGATTGCAAGCGAGAGGTACTTGCAAACAAATGGAAAAAACTTGATAGTTTGCCTTTGAAGAACGGATTTTGGGAGATTATGTGCAAGTGAACAGCATTATGAAAGTTTTGAAATCACTTGGAATCGGGTCTCTGAAACCCGACTACAAGTGAACACAACTATGTGTTAAAGAATGAACTTGCAATTGTACTCATGAAACCCGAAAATTAAAGGCAAAAGATGAGGAAGAGATAATAATGAACACTTGTAATCGAGTCCTCAAATCCCGATTACAAGTAAGTGTTAGTTTAAATTAGGGTGAAGAGCGGATTCCAATTGCCTAAGGCAACATTGGAATCCGCCCTTTAGTGCTGGGCCCTTTCTCACACGCCACCCTCCAATAGGGCCGACCCTATATCTCACACCACTTGATGTGCCTCTCATGAAACGTGTTAAGGAAAATAATTAATAAATAAAATATAATTATTTCTAGCCGACCTAGAGGTCTACCATCAAGAGGAAGATATATATGTGTGTCCTTCAAGATGAAGTAAATCAATTCATATCTCACACACATCAGCAAATGCGATCTGCTCTGCTCCTAAATGCGATCTGCCCTCCTACACTTGGCGAATCTACTCCTTGGTGAACTGCAAGAACATTTGGTTATATGCTGCTTCAGCCTGTTAAAGTCATCTTCTGCTGATTGGTGTCTTGGTCATCTACAGCTAGGGCATCATTCTACATCACCTTGGCAACTTGTTGTTTGGACAGCAATCAGAGATAAGTGTTGTAATCAGAACATTATGCTTAATACATAATCAGATCTGAGGATCTTTCTTGTTGGGTTTTTCCTCCTAGGAGGTTTTCCCAGGGTACTTGTGTGTTGTGAGTTCATTCTGTTCATTTCTCTACTTTTGCTTAATTCTAGAAAATCCTAACACTAACAGCAATCAATATTAATCTGGAAATTAAGATAAATTTCTATTTTCTGAGTATTGTATTAATCTAAAAGACTAAATTCAACAATAAGAACACATTGCACTTAGCGAATAAGCTTGTAATCCAGTCTTGAGGACCCGATTACAAGTGTTCATACTTTGCAAAATAAAACGATGAATGGGAAGATCATGACGCAAAACGTACAAGGCCCGATTGCAATGCCAATGGTGGAACATGAAGGGCTTGCAATCGCGTTCTAGAGACCCGATTGCAAGTTATTTAAACTTTGCAAAAGAAAATAACCCCAACATTCTTGCAGTCGGGTTTCTAGAACCCGATTGCAAGTGACCAAAGTGTCTCTTTTCTTTTATAAAGTGAACTTGTAATCGGATCCTAAAAACCCGATTGCAAGTTAAATATACTTTATAAAAACAAACTAACTTGTAATCGGGGTTTAGAAACCCAATAAAAAGTAAAGACAACTTTGCAATGACTGACCTAAAACCCGAAATTGCATGGAAAACTAGGAAATGAAAGCCAAAACTAACCAAAACTTGGACAACAATGGCAAACACACCCCTTAATGATTGGACATTAGCAAATATGAGTGTTGCACCTTGTAAAATGTGCTTTAGAGACAAAAACGACACATTTTTAGTAAACATTTATAAGGGTTGCCTCATTTTTGAAACTTCAAAAATAAGGACAACATGCAGCCATTGCATGCAGTCAATCCTGGCCCTTGATCTAAAATGTTAAATCTATAAAAGGTCAATGCCTCTCTTTTGAAAAGAGTTATATCCTAGAGGTTAGATAGTTAGATTTTAGAAGTTAACAGTTAGCAAATTAGGAGTACAATAGAACTGCTGTAAGAAATTGTTGTAATGGAAGTTACAACAAATAAATGGAACATTGAAGCATGGTATTTTGTTGTTTTATCCTTAATTGTTTGCATGGTTGAGTTTAGTGGTTTTAATGGTGAAGTGTGGGGGGTATTTAATGAGATTTCGAGTTCATACCATTGGGGACCTACTAATTGTAGGTCACCGTGTATGGTTAGTCTGAATCTTATTATTGTGCTTAGTTCAACTGTAGGTATTTGTCTTAGACTGCGCCAAATTTGGGTGCTTAAATGAGTACCTCCTGTCTAAAAATCCTTCATTCCCTTGGAGCTTGCACTATCCCAATGAAGTTGTGAGTATATCTCTGGCGAAGCAGGAGTTAGTTTAAGGAAATCTATCTACCCGTAGCACTAATTGTTACCATCATTGTCCTTAGGCCCCCTAAACCCTATCTCTTTTGTTATTTATTTTCCCAATCTAAGATTCAAAGCATCGCCAGATGCAAGCCAGCTTGTTGTAAATGTAAGCCCCCTTGTGTTACCAGCAAAACACATCAAACCGCTGAGTTATCCCACAGTCAAGACCTGACATTTGGAACCTTGAGGTTACCCCCTTTGATCATCCAGAATAGCATTAGGGATTTCCTTATTCAAGAGAGGATAGGATACTCAACATTCTATTCTATGTTGACCCGAAAGAGAAGGACGATTTCCGTCGCATCAACAATGTTCATTTGCACAAAACAAGCTTCGGCTTTCTCCTCTTCACTTGCACAACATGGTCTTGGTCAGAATTTTGTAGTTCATCTACACTAACTTGGTTTGGGCAGCATTTGGGTGCTCATTTGCATTGACAAATGGGCCTTGAGGTGCTCATCTGCACCAGCAGATTTGATTGATCAAATTTTGATCACTTCATTTCTCCTAGGCAAATTGGCCTTTTGTGCTTCATTTGCACAAGAACATTTGTTTGATCGATTGTTGGATACTTTATCACATCAAGGTAGAGCGGGTGTTAACATGGTCATTTGCACAACATGAATTTAGCGGCCTTTCCCTTCTCAATTGCACAAAATTTTGAGCATTGATCATCCATTTGCACAAGCAAGTTAGTTTCATCAAATTTTGATCACCATATTGCACCTAAGCAAGGTAGTGGAGAACCTTTCATTTGTAGAAACTCTATCTTGCCTAGGCAGCCTTCTATGCCTCATTTGCACAAGGATGGTGGTCTTTTGATGCTTGTTTGCATAATTGATTCTTGCCTAGTTCAATCTTGGTGTGGCGGTATTTAGGGCTCCATTTGCACAAGTCGGAGTCAAATTTCCCCTTTTCATACACCAATAGGTCGGAAATGTAGGCATTGAATGCATAACTAGGTCGGTATTTTAACTCAGCTTGCACAAGATAGGCAGGTCAGATTTTGAGGGCTTCAATGCACATCTCTATACATGTTCAAAGGGGATTGAGACTTGACTTAGTCAAATTTTGATGATTTTACCTCCTTGGTTCAATGTAGTGTATGTTGAAATTCAAGACCCTTGGTGCTACGGTTGAAGTTCCTAATGGAACTACGAGCAAGTTTGTCCCTACGTATTCAATCATGAACTCGCAATGACATCTTGTTCCTCTAGCCACTCCACACCACCCGACAACAATAGCAACTTTAACCACCTGAAAAAGGTTGGCAACACAACCTCATAGCTAACTTAACAAGACTCATCACCTCTCACAAGCAAAGGCTAATAGCTACTAGACTTACCAAGCTAAGACGACCTAAAACCTTATGCAAAGAGAAAAAAGTAGGAGTCCCCATTTGCAATGAGCCGATGTGTGAAGACGTCAAAACAATACTATCACTCACGAGCCACATCCTCTACGTAAAGTGTTGAAAAGCTAATTGCTTCCTCATACATGCAGTTTAAGGAGAAATAGGTATCTGATTTCTACATCCAAGCTCTAGTTGTGAGCCCATTGGAGCCATCATAGGTGGTGTTGTGACCATTTCACGCATCGCCCCATTACAATGGGGACCCCCCCTTTTTTTCGCTTTTGTTTTGCCTGTTCTTCTCTCTGCTTTTAGGGTTTTGGGTGAGTGAGTTGTCTGTCTGGGCTAGGGCTAAACCTTAGGGGTTTCTTTTGGATGTTATTCAAGCTGAGTCCAGTCAAATTTTGAAAGTTGTTAAGCGTCCTCCGAAGGATTGAGATTGTTGAAATGAGGTAAGCCTATCAGGAGAGTCAGATAGGTCTCAGGCTAAGTCTAGATTGAGGGTTTTCAGGGTAAAATCCAGTTTTGACTAAGTGTTAGCATTTTGAAGGTGAAATTGTGTGTTTTTGCATAGGTGAGTTTTGATCAATTTTTTGAAGTAAGATGATGCCTGAAACACAAAAATCGCTCCTGACCCTTGCTAAGGGTCTAGGGCGAAATTCATCCTGAGTGCAAATTCTTGTTTTGAGAAGGCTTGCTAACTGGTTCCTAGCCTTGAGAATGACCTAACTCTGCCTTGTGAAGTGATTGGAGACTTAAATTTTGAATAATTTAGCCAGAAAGGGTGAAATCGCTCCTGACCCTCTCTCAGGGTCCAGGGCGAAAATGTTATCTAAGGCATATTTGTCACTGACTTTTCTAAATTGTTTGTGCAGGGTCTCCAGGAGGGATGATTGGACGTGGTTTGATGCTTCTGAAGATTTGAAGGCATGAAAAATGGTGAATTTTGAAGGCTAAGGGAAAAATCGCTCCTGTCCCTTGCTGAGGGCCCAGGGCGAAATTTTGATTTCCCTCATCTGGCAGTGAAAGAGGACAAAGTGTTGAACATGAATGGAAAACAAATGACTTTCTCCACCCGCCTGAAGGAGTTTTAACTTGAGATGATGAAGGATCTTATTGGAATCATCAAATTCGCTCCTGTCCCTTGCCGAGGGTCCAAGGCGAAAAAACTTATTAGAGTCATTCCTGACCTTGTTTGGTCAAATTGAGATATCAAAGGCGTGGTGGAAGACAAAATGAGCATGATGAAGCATCCAGACTTGATTGAAGATAATGAAATGATGGAGTTTTGCCCAAGAAGGGTAATTTCGCTCATGACCCTCTCTAAAGGTCCAGAGCGAAATTCTTTATATGCACATTTTTAGACCTTTCTTGGACATGAACTTTTATTCATAGCGTGAAACAAGATGAAATCTTCCCTAGCAAAGACATTTCATGATGAAAGGTGAGGCATTTTGGTCTAGAAGGCAAATTTTGCTCCTGACCCTCTCTGAAGGTCCAGAGCGAAATTTTCAAATGGCACAATTTTTTGCAAAGTCAAAGTGATTTTTACAATTGGAATAGATAAAGGCAAGTGTGTTTTACCCATTGAATATAATTTGGACGATCAACAAGGAGGCAATCAAGCCAGGTTTGCAAAGTCGCTCCTGACCCTCTCTAAAGGTCCAGGGCCAATTTCTAAGTTTCTCTCCTTTCTTTGAAGAATTAAGACAAAATCTTGCTTGAATGAGTGAGGAAGGGTGTGTTTTGACCGTTGAAGATAATTTGGAGGGCTAGCGAAAGATGGATAAACTTGAATTTGCAAAATCGCTCCTGACCTTCACTGAAGGCCCAGGGCAAAAAACCTAATATCCAACCTTTTCCTCCAAAATTAAATGAAGCTAAGCCTTCACACAAGTTTGAAACGATGTTTGAAATGCCTTGAGGTGGAATTGAGATCCTAAGATTACAAATTTTGATGACAATGGGGAAAATTGCTCCTGACCCTCTCCAAGGGTCCAGGGCGAAAATTCCCGTATGCCCACTTTCCTTGCATTTCGAGATGATATTTTTGTTTCCAAGACTCAAAAGGGAGTGGAGAATGATGTTCTACGCCTTAAGAGTAATTTGAAGTTGGAATGATCAAGAATTTGTGCAAAAGACTCAAATTCGCTCCTGACCCTCACTGAAGGTCCAGGGCGATTTTTACAAAACCAACAACTTCCCTCCAAGATTACGCTAAGGCAAGGTTGTGCAAAGGTGGAAAAGGTCTTCTAAAGCGTGGTGAACAAAGATTTGACTTCAAAACTTGATAATCCTAGGCTAAAATACAAAAGTCGCCCCTGTCCCTCACTAGAGGCCCAAAGCGAAAATCTTTGGAGCACCTATTTTGCCTTGCAAAAGCAAATTAAGCATGCATGGAACGAGTGAAGGAGATCATCGCTTATCCCACAAGGAGAATTGGCAAATAAAAGGATGAAGGATTGAGAGCAAAAGTGAAAAATCGCTCCTGACCCTCTTTAAGGGTCCAGGGCGAAAAAATCCTAATAGCACTTTCCTCCTAGAGATCAAGTGAAATTAAATTCAAAACTTCAATAAGAAATGCCATTTAAATGCCTAAATGAAGTCTTGGACAAGAAAAATGAGGAATGCAAGACCTAAATTGAAAGTTCGCTCCTGACCCTTGCCAAGGGTCCAGGGCGAAGTTAGTGGCATTCTTTATTTTTACCATATTTGAGCATTAATATCCTCCAAATTGTATTAAATGCCAAAATTGTTAACTTCGAAGCATTTGAAAAATTAAATTAAATTGGCATTTAATAAAAGACGTATTGGCATTTAATAAATAAATTTTGAGCCTTAAAAAATCGAATTTTTATTGTAAAGGCATTTAAAATTAATTTTTATGAAATTAAAATTAAATATGGAGCGCCTAAGGTCTCCTTTTTGCAAATTTATTTATTTTTTTAAGCCTATTTTGCCAAGTCGGCCTAGGGGGAGCAAGGTGGTAAGCGCTCTATATATTGGAGGTGTTTTTTCATCATTCAAATCATTCACTCATTGCTTCAAGTGCGAATTTGGAGAGCAAGAAGGAGGTGCGAAATCTGGTCTATTTGGAGCGAATTTATCTCAAGTGTTGGAGACTAGAAGGAGGTGGAGTTGATTCTTGTGAAGACTAAAGGAGGCGCATTCTATTCAAGGGAGAGCTTTGATCTACATTTTGCCTAGCAAAATTCACCTATTTTTGCATCATTTCTTAGAATTAGTACTCAAGAGGAGGTATGGCGTAATCACCTTAACACCATTGTTGAAGATTTGAATTTTGAGCTTTGTTTTGAAAATTCTAAGTTTGACGTAGTTAATTAGGAAATGATAACTCAAGATTTATCATGAAGTTTCCTAATTAAAATCCTAAATCTTCTTTTCTACTCTATATTTCTACGCTTCAAGATATATTACTAATTATGAAATGTTGTGTAGGTGTCAAGATGGCGACTCCAAAGGCAGGAGCATCTACTAGTCGTCCAGCTCTCATGAAGGAAGATCAGAAGAACGAAGAATTGGAGACCAGGATCGTGTCCAAGTGGAGCAATATCGGAGATACCAACTTGGGAAACTTCAGTGTGAAGAAGTTTCGAGAGGTCCCTTACATTGGCAAGCCATCGCCTGTCGCAAAGAAGATAATTGAAAGTGGCATCATCAAGGCAGCCGGTTTCCCTCCAACAGTCCAGTGTCATGAGCTAATGATCGAGTGTGCCCGCCATTATGACTCACAATCAAGATCGATCGTATCCAAGGAAGGAAACACTTTGGCTTACCTGTCAGAAGAGGCTATAAGTGAGGCTCTCCATCTTCCAGAACATAAACATATGATTTACAAAAGCCTAGAAGGAGCCAGGTCAATGTATGAGGATGATCCCGACACTTGCCTGAATCTCATCAATAAGAATTGGTTGCTCAAAAGTCGTCCTCGTCTGAGAAAGATTCCCAACACACCACATAGGATCGACTTCTAGGAGGAGTACAGAGATTTGATAACTTTGCTCAATCGAGTTACAGGGGCTCCTCAAGCCTTCTATTTCGAGAAATGGATGTTCTACTTCATCCAAGTGATAGTCCAAGGAAAAGGAACGATTCATTGGGCTAGAATTATTAGCCATTGTCTGGATGTGCAGTTGAGAAGACTAAAGCCTACTAGATCATTCCACATGAGCTCATATGTCATATATGCCCTGATCAGGCGTTTCGAATATGCTGGGCTACCTCACAGAGGAGTGATTGGAAGAGGACCCGGAGAGATGAGAGTTTGTGACTCTTATGATCATTTGCATCATCCACCTAGAGGTGACTACAAGTTAGTCAATGACACCTTCACGATGAACATCACTAGGATATTGCAAGGTGGGATCCATAATCGACTATCTCTGGATGCACAAGAACTGGTGAAGAAGTATGGTGCATGGTTCATCCAGTTTCAAAAGTTTACATATATCAGAGTTCATGGGTGTCCTTTACCTCCCTACATGTTGCCGAGGTATCCGACAGACAGGATAGTGCTACTTGAGGTGACTAGACAGTTAGCAGCTTATGCAAAGGCATTCAGACACAAGCATGGAAATAGAATTCCCGTGCCCATCATATTGGGGAATTCAGTTGAGGTATGTCCTAATACTCAAGCCTTGGATGATGCAGAGAAGGAATTGGCTTTATATTCATTCACATTCTTTGCCTCGAGGGAGAATTTTGATCCTCACGGTTATATGGAAGAGACAGTTGGTAAGAGGTACAAACACGAATTTCAGGTAGAGGACTTTTGGATGAATCTCTCAAGTGATTTGGAGGTTAAAAGAAAGATGCATTCCAGGCTGCCCTTAGATCTTATCAGAAAATGCAAAGTTTATAGGGTAGCAGATCAAGCACAGGATAGCGGCAGACATCTCCAATCATCTTATGACAGAGAAGACAAAGATGTGAAGATAGATTGGAATGAACCTGAGGTTTTGGACTTGAGGGCTTTGATGGCTCCAGTTTTGTCATGTACTCGAAGATGGGTGGATGTACAACATCAAAAGCTAAGAGAGCAGAACATACCAATGACTTTTACTTCGGAGGAAGGACCAGAAGGAGGAGGAGCGAGCGTAAGTGAAGACAATTCTCATCCTAGAGGCGCAAAGAGGAAAGAAAGACCTGAGAAAAGAGAACCTTCCAAGAAGAAGCAAGAGGCCAATCGAGATCGCTCATCAGGCACATCTTCTCGACATGGAAAGAAGGCAAGTCAAGCTGAAGGACAAGAGAAGACGGTGCCTGAGGTTGATGAATCTATGGAGTCCATGGTACAGAATGATAAACCCGGAAAGGGGCAGACACCTCAGCATTCATCAAGTCAATCTCCCCAAGTTGATGAGCTACATGAGGAGAAGAATGATGATGAAGCGACATCTCCTCTCCAAGAAGATGAACCATTGCCTAAAGAAATACAAGAGAGACGAGATCTGCCATTCCGGATTGGTTGAAGGAGAGACTGACAAGGGTGATTGTGATTGAAGATGAAGATGATGTAATTGACTTAGAGAGCCTTATAGGAAATTCTCAAGAAGTAACGGAGAGGAAGAAGGCCACCAAGATGTCCAAGGTGATCAGAGATGAGACAGGATCCAAGAAATT
Organism: Cryptomeria japonica; assembly: GCF_030272615.1. Taxonomy (NCBI): domain Eukaryota; kingdom Viridiplantae; phylum Streptophyta; class Pinopsida; order Cupressales; family Cupressaceae; genus Cryptomeria; species Cryptomeria japonica. The sequence goes on from NC_081407.1 coordinate 586,935,023, forward strand.
GCAGATAGCTACGCCAGTAGTGGACAAATGTGAAGGTGAAATCCTTGCAGATGAGTATGATGTAGAAACATTTGAGCTTGGTCCCCTCACTACTGAATAGGCACTGGATAAGGCAACCGATTCATTCGAAGCACTTAAGGACAAGCTTAAAGAAGAAATGGAAAAGAATAGAAAGCTTGAGAGAGAAGTCGATGCTTGGAAAGGCTACTTTACCCATCTCAATCAGCCCTTGGGACGTCAGGATCCGGTAGTATCTCCTGTGCAGGCACTTCCCCTCGAATCAGTTGGCGAGGCAGAAAGAGTCAAGAGCTTGGTTCAGCTTATGAGCTCTTGGATTGACAAATCCCACACGGTAGTTGTTGAATTTACAACAAGAATGATGAAAACAATCCACCGAGCTATCCAAGTCCTTGAGATCGTCCACAATCTAATGATAACTGTAGCTGCTTTCGCTCACACTAGAGATGTTATCATTCCTGTTCTGCAAGTAATCAGGCAAACACCAAAGAAAATCCTAGCACAAGAAAAGATAATGGATGGAGGAGCTCATAACCTACTTCAGTGATCAACTCTACTCCAGATGAAGGAGGTTCTTTTCGAGGACATCAGCACCAAATGCAATCAAGTTGAGGGTGTCATCCATCCAATTCAGGATAAGGTGTTTGAAGTGTTATGTACCATTCTTGGCAGGAGGATCGAAGTTGAGACGGATGTGGACCTCCAAGAGTTGGAAGAGAGAGTCAAAGTCATCTTTTGCAAAAATGAGAATGTCATCACAAATGAGCAACGGGATCTAATGTTCACTACTATGCTCCTGATTGAGAGGATCAAAGAACTCGAACCTGGATGGGAAGCTGCCCTTCTCACTGCCTTTGATCAGGTTATCCACTTTGAGGAGCGCATGAAGAATATCCCCGAGATTCCTATTGCTGAGATTGAAGGAATTGTGTCCAGATTCGTTGCATATGCTAAGAAAGAACATTGGAAAGGGAATAAGATTCTAGAAGAAAGGTTGTTATAGAATGATGTGGCATCTTAATTATCATTGGTCTATGTTTCCTCGACTTTTGTGCCAATTAAATATTTGGCTATGCATTTAATAATGTTCATCTAAAAAGGGAACTTTTTGTAACAAACCCTAATTAGGGTTTAGGTGTCAAAATCTCAACCATTGATCTTCTTTTGATCTGGGTCGTTCATTGTAATTGAGGATGCTATATATACCCTCACTCATTTTCATTTTGTCATTAGAAATTAGAAGATTAGAGATTAGATATTAAGGAGATAGATAGTTAGAGCTTTTGGAGAGAAGAAAGTTATTTTGTAGCAAGATTGAGTAGTGAAGAAAGAATTTCAAACAATTGTTGTCTATTTTGGCTTTGAGATCAATAAAATATTGAAGTTATGGTGTTTTATTGCAATTCTTGTGGCTATCTTCATGGTTGTTTACTTTCTTGAATCATTCTCAGTCGAAGTAGTATTTAAGTTTGAAGGACTAAGTGTTGTGCTTGATCTTTGGTGAGATTCATGTTCCAAACCACTAGCTTCTTACTGATTGTAAGGACGCCTTGCGTGGTCAACTAGAGATATTTAGATTGCTTGAACCTTCAATCATTATTGAACTATTGATATGTATCTTTATGGTAGCATCTATAATTCTTGATGATTTGAAAACTACTAATCACCTTAGAAGATCGCATCAATTTCAGTGGAGTTGTAATTCTTTGGCAATACTGAAATTGGTAGAATCTTACCAAGTCTAGCCTACATTGAGTCATTCTTAGGATTAGATTAGAATTCATCTCTTGCAAACCCTATCTTTTGATCTTTTTTGAGAACCTGTTAGCTTTAGGAAAATCCTGTTCCTGCAGATCGAAAACGTAAGGCCCCTTGAAGAAACAGCATTTACAACGACCACTGGTGCTTATCCACACATAGAGATCCTACAACGAAGAACCTTGAAGTCACCCTGATTGATCCTTTTTAGCGATATCTTCAGCATTCAGAGGCTTTACTCAAGAGAGGATAAGGTACCCTTGGGTATTTTATTCTGTGTTTGATAGTGTACAAAATACACGTCAACAGGTGGGTATAGCGATGTTTCCCAGTCGTTGTATATCTCCTTGGTTGATCCTAATATATTCTTCCCCTACAATGATCAATCCTTTCTTTCATATCATACTCCATGAATGACATGTCATGACGGGTAGTTGGGTTTAGGGCATCGTATTCAACATGATAATTTGCAGATCCAGTCTTGGTGGAACTTGTTGATCTTCCTCAAATGGATCATCTTCCTCTCTTTGCAAAAATTTAACTCTAAATATTTTAGTTCATCGACTGATTGAAGCCCCACCATAGACTGAGTGACTTACTTCAACACCATTTGGAATAGATCTCCCAACACTCCAATGTTGATTCATTTCTTTCAAAGTCCTCACAATCTCTGCCATAGACTCCCACATGATGGACTGAAATTATCTTGCCAGCTCTCCGTTATCATTCCTAATGACCTCTTGGAGGTAAATCTCCTCCTATCACCCTTGGCCTCTTCCTTTCTCTTTTCACTTCGCGAGTACCTGATTCCCCGATTACTTTTTTGCATAAATCTACACCACACACACCCATAGGCTGCCAGAAAAAAGTGGCTCTAATATCACTATAAGATCCCCTTCCCTAGGATCTATAGTTACACCAAATGCACAGAGAGAAATTATAATATATGACCTGCTGCTGATGTTAGCTTTGTTGGCTACTCAAATAACCCAAGTTTTTTATAAATTGATCAAAACAGATTCAGATCAGTATTCCAAATAATAAATAGATTTAAAATGATTCATTAAACATCAATCTGTGCCAAGGATGCATGAGTAATATTATCCAAACAAAAATTGAATTCAAAAAAACGATATACAATAGAGATCAAACTCAATATGTTGCTTATTCAATTTAATGGAACAATATGCAGCTTATAACGGCTATTATGCAAGAAATTTATATGAGTGTGTGAAATAACAAGCAGTCCTGAGGCGTGAAGCCCTCAGGTATTAGCACCCTAAATGTCCACCAACGGCTACCACCAGATGATTAGGTTAAGCTCAAGAATGACCTTCCAGTTTGCATCAACTCAGATGATGATCAGAGTATGAAACCCTCAGATATTGCCCTTAAATGAAGCTATAAATACTATGATTTTACCGGACGCTGGGTGTATGAAGGACCTTTAATTGCTTCTCAAAAACTTGAACAATTTTGTGGCCTAAATATACTAGCTACCTAACCTTCTAACAATGTCTCCAACTGGTGTTGATTGGGCCTGTCATTTGAGTACTTGGGTGCAGATGTGAACGCTCAACAGGCACCCTATTGATCTGCAATCAGATTGCCATGCCAAAACCCTCCACTCTACAATGGCATTCACCTGGTGATAAACCCTAGGGCTAAAATGCAACTTTTCAATTTCTCAAAGCTAATTTGATTTAGGGCATGACAGGGAGGCTGGGGTGGCCTTGGATTGCCCTTTGCTTTTCCCCTAGCTTCAGCTGGTGTCAAGTCACTTTGCCATGCCATTTGTCTCTAAGAGGAGTATGTTTTGGGCCATTAAGCATGATTTCCTTGAGCCAGGTGTTCACAAAGCGAATGATCATGGGTATGATATAGATGCTGCACATGGTCCATTTTAAGTTTCTGGTGATCAGTTTGTTTTATGTCTTTTGAGTTTTTGGAACTGGGATTTTTTTTTGTTGCAGTTTTTCATCTTAGCACTTTTCTTTCATTACATTGTTTATATCAGGACGCTTGTCTCTTTTCCAATGTCAATTTATTCTGTTCATTTGTGTGTTATTTTTATAGATTTCATGAGTAATCTGATATTTGCATGGGAGTGGGCCCCTATTGACTCCAAAATTTAATAATTAGAAAAGAACATATCTAGCCATACTTTTGGAGTTATTTTGCAAAGCTAAAAGAAAACACTGTTTTAATGACACCAAAAATAATGTGCTTCCTGACTAAAAAGAGACAAATATAAGGAAAGACAGACCTGTAAAGTTTTGCCAACACCCATTTCATCTGCTATAAGGCACCTCCCACCTCTCCGTAACCCAAACCTCACCCCATCCATTTGAAATGGCAAAAGTTCTTTCTTCAATTTTTTCGGTAAGGATGCGAGAAGCTTCTTGACCTCATCATCAGATAAATGAATTGATAAGGCCGGGTGCCATTCATTGTTTAAAGATGAATTGGAAAATTGACGAATCACAGCAAGAGTGGTCCAAGGAATCTGTTGTAATTGGATGGACGTTAATCTTCTAAGAGCTTTCTCCACAATCTCATAGTCCTTCAATGAATATATAGATTTGCTTCCACCATCTTCAGATTCAGCAGAGTGAATGCAATGTATCTGATTAAGCATTTTAATCAGATTAGGAGAAAATGACAGTAATGAAAATAAGAGTCCTCTACAGCCAAACAGAAATAAATTAATAAGTAGAATTGCAAAAAATGAACATGATGAATTAATATTAGCAAATATAGACTGCATTGAAACTCTGCTGATTGAAAATCCATGAATACTGAGTCATACTCGCCCATAATATTAGTGTTACCTGATTACAACTATAGACGGTAGATAAAGAGAATGATGGCAGAAGACCTGTTCCAGGAATAATAACATGCCACAAATTTCTCCAATGATTTTATGTTCCGGATGAGAATTGCATGAATTCTACTCCCATGCGTTGGCGAAGCACAGGTCCCATACTTTAGAAAGCTTCTCCCTAGATAAAAATGACTTCTATTTTTTCTAGAAGCACTACTTTAATTTTGCATCTAGTTATCTATCTTGTCATCTAAGATTCTAAACATTTCAGCTTTATTATCTCCAACAATTAGTGTACAGTTTCAGTGCACTCTAGATCATTGGGTCAAGCATCTTTCATGGTAAATAAAACATATATACTGAACAGAAGGAAAAGAGTAAAAGGTAATGCAGATAGCAAGGGCTTTCAAGCAGCTGAAAGGTCACTGGCACAATGCCAAGCTGATGTGGGTTATTCAGGTCCTATCCAATCTTTTCCTCTTTATATTAAAGATGTTTCCACAGATTTCTAGAATATGAAGCACCGCATATCAAGACAATTTTCATTCCACAGAACAAGATCAAGTTGACCTTCAAATCAGCCAAAGATGGGTTGGAACCCAAACTAAAAGTGAGGCCTAATGTGTCAATGCTTTTGTGGCAAAACATTTCTAGCGGATATGGACAGATCAATTCAGACCAGGTTTAAAGAGCACTTAGCTGGCATTCGCAACAATGAAGTAGAAAAGTAAGCACTAATGGAACACTCAAATGCGATAAAACACCATATAAGATATTTGCACTGACGAGGCAAAAGCTATTGAAACCCCCAAGAGGGGTGCTACCCCCAAACCCCCATTGGGGTCTCAAGTCTCAACTTCAAGACTCCCACTAGTTATTAGGAACTCTTATCATGTAAGAAACTTGATTACAATAAAGGAGTCACAAGGAATCGGGATCTATTGGAAATCTCTTCAGATGAGATAGCCTATACAATACATGGCTAGTGGAAGTGGCATATATACATACAAACGTATGTATGTATGTATGTATGTATGTATGTATGTATGTACGTACATACATACATACATACATACATACATATATATAGATATATGTATATATGTATATATATATATACATATATACATACATATATATGTATGTATGTATGTATGTATACATACATACATAGATACATACAAATATATGTGTGTGCACACACACACACATATATATACAAGCATACATATATACATATACATATGTATGTATGTATGTATGTATGCATGCATGCATGAATACATACATACATACATACCCGTACCAGCACCCATTCCAATCGCAATAACTTAGGGCCATAAATTAACTTTAAGCTTTGTGAGTAAGGGCTAGTTTATAACATAACTAAACTCAAATGAGCTTAATTAATGCTCTAATATGGTAGAATCTCATGTAATGTAAAGGGTTACCCATATAAAAAAAAGCTCTTTTGTACATCTTAACACACATCTCATCCTAATGATAGATTATATATCATTATATTGTGATCTAAAACAACAATGCTTTTTAAATTTTCACACAGACCTTTTCCAAAAGCCTTAGTTTTACATTATGGACTGTGGAATCCTTAAATTGCTAAATCCCTCCTTAACATTTCAATAAGTAAAGATTGTCAAAATGTATTTCACTGCACTGCTGCTCAACACAATTGGGCCAAAGAGCAGATGTTACACAACTTTGTAGCATGAAAAGACTCCATCTCACCATTCCACCATCTGTGACAAATTTCAGACCTAGGCCACCAACAGCCACAACAATATTTTGCATCCTTCTATGAAATGGTTTTCCTCTAATGTGCATAACATATGGTCATATGCAGGATGAGTAGATGACTTTATGTTTTCTCAAGCTGTGAAATATGTTTCAAAATGACATTTCAGGCACTATAAAACATCTCTTACCATAAATGTTAAAGATAAATCAAAATAGTTTGTACTGTAATAGCGTTACTTTGAATCTTGATTGAATCTTGGCAAACCAAAAATATATATCAAATTAAATTACTCAAGATTTAATCAGAAAAAAAGCTCAGATTTTCCATCCAAAGCAGGGGCAAACAATTTTCGTTTTTTTTTAAAACCAAAGCTAGGTCTAGGAATGGTAGATCCCAATGGGATCAAGGGCATGCATCCCCTTCCAGCAAACCAAATTAAGGCCTACGAGACCATAAAGACCTTTATGTAACATTCTCTTTAAAAAAAATCTTATTCTGCACAAGTTCACCAAACCCTAGCCTAGGAAGATGGTGCTCCAACAACAACTCAAACCTTAGGTGATGGCACTCAAGTACTAGATGAAACCCTAGGATTTTCCAATGAATTTTCACCAGTAACCCTAACTCTCAGTGGCCAAATCTGTACTCAATTTTGTGGCACTGCATTTGTCTTCAATTTCACCCTCAAATCTATCCTCCAACTGGCAAGGTGACTGGAGTTTATAGCAGTCATCTCCCCTCAAAATTTGGCACACTTTCCACCTAGACACATTCCAAAATTGCCTCAAAATTGATGCCTTTCACTGCTGACTAAGTTACTAATCCTACTACGGGTGCAAGTTTGGGTTCACGGGGCAAAGTTTTAAAACTCGGACTCGCCACGGACTCGGCAAACCAAAAAATTGGACTTGGACTCGGACTCGTGAAAGACTCGCAAAAGACTTGGCAAAAAAAAATCCGTAGTTTTACAAAAAAACATAAAGAAATTAATGCATTTAGAGAAAATAAGAGCCATAATTGAAACATTACACATGTCATATGATCTCCAAACACTGAATATTTGAAATTTCATCATTCATACTCATAGTTTCAAACTTTAAAATGTACAATAGAAGCATAAGTTTATAAATGTTTACAAAATTACATATAATGATAGGTCTAGATCTTGGGGGAGAGAGGAGAGACTAAGATAGAGAGTGGTAGAGAGAGAGGATAGAAGAAGAGTGATAGGGAGATAGATAGGTCTAAAATTCGAGGCAGATAAAGTGAGTGAGATAGAGAGGGAGAGAGAATGCTAATAGGAGCCTACTGATTACTGAAATTTGACTGTCTGAAAATTTAAAAGATCTTCTAAAACCTAGAATTTGCATTATAATTCCTAGAGATCTGAAACCACTCTCAAACATCCTGCCAATATATACATGAAACATAACTTAAAGTATAAGAAAGGAAAAAGACATATTGAAATGCCACTTATACTTAAATGTTATATTACATGTACATGTTCTGATGAAGGGAATGAGACTGACTCGAAAAAAAAGATTTAGATAATTTTTTGACTTGTTTTTTGGGTTGCACGAGTCTAGTCAAAAGACTCGCCACGACTCGCCTCGTGAGTCCATGGCGAGACGACTCGTGGCGCCACTGGACATGCGAGTCCGTGGCGAGTCCACGAGTCTTAAAACTATGTTCATGGGTTCGATCAAATTTTTTTGGGGGGTTTGGTTCATTTTGGGTTTGTCTATAAAAAAACAATGAAAATAAAAATAAAAAATATAGCATATTTTTATATAATAATATCTATAGTTTATGCAATAGAATATAAAATTCATATATGATATAAATAATAATAAAACTATAAAGAAATTTAATATTAATAATTAATAAAGAATATATCAATATATATTATTAATTTTAAAAAATTAATTAACATATAATAAAAATTTTGGTTATTAATATTAATACTGATAACTTATTTAAATTATTTACAGAAAATTATGAGGCTTTTTTATGTTTGAAGGTAGAATTTAGGTTTAGGCTTTTCTTTTTATTTTCATTTTATTTTATTTTTATTTTTTAAAAAGAATTTTAATTAGAAGTAAAACTATGAGTTTATATTAAAATTATTTTATTATTATAATTATTTTTAGTTAGATTAACAAATTTAGTTGTATGTGTAATTTTAATTATTATGTTATTAAGATTAGGGTTATAAGTTATATTGCATAAATATAATAACAATAATATAATTTAAAAAAAAAAAAAATTTGTTATTTGAAAAGAGTAAATAATATTATTAGTTAGGAGGGTTGATCCTCCTTGGAACCCGAGAGCAAGAGTGTCCTGGGCAGCTTTGGAGGAAGGTTGGGTGAAAGTTAATTTTGATGGAGCCTCAAAGGGCAACCCTGGGATAAGCAAGGTTGGGTGTGTTGCTCAAGATCATGGTAGAAAGGCGCTTTGTGAAAAGAGTGAGTACTGGAAGTGACTACGAACAACAATGTAGAATTTTGCACACCATTGTTGGGATTGATCTATGGAATAGAATTAAAAGTAATAGATTGCATCTCAAAGGAGACTCTCTTCTAATAGTTAATACAAATAGACAAAAGATGACTCCTAACTAGAAACTTTGAAAATGGGTAGGCACGATATGGGAGGCAATTCGATATTTTGATGAATTTAAGATTTCTCATGTCTACTCTGAGGGGAATGAGTTGGCCCATTCTCTAGCCAACTCGGCATTAAGATAATCATATTTGATGACTTAGCAAGGAGGACGAGGTAACCTTAATACAAACGCAAAAAACTAGCATATTTATCATCTGAGAAAGTTGGCGGGTTTGAGGTAATGGAGGAGTTTTGGAGTTTTGGTATTGATTGTACGATCATTGGTTTTCGAGAAACATGTGAAGAGGCTCACATCACAGATGTGAAAGCTTTTAGATGGATCTCAAGGGCAAGAAAGGATGTCATATTGCTAGAGTTTGTTGGCAAGTAGAAAGCGACAACAATAGATACAACGCTCAAACTTGTTAGCAAGAAGTGCCAAATGTCCTTCATTCGAGAGGTGAGCGATAAGAGGTTGAAGTGCATTTTCAAAAAAAACCATGGCCTCACTATACATGTTCTAAAGGTGATTTCGGGAGATGATTTCCTAAAATCAGACCATTGATAAAGAGTAAATACAGATGCAGTGGCCACGTTCCTGGCACAGTCTTGGATGTTGGTGAAATGAAGGCCACAACGAGGGTGTTGTACAGGAGGTTAATTTGGAACTATTACTTGGGAGAATTAGAAGATGTAATACAGATGTAGTGGCCATGTTCCTGGCACAGTTTTGGATGTTGGTGAGATGAAGGCCACAACGAGAGTGATGTACAGGAGGTTAATTTGGAACTGTTATTTGGGAGAAATAGATGTGATGGAAAATGTTGATTTTGATTTGAGAGTTACAAACTATTACGTGGTTAGGTGTCTTGGTAGGGAAGTTGAAAAATACTCATTAATTCACTCCCTTCAGCCTTCCCTCCTACCTATAAGGAAGAAGGTTGTGGAAAGGAGTGTACTGTTATTGAAACAAATGTTGAATTTGGTGTTGGAAGGTAGAATTGGTTGCTTGCAAAATTACCAAAAAGAGGAAGGGTTGATGGGACTTGAAGACGAGGAAGAGGAGTTTGGGGTGGACAGAATTGAAGAAGACCCAAAGTTTGGGAATGCAGACAAGGAGATGACAATTGAGGAGGACCATGCTCAATGTCGCCCTGAATGCGCAATGAAAGCTTGGATGGAGGCAAAGAAGGGAGGACGGTCTGGTGTCTAATTTCTGGAGTCCCAGCATAACTAGTATTGGTATGCAAGGTTCAAAGATAGTGTCTAAGTTTATAGTCACTGTTGTATACTTACAATTTATCTCCATTGTCACTTGTTAATGTGTTGGCTAATTCTTATGCTAGGTGTCACGGTAGTTTTTAGTTCGGCTAGGCCTAGCTTCAACCTAGGGCTGGGGTTGATATGAAATCTTATATGTAAAAGTACTTTATTATCAATACAATGGGTGCAGCCCCTATGCTCCCATTTAATGATCAAAAAAAATTAAAAACTTAAATATTGATGATAAATATTTATTAAATAAAAAATTTTGCTCTAATAATCAATAATAAAAACCTAAATATTGATCAATTATAATTATAATCCTTCACGTCAATGATCCTATTGTGCCCTCTTCTTTTCCCTCTCTTCACCTTTCTTCCCTCATAAATTGAGGTTGCCACCTCAACCAATTAGGACTAGCCACCTCCAAAAGAGAAACCAGGAATCAAAATCAACATCTATTTACTTCCTTTTCGGCACGATTTTTTCAAGTGCAGTGTGTTCTTAATAAATATGTCATTTTGTTTGTCTCAAAGTTTCTAACAATTTATAGAGGGAAAACAGGGATACGTTGCTGCAACAAAGAAAATATTTTGGAAATTAGCCACAAGTGTGTCTTGGTTCATCCTAGATGAACCCACACTGGTTTTGAGGGCCCTGTTGGTGTGAAATTTTGTGATGTTCTGGCCTAAATGTTGCGGTGGTGAGAATTCTTGCTAGGCGTGTACCCAAGGTTGGGACCCACCCACGATTGGGCAAACACATGTCCAAGAAGGGGCTGGCTTGCGCTGGCACTATGGTGGGAAGAAAAACCCCACTCTTAACACCATTGGGCACCATTCACCACCAGTCTAGGCTTTTGGCGTAGTGGTTGCTTGCCTTGGTATTAAATCCGAGGTCTCGAGGTCGAGCCCTATGAAGTCTGGTGGGTTGTGATGTTTCGGCCTAAATGTTGCGGTGGTGTAGATTCCCGTTGGGCGTGTACCCAGGGCTAGGACCCACCCACGATCAAGCAGCCACGTGTCCACGAGGGGGTTGGCCTGCACTAGCACTCTAGTGAGACAGAAAATCCCATTCTTAACACCACTAAGCACCATTCACCACCAGTCTAAACCCATGAAAGCTCTTTACAATCAATTGTCGAACCTTCCTCGATACATCATCATTATAGGGTGCTACAGGAGCTGTTATTCTTGTGATCTCACTAAGACAAGAGATAATTGCAAGTCTTACATCTTCATGAGGATGTTCTAAAAACCTGTGTTGGACCAAAGTGAGCATTAATGGCTTCAAAGCCTTATTCACAAGCCTCGAATCTGATTGGTCTACCTTACACAAATGAGTCTAATTACTCCAACTTAGAGAGAAAATCAACATGAAAATTCATAAAATCCAATTCTAATCCAATTATAAGGAGCCAATTTCTCACTTCCTCTTCTTTTTGCAAGTCCCTTCGTTGAACACAATTAAATGTATCATTGAATTCTTTTGAGAAGGGACCAATTCTCTGATTTTCTCTTGGCTTCATAGTTTTTCTCTAAGTTAAACTTGCTTTCCAATCTAGAAATCACCAAATCTGATGCACACTTCAATGTTCAGCTCCACAGGCTGGCAGGTTCACCAGCTCTGATACCACTGTAATAGAACAACCTAGTTGATACCAATTTTTTGTGAAATGGTTTGCTAGTTTGAATGTCAATGTATCAGTTTGGCAGGTTGATTAGTTTCAGGATTCATGCACCATCAAAGAGAAGTCCAAACAACTTAAAGAACATTCAGCATGAAATAAGATTGAACACTGCTGTATCAACTATGAAATCATCAACATTGTAAATATGATTTACTGCTGATGCATTTTTTGATTTCAGTTTTTGATTCAATGGTTTACTGCTGATGCATTTTCTGATTTCAGTTTTTGATTCAATTGCTCATACAAAATGCTGATTACAAACTTGAGGAAGAACGTATTCACATTCATTCATTGATACTTGTAAAGGATTAAACAACACCGAACAATGTTAATGAATACCTGGGAAAAAACAAGTAATTACAATCATTCAGACCTGATGCAGCAGTTCTGGAAAGTAAGAGAGTCATCAGCTTGCTGAATCAGTCTTCCAAGGTTCATTTGCAAGGTCACAAGAGAAGCATTTAGGTCATTAAGCCTTCACATACCAAACTGTTGTGCAAATCGCACACCCATAGCAGTCTTGCACAGGGACCCCCCGGTTTGTGCCTTTTTGTCTTTGCGGAAGAGGAAGGGGATATGAAGGGTCAAGTGCCGCTAAACCAAATTCGGCCTCTAGGGGCTGCTGTGACGTATTCACACATCGCCCCATAAGTGGGACCCCTGCTTTTCGCTTTCTAGGATTTGTTTTTCTAGTTTTTTTTAAGGTTTTGTCTGTTAGCCTTTGCATGATGAGTGCTGTCAGGGGAGTCGTTGGGATGGCAGGCTCTGCTTGAGCCAGGGTGAGTCAATAGGGCCCCAGAATTAGGGTTTCTTTGAGAGTCTTCCTTAGGGCCTGGTTTTGCTCTTGTTGCTCATTGTGTCTTGCTTGGTGAGTGAATATCATCCTTGAAGGTCTGGGTTAGGTCAAGTTGGTGAGTGATGGAGTCTGGAATGTCATCTTGATCTTCAAATGCCCTGAAATTTGGCTAAGTCTGGAATGTCTTGATCCTGAAATTTGACTAAGTCTGGAAAACTGAGGAATCCTCCAAAAACTAGAATTTGCAATATAACTCCTGGAAGTCCGAAACCACTCTCAAACATCCTGAAAGTATATATGGAATATAACTTGAAGTATAAATGTTATATTCCATAAAATGATCCTTCGGCGAGATCTTGACAAACTCGCCCAAGTGCCCAAGCTCGCACTTCTTGAGGAAAAAGTTTTAAATCGCCAAAATGCCCAAAGGGGCGAATTTCGGACCCTGGGGCTAAAATGTGAAAAGGTTCAAAAGTTGCCAAAAGCCCCCAGAGGTCCGAATTTCACTTAAGTCCTCCAATTTCGGAACCTGGGGCCAAATTCAAAACTTCCCAAAAGGTACTTTAGGTCCGAAAATGCTTGGAAAGTTGCAAAAAGCCCCCAGAGGTCCGAATTTCACTTAAGTCCTCCAATTTCGGACCCTGGGGCCAAATTCAAAATTTCCCAAAAGGTGCTTTAAGTCCGAAAATGCTTGGAAAGTTGCAAAAAGCCCCCAGAGGTCCGAATTTCACTTAAGTCCTCCAATTTCAGACCCTGGGGCCAAATTCAAAATTTCCCAAAAGGTGGTCTAGGTCCGAAAATGCCTCCAGTTCACTAAAACGCTTAAAACTTAGAAATTCACCAAAAGGCATTAAAGGTCCGGAAACTCCACAATGGGCAAAAATTGCGAAAACTCCAAATTGGCGAAAACGATGAATGGTCCGAAGTTTACTTAAAAATCCGCAAAAAGCGTCAAAGGTCTGAAATGCTTTATTTTGGCGAAAACTCCAAACGATCCGAAATTCGCCATAGAGCCCAAAGTCGCAACACGTATAAGGCAAATACAAGGGATTCGAGATTGGCAAAGTCTCCCATTTATCCGAAAATCGCAGTGCAGTAAGTGCATTAGGCATCAAAACGTGAAAAAACGCGGAGTTCATAATTTAGAAGATGGAGACGTGAAGTTTAAAGTCTGCAAACCCCCCTCCCCCATTCTCCGAAATTCAGCAAAAAAGGCATGAGTGTTAGGATTTTAAAATTTGCAGAGGCTCTTCAAGCCTCTAGAATCGCGCTTAAGAAGTTTTCAAAACACCATAAACCCATTCAAAACGCCCAAGACTCCAAAGGTAAAATCACGCAAAAGTAAATCACCTAAACACTATCAAGACCAAGGATCAGATTTCACATTCGAAGAGAAAGGAGAAGCATTTTCAAGATACATCTCACAAAGAGCTTCTCAAGCCAGACGTCATAATTAAATTTAATGTTTGTTAAATTAAATTATTTAATTTTTTAAATTGATTTATTAAAATGAAATTGATTGTTCGCAGGTCGCGAGACGTCATTGGAGAACTGGGAGAAAAACCTGAAACACAAATCGAAGAAGGATCGCAATCAAGGCCAGGCGCTGAAGGCTGAAAAAGAAAAAGATGTGGGAACGTGTTGCAGGAGCGCGAGAGCAACCAAACATTGGGAACCATGCCGCTAAACAAAGATGAAGTCCACCACCAGGACCAAAGACCAAAGAACACTCTCAATGCTGCAAAGTTTATGCCTTCTTGAGAAAAAGCACACAGCTGGATTTAAGTCCAGAAATTCAGTTTTAAAATTGAAACTGCTTTATTGTAAACTGCCTATGGGTCTCGCACAAGATATTTTTGTGGATAACTATTCCCAACCACCAAGAAGATTGGATAGACCTGAATTAAAGCCAAATAGTGGTAGGTAGTTGAGATAGTTGCTGGTTGGATAACTGAGAATTAATTCGGCATGGGTTAAAGCTGCCAACTTCTGGAAGGCAGATCAGGACCCTTGGATGTAGTCCATCCTAGCCTTCGATTCAAAATTGTAATATCTATAAAAGGCAGAGGCCTTTCTTTTGTAAAGGGTTAGATGGTTAGATAGTTAGAGATTGTTAAATAGTTAGACTCTGGTGAGAGAGTTAGATTTTGGAGTTAGAATAGGTTAGATTTTAAGCAGTATCATAGAGATGCTACAGAAATTGTTGTAATAGGCAGCTGAAATCGATATATAAACATTGATTTGGTGTTTATTGTCTTGTTTTCATCCTGTTTGCATGGTTTCTCACAACATTTTAGATAGATCTTTCTATTTTGGGTGTGCAAGTATTTGATAGATTCAGGCTCATACCATTGAGGATATACTGATTGTGTATCCTTTTGTATGGTTAACCTGAGCCTTTAATTGTGCTTAGTTCAATTGCAAGTGTCCGTCTGAGCTGCGCCAGAATTGGGTGCTTAGCCGTGCGTCTCCAGTCTGAAAATCTTCCAAGTCCCTTTGAAGATTGCACCGTTCCTGCAAGGTTGTGAGCTATTCTAGCCAAGCAGGAATTGGTTATGTTGAATCTGTCTACCCGCATACCCGTGTTGTTAGTTTTAGATCTCCTAACCCTTTCCTTTTGCTTTTTATTGCGTAATTCGAGAATCACAGCAGACCAATTTGTTGCAAATCGTAAGTCCCCTTGTGTTTCCAGCAAAAACACATCAAACCATTGAGTAGTCCCACAATCAAGACCTGACAAGAGAAACCTTGAGGTTGTCCCCTTTGATCAAATATAAAAAAATAGCATTAGGGGACTTCCTTATCTCAAGAGAGGATAGGATACTCAACTGGTTATTCTATTCTGCGTTGGCCATATGGAGTTTGCAACAATGCGATTTCAGACACGTCAACACAAACCCAACACTCCAAGAATGCTCAGATCAATTCTTCTTCACTCCAAGTGTCTGAAATCACCATCCACAGGTCTGAAATACACTCAGAACTTCCAGCAAGTGCAAGCTTATTAGCAGCAGATTCGTCTTTTTTGGAAATTTGTCTTTTTTTAAAATCACTCCCAACCACCACGATTTCTCTCTAATTTGTTTGTCTTCTTTTGAGACCTGCCTTTGGTATTTGTCTTATCCTAATTTTGTCTTATCTAGTTTTAATAAAGTTGTGATTCTCTTTTTAAACCTTTGCCTTTCGTTTGTCTTTTTTCCCTATTTGTGTCACTTTCTGAAACTTGGTCTTTTCTCGGGTTTATCGCATATGCAAACATAGACATCCAAAATACTTCCTTCCATCAAGTTTGAACTGTTACTTATCCTTTTTGATGCCATGTCCTGCTTCCAATTTACCTTTTTTTCCCAGCATCTACACACATAATGCTCTACGTCAGCTACAGCAATCCTTTAAGCCACATCCTGCTAGAAATCTTTCCAAATATCACTTGAATTCTTTATCGTATTCATGAGAAAAGGAACAATATGGAGTGATGTGATTACAATTTCCCTTAGATGAATCGCACCAAATAAAAAAAAATTAGTGGCCCGGTTCCTTCTTAAAGAATTTCCTTTGTCTTTAGCGCCAACAATATTTAGAAAAATCTTCAATCCATTATAAATCTGATTTTTGAAAATAGGGGACATATTGGAAAATAAAACTCAACCAAACTCTAAATTAATCAATAACAAACTCAGATAACAAATTTCTCAATTTATTTATCTATCCACACCGATTCAGACTGGTAATAAGTCTTTCCCTCAATCCAAACCAATACTTAAATTTGACAAACTAGGAAATCTCTTTGAGAACAAGTTCACCATGAACGAGGGTTTTCATCCTCGCTACAACCTTCAGCACTTTGTCAAACCCTGAGTGGAATCACTCCAAGAAGCATGAGGGTTTCCGTCCTTAGCTCCAAACCTTTGGGGTTTCTATCCCGCCAACTTAGTTTGGCCTAAAGCCCAAACCAAAAATTTCCGCAAAGAAAAAACAAATCCTCAATCTTCTATATTCTTCTCCATCCGCAAATGAGACCCCTTGCCTCTTTTATAAGATGCCCAAGAAACTTCTGGAAAATGATTAATTAAAATCACTTTATTATTTAATTTATTCTTATGACTCCCAAAAGTGACTTTATTTTAAAATATTAAATAATTTAAATAATTAATTTAAAGTAGTCTTTAAATTACCCTTTTGGACAACTTAGAAATTAATTAATTATTTTCACCGGAAAATGGGGACATTACATTTTTATGAACGCTCAATTCAGAATAAAATACCCAGAGATATCCTATTCTCTCTTTATCAAAATGTTCCATGTCCTTGTTATCACTAGAACCTGCACCTCTATTTGCTAAGCTATCAACTCAGTAGACTTGTAACACATGGGAACACTCCTAGGCCTGTGGGTTGCCTAAAACTTGGAGTGAGCCTCCAGAAAAAGTTGGTTCTTAGCTGGTTATCACCTAATTAATCTACCCTAATGACTTGGCTGAGAAAAGAGAAGAAGGAGAACATAAAAATGAACCTACTGCTTAAGGTGATGCACCAAAATGATAATTTGAGATTCACAACAAATAACACACAATAAAGCCAGCAATGAAAGGTTCTCCTACACAACCCAATAATTATAATCTTTGCATCAACAATTCATAAGAAGGTTAAAAATTACAGTGTCAAGAGGAAAAAACACACTTTCTCACAACCTAAGACTGCTATTTCACACACAAAGCTTATAACCTGCAAATAATTATACTTCTGCATAAGATCCCCACATAAAAATACAGTTTCAAGGACAAAGAATGTCACATAAAAACCTGTACTAACATCAAGGACACAATACCAGAAAAAAATGGGAAGGTATGAACTGATTATTACTGAAAAAAGGTGTTACAATGCTGTCAAACTCTCTGAAACTGAGTTACAAACTCCTTCCTTTCTGCAAAGAGAACTCTAAAAATTATAATCTGCAAGAAGCAAAAGGTAAGAACCTTTGAAATAATGAAGTCCTGCAGTATATATGCTTTTAAAAAAGTTAGATAATGAATAAGATATCCCCACTTCTTTTTGGGTCGAGCAAGCTCAAAAAGCCTATTTTTTAGGGGTCTAAACATGTCTAGAAGGGGATGGGCTTGAGTCAAAAGTCAAGCCTCATCAACCCTTACCCTAGAAGCTCTTAATTATGCATTTATGACCCCTAAAATATCCCTGAAAAGGCCTGCAAGCCTTATTAATGCAAAAAAAAACCTTTTGACTTTCTCAATTAAATAAAATAAATATCTCATAAAGTGATTTAAAATTTATCATTTATTTAAACATTTGTTTTATTTTATGTTTACATTTAAAGTCAAAATACTATAAATGTAATGAGAAAACAATCCTAAACAGTTGAACTGTGCGATCACAAAGACGACTACAAGGTTCCCAAATTCATACAGATAGTCTCAGTTGGTTTGTTGTGATTTGTTGGTAATCTCAAGGGGGACTTACATAATTGTTCGATGATCTAATCAATCTAAAGATTCTGCCGATTCCTAACTTTCTTTTTATTCTTTTCTTTTTTTAAATAATTTTGCAGTATTGATCCTACTTCTATCAAGACTTGGAAAAAAGGGCAAAAGGATGAGGATTTAGGAAGATAGTCCTAATCCTATGAACTCTAGAGACAAAAATTGCAAAATTGGAATTTAAAACAATCCTTTAAACCAATAGAAGTTAAGTTTTCAATTCCTAGTTCAAGCTAACTTTAAAAAATAATTGAAAAACATCCAATTATGAAAAGTATGAACACGTTAACTCCACATTAAGCAATCCTATCAAATCCTTCATTCAATCTATCAACTTGGAAATTAAATTTGTTCTATTGAGAGCCAAGAAACCATGCTAACTTGCAAAAGTAGGCAAAAATTCACGAACATTTTGAACAATGAATTATGTCTATTACTTAAGAAATATCACTACAACGATTTCTTCGAAATCTCCCCCCTTACAAATGAGAGGAGGACGGTTTATATAGCCACCCCATTACAAAGCAATGGCTCAGATTGATTTAAGATCAACGGCCAAGATTAAAACATCAAATTCTAATTAAGGCAAGCTAACATAGTTATCCAAAATGGACAAATGAGAAATAAACAACTAATAAATCCATCTTTCTTCTAGAAGCGAGTGTCCCTTATCCTTTTCCTTGGCAGCGAATTCAATTAACCTAGTCACTATGGGGTCGACCTCTTCCATTGGGACACTTGGCCAAATATCAATCTTGTATTCCATCATGTCCATCTCATCTTGACATGTGGCAAAAGTGGTTATCCAATCCATTTCCAGTTTTCGAAAAACATCCTCGATGGACATTAATGAAAATGCCTTGCTGAAATGTTGCTTTTGGATTGGATTTGCGGAAGTGAAAAAGTTGTTTTGAATTTTTGCCTTCAAGTTCTCTACATCCAAGTCCTTGTTTCAGACTATTTCCTCCTGAAGCACATCGGAAACTATGATGAAGACCTTGTCTTGGACAACTTTGATTATTTCTTCTATTCTGGCACCATCAATTTTCATCCTCTCCAAGACCTCTCCTCTTGCCAGCAAGGCGTGATACCATGTGCTGAAGTCATATGATGTTTCGGCATCAATTACATTTCCATTGACCAAGTCATGTTCAAGAATTCCTTTCAGCACCTTCAAACATGGAATTGTCTTTTCTTGGACAATTTGAAAATCTTCCCGAAATTTAGCTATGTTCTAGATTCTATATATGAATAGGGAGATCCGACCATAGACCTATGCCAATCCCTCCACGATTTTCATGGGGCTTTGTTTGCAACTTTTATAATACATTCCTTGGCTTCTTCAGCTGCCATCTTCATTCCTTCAAAATTCTCAATTGATTCTTGCGGGAGAACCAAAGGTGGAGCGACTGTTGCCTCTTCTCTCCTAATAAGATTTACCAAATGTTGGATTTAATCCTTCAATTGTTCATTCTCCACTTTGAGTTTGTTCTTTTTTTCTTCTTCTTTCCTTAGCCTTTCCTTAATGGCATTGATTGAGTCATCTAACTCCTAGATTTCTTGTTCTTTTGTAGCATGAGCTATGTCCACAATCCTTAGTTCATAATCTTTAAGGTGACATCCTCTTTTGTTTTGCCAACTTTTGGAATGGCCACCTGTATTGAACGAGATCATGTACCATCCTTATCGATTAAGGAATATTTCTTTGCTTTCTTCTTTTCCACGGGCCGGTTGAGTCTGGCTAAGAATTCTGCTAAATCATCCACTGGTTTGACTTCTACAATAGCTTTCTTTTTCATTCTTGCTACTAACCAATCTAGTAATGTTGGTTGTTCAATGCCATCATCCTCTTCATTCACCTGATTTCCTTCACTTCCTTCAATTCCCCTAAGTACGGAAATCATTCCCTCTTGAAAACCCTCTTCCAAGATATCAACTTCAATATTCTCCAATTCCTCATCCATTACTGTTACTATATTATCATGGCCATTAAGAACAATTTGCTGCTGAATTGGTTCTTCATTTGGTTTTTCATTTGGTTCTTCACAAATCGGGGAATGGATTTCCATCTCAATTTGTAAATCGTTTGCAACTAGAGCTTTATTCCTATTTGTGGATGAGCCAACTCCTTCAACTAAAGAAGTGTTGGTAGAGGAGATGAATTGTTTGCTCTTTGTTTATTACATATAATCTCCTTATCTGAAGTCCTCTTTCTTCTTGGCATTAGTGAACTCTTTGTTGTATCCTTCCTTTTCTTAGAATTTCCACTTTCTAGTTTCTTAGTACCCTGAGTCACTTCATCCTCATCGAAAGAATAGGAATCCATGCTTCCCATTAAATCATTGGTGAAGGCAATATTCTTCTCCTTCAACTTGTAAGTTTGCTGATCCACCCACCACTTAGTGAATTTCAAGACTGGTCTCATTAATGTATCCAATCTGAAAGCTCATGTCAAGACCAATCAATTACAAGAAGAGCTTTATCTTTTTCTTCTTGATACCGTGGTTGGGTGAAATTTCCATCATCCTCCAACTGATCTTGTATTGGGAAAAGTTCGATTGTTCTGATCATGCTTATTGATATTCTGGACCACATTCTCCTTATTTCGTATTCATCAGCTACATTGGCCCAGAAATATTCAAGATCAACTTTGTGTCTATACTTCGTTTTGCTTATCATCCCAATATGGTGATGGGGATCAAAGTTGGACCTCGATCAGTAGAAGGGGAATGCATAACATTGCATTTCCACATCTGCTTTATCAACTACCTATGATGATGGACAGGATTCTAACATCTTTCCAATGAAACAAGGAAAATAATTTCCAGCCTTCTTGCCTCTTTGGATTTTCTCACATGTATCGAGTTGTCTAATGACCTCTAGCAATACCATTTAATTTGTAGGATATCTTTAATGTTTGTATGGGCATCCTATAAATCCTTGGACCCTCAAGTATGTGAATCAAGGGAATGGAATGTACCAAGATCTGCTTATCAAATCTTTGGCCTCTTACGTCAATCGTTGATAAGTGCCTCCTTGAAATATCCTAGTGATGAACATTAGGAATGTATCATTGACTCTTTTGAGATGGGATTTTTCCTGTTCACACAATTGCAGATAGCAATCATATGCATTGAATTGACCATCCTTTTTTCCCACAACAGCTTTGCAAATCAATCCCTTATATTTGTAACATCTTGCTAGCATGTACATGGTGTAAGAACTCAAGTAAAAAGTCTTTGTGTGCACCATGTTTCTCAACGGCTCATCTAAGTCATCACTGATTATCCTTGCCCAATTTATCATCTTGACACAGGTAGTGATTTCATTGACGAATTGATACATCCAAGGTTCGAATGAGGAGGCTTAAAGACTTCCTGCAGCTCTATTTAGCAGTAGGATGAAGTCTCCATACTCTTCTATGAAATCTGTCCGGAAAAGTTTCTTAGGCACTTTAGAATAATGAGGTCTTGGTTTATGCAACCATTGCTTGTTAATTACTTCAATACAAAAGATAGGTTCTGCTTCAAAAAAATTTAGGGCTTCCTCTCTGGTCTCTCCTATGATGGCCATCCTCCAAGGTAGGCCAAATGCTTCTTTGATGGCTATCTCTCCAAGGTAGGCCAGCACTTTTCCATCAGGTGCCACAACTTGTCTCTCCTAGATGTTGTAATGTTCGGCGCATTCTATTATCAGCTCGTATCACTACATAGCTGGAGGAAATTCAGCTGATTGGACAATTCCATTTCTCATCATCTTGCAGGGTAATGGTGAAGGTAAGCAATCATCGAGCCCATACATTCTTTTCTGCAACCTTCTTCCACTTTGTCACGATCTTGGACTCTAGTTGTGGTCCTTTGTTTTTAAACTTCATCTGCACCTTTCTGAAAATCCTTCCTTGAACTGACATCTACCACCTGAAAAACATGAAAAACTCCAAAGTTAGAAAAATAATGGTGTTTGATGCTCACTTGAAGGATTTTTGAAGGGGTAATTCTGATTTAACTTATGAATTTTCAGAAATCAGACTTAAGAAAATTTTGAAATTTGTGAAATCAACTCTGATTAGGAAATTGAAACTAAAAATCAGACTTCAAGAAATTTTCTGCCTCCAAAACTGTTAAAAGCATAAAAAGCAACAATGATCTTACGTGAAATTCAAAGAATTTGAGATGAAAAGTTCTTGTGTAAGTTTGGAAAATTAGAAATTCAAACTGAAAGAAGAAAATCTTGAAGTGCGAAAGAAATTGAAATTCTGAAAATCTGTCTTCAATCCTTCATAAACCTGAGAATTTTGATGAAATTCCTTAAATTGCTTTAAGGAATTGCTTCCAACTTCATCTCCAAATGTCTGAATTCTCCTAGAAATTGTTTTGCACCTGCAATTTACTATAAAATTTGTCTTGAGGTTTGAAAGAGATTCTTTCTTGAGCTTCAACTTTCAACTTTGAGAAGCAACTTGTGGATTGAATGAATGCCAATGCTCATGCTTATAAGGAAGTCGAATCCTTGCTTTGCTTTGTTTTTTTGTTTTAATGTTTTATTGGAAATGAATCCAATCATGTTATGAACCCTAAGTTGAACCTTCCTTTTTGCTTTCATGTCCTCAATGGCAATCTCTTTTTGCTTTAATCTAGAAGTTTTCCCTTATGGCAAGTTTATTTCAATTTTAATATTTGCTTTAATTCATCAACACTTAGCAAAAAAAATTGATTTGAATTCTTCTTTTTCAACACTTAGGCAAATTTCATCTTGATTTTAACTTTTTGCTTCGATTCACCTATACCTGGCTAAATTTCTCCTTTATCCACCTTGGGTGGACTTTGCACTTGAATAAGGAATTTTTCCATGCAAAAGCACTTAGCCAGATTTTCTCTTTCTTACCTTGGGCGGACTTCATGTGCACTTGAGGATTTTCCCTATCTTCCTAGGCGTACTTCAAGGTTGGCTAAGGAATTCTCAACCAAAGGGGGGGGCAGAATTCACATGATTTGAAGGAATTTCTTGCTAAGTAAGGCGGGCTTTGTGTTTGTTTGTGGATTCCATGCTAGGCATAGGGCGGACTTCAAGGTAACACAAGGAATTTCTCTCTTGGAAGGGTGGACTTTGCATCCAACCAAGGAATTTTGGAGCGGACTTTCTTCTTGGTCAAGGAAATTTCGTATCTCCCTAGACGGACTTAGCATTCAATCAAGGATCTTGCTCACATGCTTGAGCGGACTTCACCCCCAGTCAAGGATTTCTCCTTGTTTGCCAAGGCGGACTTGGTGTGAGAGCAGGGATTTTCCTTGATTCCACGGCGGACTTCATGTTGCAACAAGGAATTTATCCTTGATCTCCAGGGCAGACTTCATGTGAGGTCGAGGAATTTTCCAAGAATTCCTAAGTGGACATCCATGGAAACAAGAAATTTTGAAATCTTTCATGATTGGAGTGGATTTTTTCATGGAAACAAGAAATTTCTTCCATCTCTAGAGTAGACCTCATGATTGAATCAAGAAATTCTTCCATACTTAACCGCTTTTCTTGTGGTCTTCCATTTAAATTCTTGACAGTGAACTTCCTTGTCCTGACATTTCATTTGACTCTAAAACCACCCATAATCCCAGAAAAAGAAAAAAAGCAACTTTCTATTTTCAGAAAAAAGCAAAATGAAAAAGTAGGTTCCCGAATCGACCTGAAAAATGCCAAAAACAAAACTTTCTATTTTTAGAAAAAGTAGAAAAAAAAATTCCTAAAAATAGGAAGTTGTCAAAATTGATCCCGAAAAATTGCGATTTTACTCCTTCGACTTTTCTAAGCACATCCGTAGCATCAGAACACTCTTTTGATTACTCCTTATTGATTTTGATGACTCCTCCAGATCGAAAAACTTGACTCATTTGCAGAGGTGAGAAATTGAAGACAAAACCCTAAGACGCCAAAACACTATTCTAAAAAGCAAAAACAAGGGGATCCCCATTTGCAATGGGGCAATGTGTGATTACATCAGAACAAGACCCTAGCTAACTATCCTAATGAATGAATCATGGAGTATGATTTGAAATGTTGATGAGAAAAAGACACGCAGTCAAATCCAAAAGCTCAAATACACCATAACAATTATGGACTATGGAAACTTAATGTCTAAAAATTTGAGGGACCCTATCGAAACACACTACAAACCATATCCTGACCCCGAACCCACGCTAGACTAAATACAGACCCAAGCTCTACAAGGGTCGGACCGGTGACATAGACTACTGAATTGGAATAGCCTGTTTGGGAATTAAAGAGCAATGAATTTGATCTTCAAGTCACCCTTAAACATGCCCAAAATTGCCATGATCTATGATCTGAGTTTGTTCTAGCCGAATCCTAGATGTGGCACTCCAACTCAATAGATCAATTAGAGTAGTGATCTTTGTAATGTCCCGATCTTTAGGTTCTCTTTCTTTGCAATTGGTTCTAACTTTCTAGGTGTGTGTTGGCCTTATCAAGGTGGTTCTTTGTAATGTCACCTACTAAGAGGCTACCAATTGACCAATAATTAACACATATCATCAAATATTATGATTCCTTAAATTAAACGTTTGAGATTAGTGAACAACTAATTGTTCATAATACAATCAATAACCAATTATATTAAGGGAAAATCCTTATTTTTTCCCTAACCCTAATGGAGGATGGGGGAATTAATATGCTAAGGCGCTTGGAAACCAATCTACAAGCAGGCTCCCTCAAGGTTTCAAGAACATGGGTCCATACCCCATCTTGCTAGCATGTACATGGTGTAAGAACTCATGTAAAAAGTCTTCGTGTGCACCATGTTTCTCAGTTGCTCATCTAAGTTATCAATGATTATCCTTGCCCAATTTATCATCTTGACACAGGCAGTGATTTCAATGACGAATTGTTGGCTAGAAAGGAAAGCCTCTAAGTCAAGCATGGAAACTTCAACTATTAAAGGCTTCCTTACAAAATGTCCCAATTTACTATCTATCCCTTTTTAAGATCCCTGCTAACCTTGCGGAACAAATAGAGCAAATCCAGAGGAAATTTTTATGGACAAGTACTAAAGAAAAATTTAGAATTTCCCTAGTCAATTGGGAAAAGGTTTGTCAACCAAAGAGACTGGGAGGACTAGGAATTAAACAAATCAAGGTCTTTAATAAAGCTCTTCTAGCAAAAATCGAGTGGCAAATCCTGAAAGGTGGTAAGGATTGGGTTCAAATTATAAGCGCTAAATACCTAAGTAATGGGATATCCAATAGCTTTATTTATGATGCTGCTCTTCCTCGTGGATTTGTGAAATGGAACGATCTATTGAAGATTAGGAACATTATCAAGCAACGTAGCAAAATGTTGGTTAGGAATGGCAAAAATACCCTATTCTAGGAGGATGTGTGGAATAGAGATATTGCTTTATCCTCTGTTAATGGGTTTTAGCACATTAAAACGACTCACTAGATGTAATTGGAAATTCTTGCATGGGTATGTGGATTGGAACAGTGCACCACTAAGGTAAGAAGATTTTGGAGCACAACTAAACAACATTCAATCAAATGATATTCCTTGTCAGAATGATAGGGATATTGTAGTTGATGCCCTTTACCAACAAATGGGAGATTGCTCCTTCATCTCAGCTAATAGGGAGGATGAAAGAATATGGAAAGCAAATTCCTCAGACAACTATTCAATGAAATCTGCTTATAATTTCTTGGTTAATGTTCCTCGAGAGAATTGCAACTGGTAGCATGTCTGGATTCTGAAACTAATCCCTAAGATAAATGTCCTTTGGCGGATGAGTGACCACGATAATATCCTCACGATTGATAATTTGAACAGGAAGGGGTTCATGTTTGTCAACAAATACTCTGTGTTATAAGGATGCTGAAAGTATAGAGCACATTTTTTTTTCACTATCCTTTTGCTTGCGAACTATTGTCAAATGTTCTCTCTAGTTGTTTGTTCAATTATCCCTAGCAATATGAAATAGATTATAGAATCTTGGGGGTTATACCCTTTTTCCCACTCGGTAATTGTTGATCTCTAAAAGCAAATTCCCCATTTTGTTTATTGGGGGCTTTGGAAGGAAAGAAACAATCGCATATTTAGGGAGCAATCTAAATCTGCTAATGACTTTTTTATGATGATTAAACAGCAAATCAAAGAGAACATCAATGCTATTTCTTTTGTATTTTCTAAAACCTTGCCATCCTATTCAAAGATGAGGCTGAAACAAGTTTGGGGATTAATCCAAGACCTTACAAAGTTAAACTGGCAAACGATTCTCCTAAGAGGAATAAGCAAATTGCACCCTCCAGAGGATGGGTGGGTAAGTGTAATTTCGATGGCTGCTCCAAGGCAACCTTGGGGTATCTGGTGTTGGAGATGTCATAAGAGATGATAAAGGAAGACTCATAGAATGTTATGGGAAAAACCTAGGAGTTGGAACTAGTAATGATGCAGAGGCAATTGCTACATGGTGAGGATTCAAAAGGTTGAAGGAACTTAATTATCAGAAAGATATTCTTGAAGGTGAATCTAAACTAATTGTGGATATCCTAAATGGGGCTATTGACAGTCCGTGGAATATCAGACGCATTACTAAAGAGATAAAATTCATCCTTAGGAGATTTCTTAAATCCAAGGTTGTGCATGTTTATAGGGAATCAAATAAGATTGCAAATGAAGTCTCAAACCGGGCGCTTAACTTTAATGAATGGAGGAGTATTAAATTTAATTATTGTTCAGCCAAGGTGAAAGATATTTTGTTTAATGAAAGAGGAAATATTATTCATAATGGTACACCCTTTTATTTCCTCATTTATTATGGCTATGTGTTGTAATTATAAGATTGTTATCTTATGGATGTCCACCCTATTCGGATATCTTTTTGGCACAAGCTTCTTTGCCACGTTGCATACGGAGCAGGAAGGTGGTCATTTCCAAGACGGTTTCCTTCCTAATATTTGCATGTTCTATAATAATGGCAAGTTTTGTCAAAGTATGCCTAGGGGAAAGAAAATCTTAATTGATGCCCAATTCGCTTGAGGCTAGCTTTAACTCATAATGATTTCATTCAAACGTATCAAAAATGCCACAATTTGAGCTAGGTCTTCAATCGAAATCTTTCTCTACACATTTTCAGCTGGTTGTTAACGTTTTTTTCTTTTTGTGACAAAAAAGACAAGATGGGAGGCCCTCTGAAATGGTCAAGCCCAAGAAATGTGATGATCTCAAGTAAAATGAGAAGCTCTAGGAGTTGTTCTATAATGCGGACCTAATGTCGTTCTTTGAATACATGAGGGGATACAACCGCAGTCTTACCACTAGTTTTTGCAACTCCTAGAAAAAAGGTGAGGTGACAATTGGTAGCATTCAATTCTAGGTCACCCCTGAGTTAATTGCCAAGGCAACGAGCCTAAAATGTGAAGGGGTTAAAGTGGTTAGAAGAAGCAGCAAGGGTTACAAGATGTTCATGAACAAATTTTTTGAAGAAGGTGAGAAAGCGATTGTTCTTCAAAACTGTTTTGACAGGTTCATTCTCCCCTCCCCTTATGCCCTAGTCAATTATCATGTAATGCACTATTTTACTTTCGAGGGTCGTTACTCTACTATCCATGCTTATCACTTCCCCATCCTTAATCACATTAGACATAAAGAATTTATCAACATTTTGTTCTTTTTGTTCACCTCTTTATGTGCTAATATTGAGGTTAAGGGAGCCAGTTTGCCATTACACCAGGGCCTAATCTTTGCTCTATACAATTACATTTCTAGCCCCACACCCAAAAGCAATCAACTTCTTACTCAAACTGATAACCCTAAGGTAACCCCTAGCTCTATTAAGATTGAGCTGGCTGAAAGCAAGGCACGCACCCTGGAAAAACCATGTCCCTCTAGTAAGAAAAAAAGGAAGAAAATTGTTAAGCCTTGCTTGGAGACGAAGGATAATGAACTTCTCAAGCCAACCCCAAAAAAAAGGAAATCTACAGGCGCTAGACCAGAGGGGTCTAAAACTAGAAAGACGGATGTACAATCTAAAGCCAGAAGTGTTATTATTGATTTGGACACTACTAAGAGAGAACCTATTAATGAGGAGATTCTCCAAAGAGACACTGCTAAACAAGAATCCGAGCAAGGGGGTCGAAGGTCAACAAGAATTAAAGAAAAAGATATCAAATTTAAAGAAAAACCTAAAGAAGATGAAGAACTTGAGACGCCTTCCGAAGAAGAATTCCTTCCAAAATTTGAAGACAATGAAGAGTTGGGCTATAGTGATGAGGAAATGGATTTAGAGGAAATCGAAGATACCACTGTTGTTCAAGGGGAAGAAGAGGAGATCAAGGACGATGTTGTGGTGTAGGAGATGGGACACCGGATGTACAGGAAACGCAAGACAATATGCAAGCACAGGAGAACTCCCCTTTGGCTTCTAATGACATAATGGCTAACCTCAAAGCCCAAGTTGCAGATTTGCAGGTGTCATTGATGAACATGGAAACTACTGTGGAAAGCCTTAGGGTTGATAAAAAGTTCTTGTTGAAGGCGGTCAATTCCCTAACCTTGATCACGAACGCAATAATGAGGAAGGCGGTCTTGGTGTGGTCTCACAACAGACCAAGTTGAAGAAATTGCAAAAGAAAGGGAAAGATATTGAAGAGCGTAGATGTCGATAATTGGAATAAGAACCTCCACATTTTGGAATGGGGTCTTATGGAAGACCGAAAGAAATAGGCTGCTTTCTCTAGTTTTGCTTGCTTTTTTGGCTGTGAATAGGTATAGGTTTCCTTTTGTTTATGGTGATATATTTAAGACTTATGTTAATGTTAATCTTTGGCCTAAGTGCCAGCTATATGTTTGGATGGTTAGTTAATTACTTTAGTAGTTATGGTTGGCTTAGATACTCTTATGCTACTTATTTGTTTTTGATTATGTATATTTGATGGTTGGTTGGAGCCGCTAGCTGTTTTGTTCTAGTGGTTATTTTGTGGTTGGTAGTTTTGTGTTGTTAATTGTATGGGATCAGGGCCCTTCCATGCTTAATCAAAAACATAGCATAATGAATATTATTGGTATTTGCTCATTACTAATTAATGATATGCTACTGTTTATGTTTGATTATTATATGTCGAATACAAGAGTAATATTGAATTCTTCATATGTTCTGACTGATTATTAAATTCAGCCATGGTAGGGTTAATGAGGGGATTACAAGGAGGGGAATGGCAATGGGGTACTCTTCTAGGTATGCCATCTCATAGTGGTGATTGAATGGTCACATGAGACCACGGGGGTACAAGGGGTACTGCCTTTGGGCATATAAGAGATGGGCTTTTGGGGCATCCTATTGTGAATATACCTCATCCCTCTATCATGGTGAATTAATACACCAAGAAGTCCAATCATAGAAAGTGGGAAATGGATGGCAAGATGAAGGGGGAACAGTTATAGGACACCTTACTAGGTACACCACCTCATATGGATGGGACGGGCAACATGAGACCAAGAGGGATGGTATATCACTCTTGGGCCTAGGGTAGAGGATCTCTAGGACACCCTATCAAATCACCTTATCCTAGCTCTCGTATGGTTGACCTTCCTCAAATATATTTAAGATATCTTATGATTAAATTGATATTTCTGCTATGTGCTTTAATGATTCCTAACTAAGAAGATCTGCTTTATGAATTATTATTGTAAATGGTTTCTAACCTGTTTTGCAAGGCCTCAATCAGGTGAAAGATATCTCTAACCCTGCTCTTGCTCATTTGAGAATTGTGATTTCAGGCTAAATTAGGGCAGTCATAAATAGGCGACATTACAGAGTTGAATCTCTTTACCAAACCATTCCATAGCCTATCTAGGTAAAGTGCAGCTTCAATACAAAGGGGGTCCAAGTTGAAGAAGTTGAGTCACTCCAACTAGGACGTGGAGGCTTTTTGCTGTGTGCTTGAGTTGTTTAATTTGCATTCTTATTGCTTCTGTACAAATCTTAATCTGTATGTATTGTCGAGCACGTTATTTTTTAATATCTTATGCTGTAGATTGCTGTCCATAACCGTGCACTGTTGCAGACTTCATATCACTTGTAATAGTCGTTATATCAAATAATAGGTCATTAATACTCTTCTTATCTTTGTAATATCTGTGCATATATTTCTAATGAGTTTGAGGAAATAAATATCATTTGCTGCTATACATACTTATCACGGTTCTGTGGTTTATTTTCAATGCAATGTGCCATGTTCAATGAGGCTTGAAAACTCTTAAAACTGAAATATACAAGTCTGTACAATAAATCTTATCACTGTCACATACTTGGAAACTGTATGTTGAATGTCTATGGTGAAGAATGCATGATATGGAGAATGATCAGTGAGGATGCAAAATGTTTGACATAATGATCGTTGATCAGTGGACAGAATTGCAAAAGAAATAGTAGCAACAGGGGTGGCCTCTTACAATCTCTGTGTGAACACTCCAAGGAATTGTGGGATTCTGTCCTCCAATTCCAGACTTAGAGGGCTTCCGTCCTCGGGTTAAATTGAACCAAAGTCCAAAGCAACATTGTGATGTCCCCATCTATATGCTTGAACTCTAGAACCAAATAACTAAAGGAAATCTCCTTCTATTATCTTTATAGATAATACAAGGCACAAATGAACTCTTACAGAGATATATGAAGAAGGAAACAATTAAGATAGTCTCATTAAAGATGAGAGTATGATTAATAAAGATTATAAATATGAAGACAACACATATTTCAAATTGCCCAAGAATTATATGAACTAATGAAAGGGGAGGAAACACTTTAATAATAAGGAGCAGCAATTAATATATAAAGAGAAGCAATTAAGGTGAAACAATAAGCAGCGATAATTATGATGAAGAGCCATCAATCAGACCAGATCAGAACTGTTCGTAAGTTCCAAGCATTAACATCTTTGATCTTGGTGATATGCATGGGGGATGTGCTTAATATGTATGCTTAATTTATGAAGCCTAATAATGTTCTTATGCAGAATTTAATAGTAATATTAATATAGTCTGCAATATGTATCATATTTATACTTAATTACGTAATCAGAAGATGTCACAGTAACCAGTCAGCAATCATGATAAGCAATAAAGTTCTACAGGGAGATAGGATGGTGATAACCGACCAATATAATTGTTAAGCGCAAACATTATGGTGAGCCACGTTAACATCGTGAGGGGATTATTTCCTTTCTTACTTCTCTTCCATACTTGGATCGCTCTATCGAGCAGTGGCCTTCTCAAGGCAACTCGGTTGGCTACATCTAAACAACGAATCTCCAAGATAGCAACAAACAAAATAAAATAAGGAAAGGCAACGATCAACAAAGACAGTAATTAAAGTCTGAGATATCGCTTAAAGGAAACAATTACGGTGATAGTGATCATTGGTAGCGATAACAATTGGAAGCAACGCCTTATGTAAGTAACAGAGATTAATTGTAAAACAAAGACGTAAGTATTTTAAGACAGCAATCAACATCAAGTAAGGAGGACGATCATATGCATTGTATGCCGACTAAATGGAGGAAAGCGACTTGCAAAGTTTATGATTCAAAAGAACTGATTTGTAATTAAGGATCTCAGTACTAGCAATTCAAACAAATATTAATCTGATACTGCGATGACAACTGGCTTAAGGTGGTGGTTCATTTAGGAGTTACAATTCACATTGAAAAGGGCTCAGTTCAGAAATACAATTTGTGAAGGGATCATTTAATATTCTAATCAATGAACACAATGTGGTAATGATTAAATGATGCATGTTAATAAAGCAGTAAATAAACGACAGTTATCATAAAAACAATAATGTGTATAAAAAGGAAACAACAATTAATTTGTGAAAGGTTACGAACCTTTTCACAAAGATAATATAAACGGTTTACCTCCTTTCATGAAGAGGCACTTGAAACGTATAAAAGGAAGAAGAATTCAAGTTAGAAAAGGGGGCGGTGTTTTGAGTATACGGTGTGTGTTTTAATAGGCAAAAATATATGCACCATGGACCACTAATCAGAAGATGGGTTGCAGACTTAATGAAGAAAAGTATGAGATCGTTATTTCAGATATATTGAGAAGAATGTGAGGAGTTCATAACAGATTTCTGTGAGCGATTGCTGATTTATAAAGAAAGTATAACAGATTTAAGAAGAAAGTATTGTTGCAGACTTATACTAGATTTACCGAGCAACTTTGTTAAGAGGCAGTTTGTTTAAGGGAAAGCTATCAAGATAAGTTGTATTTTCCAAATTGTTCTTAGAATTTTAAGTTAAATGTTATAACGAAATGTGTTCAGTTTAATAGAACTATGCTTATTACTATATTACAGCTCTCATTTTAAGTCAAAATTGTTGTTTCAGGATCAAAGTATGGTAAATCCCAAAAGGGGGCATTACAAACATCAAGGTGAAGAAATTAAAAAACAGAGTGGTTGATCAATATGCCTCCTTCTCCTTGCTTTGCGTCTTTTAAATAGAGTTTTCCTCCAAGAAACATAACTCTTCAAATTTCCTTCATGACCCTTGATTGATGTTTGAGAAAAATTATTTAGAATAAACTTTAATTATAACAGACCTTATTGTCTTATAGTTTCACTTTACTTAAGGCCCTCTTTAGTATGATTACATTTTATAGCAACACTTAAGATGCCCCTTTTATGACATCATGATCGTCTTGAGTTATTATTATACTCCCATTTGCTGAGTGCAAAATTCCCAAGCCCTGTGGGAAATGAATGAATGTATGTTTGGGTTTCAATTTGGCCTTTTTCCGAAAAGGAGACATTACATTTTATGGCAAATATCATTTTTCATATTGTTACCAGTTTTAATCAAGCTCCAAATCATTTAAAAAATGCAATTTTAGGGTGTGTTAGTGTTGCCTGTCTACCTGTCTCACACCTAAGTCCGTGTCTGTAATGTCCCTTCCTTAGTCCTCTTAGACTTTAGTGGAGGTTGACCTACTATTAGGGTCTCGTAGGTCAACAGGATGGTTTGGGGACCCGACCGGGGTTGTGGGGTTCGGTTGGGAGCTTCATGGGCCTTCCAGATTGGAGTTTTGGAATTGTATCCATGATTAAAATTGAAATTCTAATGTTGGCCTTATGTGAATAGTAACTGAAAAACATAAGATGATATTAAAAGGGGGCAAAGTTCACAATGAGAAATTAGACCTTCAAGGATATTTTATGATTTTAAAGCCAAATACTAACCCCAAAATAGATAAAAAAGCATTTAGCCTATCATTTGGATTCATTCTTATGCCTCTATTTTTCAAATCAGCAACTTGCATGAGGGTTTCAGCAGCTTGGGACTTCTAGGAAAGCCAACTTCTAGAAGAATTGGGGGATTTGGACGAAAACCCATCTATCTGGGTGACAATTTCAATCAGTTTTTAGCTTCAGTGTGCTTGTAGCAGCCTTCTTTGGAAATTTTAGTGCAGATTTATCATTTTGAGGGCAGGTTTCCATCAATTAATTGTAGGGCAAACCTTCTAGAGGTCATCACCACTCATTTCTGGCTTATTTTCAACCAGCCACTCCATTTTGGAAATAAGGGTATCAAACCCTAGGGTGTATTTGGAGTTGTAGCTAATATTAGAGCTGATTTCTTATATTCTCTCTACTAGAAATTTGTATCAAACTTTTATGCTCAGTTAAAGGTATGTACATCAATCTTTTTAAGTGAAAGAAAGTTATCTTAATTGCCTTCTTAATGTGTTATGCATTATTCTATATTGTATCAGCTATTTCTTTCACTTAGCATTCAAAACATTATTCAAAAACTCTCAGAAAACCCAAATAAAACAAAAAAAATCAGTCAAACCCCACTTAACATACACTAGCCAAAGTCTTTATTAGCAAAACCAAAGAAACAGGACTCGGACTCAGCTTGGACTCGGCAAGGCCGACTCGGACTCAAACTCCGGACAAGGAGTCAGACTCGGCTTCAGACTCGGCTAGACTCGGCAAAGAGAAAAACTCAAGAAATTTAGAGATTTTAAAGATTTAAAACTTGTTTCATGCACCCCTTATTAAATACACCTTAAAGACACAATAACATCATCAAACTCGGCTCATTTGATTACATGCACAAGTATACATCAATCACATAAGCATAAACGCAAATTGTAGCTGAAGGAAATAACAAACATAGATATATAAATATTGTCAAATGTATACAATATTACAAAACTCAAGGAATAAAAAATCCATGTCATCATATGATCATCATCAAATGTTCCATACAAATACCAAAGGTAAATACAACTACAAGCCTATGGCTCGGAGGAGTCTACATCCCCTAGCCCCGGCCCCCTGCGAAGGCATCTAAGGTAGGTCCTAGATGATTCGGCAGTCATAACCTCTCCCCGTGACACCATGCCAACCTCACCAACATCAGGAATATTTGTGTCACTATCTGCCTCTGACTCTCTTGTCTCTACTCGTGCTCTCTGCTCCTCCTCTGCCATGGCTACAGACTCAGCCTCTATATCTACCTGGTCGACCCAATCAGTGGACAATAAAGCAAAAAAAAAAAACTTAAAAAAACTTTTTTAAATGTGTTTAATGCCTTTTTTCATGCCTAGCGTTGGCCAAGTTTGCACGACGGGACTCGCAAGTTTGGGCAATTTTGGGGCAAAATCGCCGAGTTGGCGAGTTTGGCGAGTTTGCCCCCGAACTCAGCCGAGTCCGAGTCCGAGTTTGCTGAACTTGTGGGGGGTGACTCGGACTTGGACTCACCGAGTTTGGGCAATTCCGGCAATTTCCATTTCTCTGAGCAAATCAAACAATTGGTTTTGGATCAGATTTGGTTAGAATTGGGTTGGGGATCTTTCAGTTATCCAAGTGACGATTTCCATCAGTTTTCAGCTTCGGTGTGCTTGTGGCAGCTTTCTTTAGGGATTTTTGAACAGTTCTATCGGTTTGAGGACAGGTTTTCTACAATTAGTTGCAGGACAGACCTTCTAGAGGTCATTACCATCTATTTCCAGCTCAATTCCAGCTAGCCGCTCCATTTTGGGAAGAAGGGAATCAAACCCTAGAGTGTAATTAGGGTTCTAACAATTACTGGAGCTGATTTCTATATTTCTATTGGCTGGAAATTTATATCAGACTTATGGGATCATGTTTATGGTATGTACATAGCTCTTTTAAGTAAAAGAAAGTTTCTTGATTGCTTTCTTATGTGTTATTGCATTATGCTAGTTAATATCACCAATTTCTTTCATGTAATATTCAAAAATCTTGCTTAAAACATCAAAAACCAATCAAACACAAGAAAAACCAGTCAAACCCCTTCCAAATATACACTGGCCAAAGATTTATCAGCAACAAACATTTGCACATAACCTCAAATTTGTTTCAGTTTTGGGAAAAATTGGATTGGGGATCTTTCAATGTCAACTGCTCCGTTTGGCTTCTGCTTATATGTACTCCTTGTTATGATGTTCATAAGTGGGTCTGAACTCAGTGAGATAATATTGTTGCTTATTTTCTCAAAGGTTGATTGCTTAAAGCAGCCGTTTACAAATGGTCTTTGAACCAAGGTCTACACCGTGGTAATGCTTCGACTTACAATTAAATCACGACAGCTGAGCAAGCTTTTCAAGCTTTTCGAGCTTTTCATTTCTTTGTTAGATTCATAATTTCCTTGCATTTTAAACCGTCTCCCGTAATCATTCACCTTCAGTTATAATTCAGCTCAATGAAGGTACTAATACAGCCCTTCGGTTAGGAACAACGAATAATGAATTAAGGAACATCTGTCATCACCAGCTCTGTTTAGCTTGCTATTACTTATCACGGCAAAATCCGGTTCTTGGGATGTTCAAAATGGGTTAATTCATTATAGTTTGGAATATCAGTGCAGCACTGAGATCCCTTGCAAGAAATTTAACTATAAAAGGAAGGAAGAAAAATGAAAAAACAATACATTTAACTTAAAAAGGAAAAAAGAAAATCAAATAAAAAGAGGACCAACCGATGAGAGGCAAGTGCGGAGGCGTTCCCTTGCACAGGCGGCAGCTCCCTTCGCAGAGACAGAAAACTCTGTGGCTGAGCATATCTCCATGACGACAATCATTTGGTCACAGATATCTTTCTTGATAATCTTTTTGCACGGGAACAGACTCCAGGGCCTATTATTATTATTAGCCACTGGTTCTTCTTGGCCTTTGGGCATCTGCCATGGGACCACCTTGGGAGCAGCAGGTAAGAGGCCCTTATTCTCGCTTTCAGCTGCATGTCGTTCTTCTTGGCCTTTGGGCATCTGCCATGGGACCGCCTTGGGAGCAGCAGGTAAGAGCTCCTTATTATTGCTTTCAGTTGCCTGTCGTTCTTCTTGGCCTTTGGGCATCTGCCATGGAACCACCTTCGGAGCAGCAGGCAAGAACCCCTTACTCTTGCTTTCCGCTGCCTGTCGCTTCGCGAGAGCTGCCAATCGGTTGGCCTCAGCTCGCTTGCGTTGTTCTTCTGTTAACACCGTCATTTCTTATGATTATTCTTTCGCTAATTAGATTTGATGTTAGATTGTTTTCACTTCGACATTCATGTAGCGAGATGACGCTAGAGAGGCAGGTATGAGAACCCAGGTATGATCTGGGCGATTGGGCAATGGCCTGCGCAGAATGTAGAATGGAAGAGATTCAAATTTGAAAACGAATTACCGCGGTCACGGTCGCATTGGAAAAGAGGGGGGACGGGGCCGGTACATGAGAGGTTGAATGAATGGAATGGAGTAGAATAGAATAAAATATGTTTAATGTTTATGAGATTGGGATGATTTGTAAGACAGCATATGTTTATACTTTGTAAAAAAAATTGGCTTTGTGAAGTGTTATTCAATTTGTAATGAATTTTCCATTTCCTTTACTTTCTTTTCATTCAATAAATCATGAAAAAACATTTTTACTAAATTATTTGCGTACTTGATTTTAATGTTTATATGTATTGTAATGATAAAATATTTTTTTTCTTTCTTTTATTTTCGTTATGCAATAGACATATAATCTCTCTTCTCAAGCCTCTTTTGATCTTTTCTACTTACTTTGTTTTTGATAAAAAAGCAGTCAAAACTAGGGGTTGACCCGAAGTACAAAGCAAGTCTCAAAAAGAGCATTATCAGCACATTAATAGCAATCAAACAGCAGAGTATCAGTGAATCCCTATCTTAACTATCAAAAACATATTCCACCTATTATTATAGAAAATCACAAGATTGATGGCAATCTTGTCCATGTAAAATCTGAAAAATGCAGATATCCACAAAGAAACCAACACTAAACCAACTAACCCTAGTAATAAGCATATTGTTCTTACGGCAGATAAAGGGGAGGTGTTCTTACTATCTTCCTACAAAGTCCTAGAGTCAGGAGCATTGGTGTCCAACTTAGAAGACTCTGAAACATTTGTGGCCTCCATGTCATCCTCGGTGTTATCACCGTCCTCTTTATCCAGGTCTTTCATATTATCTTTGACGTAGTTTTTTCTAACTACAAGTTGTTTCATGCGGGGTTTTGCAGCGATTCTATGGGACCTACGAGGAGTCTCTCCATCCTCCACACCAAACTTAACTAAATGGACTTTGGGATCATTTTTAGGTTTCTTCGAGGTGACTTTGGCAACAAATGGGTTACATTTGTTTTTTTCCCCAATTTTTTGAGGGGAAATGAGGGGGATGTGGCTAGAGAATTGACAAGGGGTATTGGGCTTTTTCGAGATCTTCTTATTGCCCTTTTTAACACCAGCGGGGTCACCAGAGGGGCCCGGGAATGAGGGGGCAGGCTAGACAAAGATAGATTTGGGCGGACAAAAGGTTGGTGGAAATTGTAAAGATGAAACATTAAACCCTGGTGAAGGATAGTGAAGTTGCTATCCTGACTCATACATTGCCAAACATCCTTAACAGTGGACTCCAAAGCATGCAGTAAAAAGAAGGGAAAGGAAATAATATCATGGTTACGGAAATGGTTAAGCAAGGAGAAGTGGTAGTAATAAAAAAAACCCCATATCTACATTCAAGGGTAAAATACTTCGTGACAATTTTACACACCTAGTCCCATTCAAGGGTAACATTAGTCGGGCCCCTAGTGGGCCCAGCTAAAGAAATTTTATTTCCGCACAAATGACTTCTAGAGATGCTCTTAAATCTCAATTGAATGAATCCCGGATTCAAAAACTCGAGCGGGTGACCATTTAATTTGACACTTGGCAACTTCGAGTTCTTATCAAAACAACCCGAGTAGCCCCCAAAACTGGCTTCAAAAAACAGATCAAATCACCTCCCCAAGTCCTGGAAACTGGCGCACTTGTAAAATGTCATACAAGGAATCCAAAATCCAAAATGGTTGCTCATGATGATGCCTAAGATGAAAAAATTTAATCCTTGAAGTTTCCTACTCAGTCACATCTGAAAATGTACCCATCAAACCATCTTGAAACCCACCAAGTCACTGCTTTGAAAAAATATCAAACCTTAGTTTGAGGGGCAACCACTTGGAAAAATGATACGTCTAGATACCATGACCATGTGTGCAAATGGGTTTTTCTCAATTCCATCACATGTGCAAAATATTCACACCCAAACTTGCCCTCTTTGAAAATTCTGGAAACATTGATATTCAAACCTCTGAAAAGTCCATCAGGAATTGGCTTTGAAATAATATCAAATGAGGTGTTGGGGGGCTCCAAACTACCAAATAAACATGTAGATAATCACAAGCAACTTTTAACTTTGCATGCAGGTCAATAGGTCATGGAATAAAAATTCAAATGTGTGGCCACTTTAGCAGATTTTACACTGTTTAGTTTGCAAATTTGAACAATTTGCAAATGGATTTGACTTGGAAAACATGTCAAATGGATTCATGGGGATCCATTAAGATGCAAACAATCACCCAAAATTATTGGTTTGGCATGATACTCGACTAGCATAAAAATGCAACTCTCTAAAGATGGCTACTCGGAAAAGTTAAACAATTGCAATCAACAAACCTACCTCAGGACCCCAAAACAAGGACTTCAAAAACTCATAAAAATTGATCCTAGGAGGTTGTAAATGGACATATTCCATCTTTGATAAGAATATAAAATGATGCTAAAGTGATTTTTCATGACAATAAATGTGTGTCAAAATACTAGCCCTCAAAGTGGGCTACCTGGACTGATTTTGCAGGAGTGATTTTGAGTGTCACAAGCAAAATCTCAACATGGGCCCCCAAAATTTAGCCAAATTTTGGAGGTCCCAACAAGGTCTTCAACATGGGCACATCCAAGTGAACAATCCTTTGACTATTTCCACACGATTAGCAAGGCAAGTCTTCTTTTGGTCGCGGGCTAGTCACGATCCTTTAAATTGCATGTTAGTTCCTCAAGACAAGCATTCATTACACATAAATAATCATTTTTAACATACTGGCAGTACACCAATCATAGAAAATCACATAGCATATTCATATATTAACATGTCATATCATTAGGTGGAAAAAAGTATGGTTTGTGATATAGCTAAAGTATAGAAGAAGTCTGATAAAAGTAGTTGTAAACAAGTAAAATCATGACAATACTAGGACTCATCACATCCCGCATCTTTATATTTTTCTTTTCCTCGAGTGAGCTAGAACCTAAGATTAAATCCCAATAGATATAGTGTGTAATTTATGGACTTAATGACCCCTAAGAGTTGTTGCAAATAGAAACCTTTATCATATGTGATTTGTTCCCATCATTCCCTTTCCTTTGTCATATCAGTCACCTACCTTTCTAACCAATGTGGTGTTTGATAAAGCAAAAGAGGAAGGTGATATATGTGTGGAACTTAGGATGCTTTTGTATCCTAAATGTATCTTTGTGCTCTCAAGTCCAAGGCAATGAAATCGTAAAGGGGGTGTGGCTCCTCCTTTTATGTTCTAGGGATAATTCCACCAACCTATTCTAGCAATGTACCAAGGTCTTCTCCTTACTTGTTTCATGCATAAAACTTTTAATCCCGTGATAATCATGTTTATTTCATTCATGTATTTTTATTTTCACCTCTATTTTATTTGTCATCTTATTCCATTAAACCATAATCTTATTGGGCTCATTAGATTCGACTCTAATAATTAGTGGATGTGACTTTTCTCTCTCCTCATAGAGTTGGTGTAGTTCCCTAGGTTTCTGGTCATTCCTTAAATTGCATGTCAAATTTTTTAGTTGCACATCCCCCACATAAAATAAGGGATTCCAATTGGTATTATAGGGAATTAAAAAGTTGTGGAGATAAAATTTGCATATCTAATCTTGTGTATTAAGGGTTGCTCTAAAGTATGTAGTGAGGAATGACCTTGGTGAAATAATGGAGATGGGTGCATAGCTAAGTAATTGTCTAATTGAAAAAAATAAAAAACTTTTCTTGTAAATACAATGCGTACACTCTAGCAAGGGGGTTGACAAATTCGAAGTTGATTGGTGAAATCAACCATCTTCTCAAGATTAAAGGTCAAATTTGTTTCTTTTTCCTCCAATTTTGCCTCATAACCAATCATGAGTGCTTGCTTTTTGTTTTCCCACTATTCTTTGTGCCATTCAAATTTTATGGGTGTCCTGCATAAGTAAATGCCAAGGGTGAGTGTAATGATAGGTGTCAATGTATCTTTCTCCTTATCGTCTAGGGGTTCCTTCTTTGTAGTTCTACAATGGCCAAATTGGCCAACATTGGCAATCCTTCCCCTTCCTGCTATTAGAGTGTTAGTTGTGTCTCCAACTCCTTCACTCTTCGCTTTAATTGATTCTCTCTTTTTCTATACTCTACCTGTTGTTGTTCTAAATCCTTAATCTTTTAAAGTGTTGTCTTTTGCTCATGATTCTTTCCTTCCCATTTCAGGGCATGCTATGGACCAATAGAAATGTCATCCCATGCATTAATTCCACCATCATCACCATATTATTCCATTGGGGGTATTATCTCTTGTTACTTTGGGCTCGATGTTTTAGTGGTCCTTTTCTTTGCAATGTAAGTGTCATCATCATTAGTTTAACGGTAAGAATCACATTGTTCTTTCCCCTTTTCTACATTCTCCCCAATGGTTTCTTTTTTTGGTATCCCTTCATTCATCTTCTATAATATTCTTGTGCTCCCTAAACATGTAGTCCCTTTCAGAATCAATATTAATATTTTCAGTGTCTTGTTTAGGAGCCTTTTCTATGGATACAAACCCCTTTCCTCAAAGATGTCTAGAACACCTTTCTAGCTTTTATGGCACCTAAAGCTTCCTTTTCTCTTGATTCTTTTGTTGGGACTATTTCCTGACCCTTGAGGTCTCAGATTTCTCTTTAAGTTTCTCTTTTTGCGACCCTCTTCCTAACACCCTCCTAGATTCCTCCACAAACTTTTTTTTTTGACACGTGTTTATCATTTTTTTCTCTAGTCCTCTATTTCTTAAGTTTTGTTATTGAAGAGGAGGTAGATTCTTTCCTTTTTCTTGTTCCAAGTTAAGTTGAAGGTTTAGTGATTTGTGTTGACGATAAAATTGGGGTTTCGTAAGAGGTTGTGAGTGACTTTACTGATGCGATGAGTGAAATTGATGGCTCATTGCCATTGTTAAGTTCTATTCCTTTTGTGGTTCCCTAGAGCTTTGGTTAAATTAAACAAGAGGTATTAGGTTTATCTCATTATTAACTTATGCATTTCTTACAAGGGTTTCATCCTCTTCGACACCCATTATGTGTTGTCCTTCCACCTCAATCCTATCAGATTCTTGAGTCCTCTTTTCTACATTTTCTAGAACTTTTCTGAAGAGCTAGTTTTGAATGTTGTCCCACTCTTTGAATTACTCCCATCTTACATTCCAAATTTGGGATAACAACTAGTGATGGGATAGAGAATAAATTTTCATTTTCCTTCTATATCCAAAAACCATTTTTAGTCAACATATGATGAAGTAGTTAGGTACATTGACTAACCTATTGTGGTGAAGATGACTCATTAACTTGAAATGCACAGTGTAAAGCAAGGAGTGCCTTCCATCATAGGTAAAATACCTAATTATTTGATAATATACTTATATCCATGGTTGAGGCAAAGAAACTCATTTAGTGTCTTGAGTGTTGAACCAAAAGTTTCATGTGAATGGGCAAATTCTGCTCTTGTTGACACAACATTCCCAAATGTTGAAAACTCTTTTCTGGTTTGTAAATACCAAACACCTAAAAAATGGTGACCTCTAATGCATCCACTCTCAACCCTTTGATATTTTCTTCATTGTTTTTGAAGTGTAACGTCCTAAAATTGCACCCCTCACAATTTTTGACTGCATTTGGGTCTTCGCGTTAGTGTTTGCACCTCTCGGCCTGATCGAAGACCCGAATATGCTTGTGCACATCAAAAGAACCTTGCAACTCATCAATACACTATGCCTACACCTTGATATTTCCCCAAAAAAAGGAAAGACCAGGGTGCGGCGCTCTGGTCCCCCTTAATGGGGACCTATCTTGATCCCCTTCCCTTGACCTAACTCAAATTTGAAGCGGGAAAATCCTCCCTCTGTCGGCTGAAGTCAGAAAATTAGTCAATTAATCATAATGGAAATTATGTAAGAGGGATTCCCTCTCCCATTTGACATCCATAACCACATGATCTAACACACATACGAGATTAAATATTCAAGCATACTAGAGCAATTGAGCATTTTCAGACTTCCTTCAAGCTTTGGAGCAGCAATAAAGTCAAGATTTCAAGCATTGAAGAGGAGATCATCATTCTAATTCATGAAATTATAATTCCATGTGGAGGTAAGAAAAAATTAACAAGGAGGCATTTATGATTTGCATTTTTTAAAGCTATATTGAAATGGAGAGGAGGAGGAGGAGGAGCGGGAGTGGGCGCTACCCAAATTTTGAATTGGGTAATGGGCGAGAAAATTTTCTGGATCGTAGTCGAGGTGTAGGAAGGACAAGTTTGCAATAGGGTTTTGAAGGTAAATATTGGCTGAGTCAGAAGTATAAAAAGAATCATCAACAAGTTCATGATTTGACAGGTAAGAGAAGACAACAGAAACCCGACCTTAGGGTTGTTTTTGACATATGTGATGGATCTCCTCGATCGGTAAATAGGTCTCACTCTAAAAATATTCACGAAAGATTGTGGAAAAACCAGAGCTCCAGTGATCATGGCAAGAGTAGGACCATATTTGATAAGCGCGGAGACACTTTCTGGTGTCTCCCATCTTTCATTTCGTGGCCAAATAATATTTTTGTCAAAAACCCTAAATTTCTCTCCAATTCAAATAACATTGTGATGCAAAAGAGGTCTCCAGTGGGAGAAGATTTAAAGGCAATATGAAATAATAGTGCTCTCTTCATACCAAATAAATCTAGCATAGCCTGGAGAAAGAAGGTGTCGCAAAC
This sequence comes from Cryptomeria japonica, assembly GCF_030272615.1. NCBI lineage: Eukaryota > Viridiplantae > Streptophyta > Pinopsida > Cupressales > Cupressaceae > Cryptomeria > Cryptomeria japonica. The sequence continues at coordinate 586,978,635 of NC_081407.1, forward strand.
TAAGAATGACAGGCCCTCAGATCATCCCATAGAGAGAGATGTTGATGACGGTTTCATTAACAACGATTATAAGATTGCCTTGCCAAATGCATTACTCTCTTCTTAGATCAAATTTTTAAGGGAAATGACACTCATAGGTAAATTTTGGGACTAAAATCTGCAGCTTTCTGATATTATGGAATGGGAAAAAAAAATGTGGATAGGGGTTAACACTATTTCCTCCATAGATTCACTATCAAAATTCTTTATTGTTTTATTTGATTCAAAAGATAATAGAGATGTAGTCCATAAACATAAGGGTTGTTTTTGTATGGGATCAGGGCTTTTTAATTTTCCTCGGGTTCCAAATTTCAAGCCTGATTCAAATTTGTGTCAATTCATACCTTTCTGGATATCATTCCCAGACTTACCTTTAGAATGCAAAGATCTTGATAAAGCTTGGAATTTTTATAAAACATGATCTGATCCCATTTGAGTTTATCCATTTGCCAGTCAAAGTGTGCCTTCTTCTTAATCTTTCAAAGCCATTTTCTACCTCAATTTCTATTCAATCCCATTGGGGTATTTGGGATTAGAAAATAGAAATCCGAAATGCTACCTATGTAGATCAACATCAAATTTTTTTGGGTCACTATAATACTCAATGTCAAGGCATTGATCGGCAAAGTATTTTTGTGTGTAAAGATCACACTTTGTATCCCTTTCAGTGCTCTTTACATTTGAAAGATAATAGAGGTCAATATGAGGATGAGGAACTAGACGGTAAGCCTTCATTCCCATCGCTTAAGGTACAAAATAAGTTGATTTCAAATGTTCCTTTTGAGTCATTTTTTAAGGCTATCCATCCAGACTATTCATCTATGTCTCCTAATCAGAAGAGTCTAAATGACCTCAATTTTAAGTTGGTTTGTAATGACCTTTTTGATGCACTTGTTAAGGCTTTTATCCCATCTATTCAAAGGAAGCACAAGTTATTAGGTTTTGATAGGAGTTGAAACTTTGGGAATTATTTCTACTCTAGTTTTTCTTTGGATGGACCACTTTGGCTGCATAAATTATTGGGTCCTAGTCAAAATATATTCAAAATTTCACATGAAGGACTCTAATCTCACTTTAAATTGGAAAAAATTATACAAACTTTGATTTTCCAGAGTGGCCCAATTGATGTTGTTTACAAAGAGACATTCTCTCCTTCCTTGCACCCTTTTAAATGTAAGAAGAAGTCATAAGAAGAACTTCAAAGAATGGTAGATGAGCTTATTTTAAGTGTGGCTTCCCAACGTTTTGATGAAATTGTTCAAGAGGAAATGTTGGGGAATTATGCTAATTATGTGCACCACTAGGTCTTGCTAATAATGTTGGATCTACCCTGAGTGGTAATGTTGATATTGTGTCCTAATTAACTAAATTTGATGGACCTGAGATGTCTTCACAGTCTCAATTTGAAGACTGGATTGTTGGGAATCAAAAGGCAGCGACTCAAATTCATGATATTACAATTGATCAAGTTTTGCCAATGGATCATGCCACTCTAGAAATTATGCATTATATTGGTCCATTTGACTTGCCTGGGTGACATTGATATCAGCCATCAGCTATCACCTATTGAGTTTCCAAGAAATCTATCAAAAATAGATCGAAAAGAAGTTCTATTAGAGGAAGAAAACGTAGCTTTTGCCCCTTGCAATTTGTCCTTCGAAGAGGATCAATTTAAGGGAAGTTTCAATGATTTTTCTCAAACCTTATCCATCTCCCAAACACCTGCTTCAAGTAAATCAGATTTGAGAACTCCAAAAAAAAGAGGGAGAAAGTCAAAGTTTGTTAAAGCAAAAGAAAAAATTGAGGCTGGTGTCCAAACTAAAATTAACCAAAAATTCTCAGCTACAAAGAGAGTTACAAGAAGGACTAAATGTAGTTCTCTTCAACAGGTATGAAAGTTTTGTCTTGGAACCTCAGGGGTATAAATGCCTCTGACAAAAGGAAGAGAATCAAGCAACAACTTGACTCTTCTCAGGCAGATGTAGTTTTGCTTCAAGAAACCAAAATGTCAGATGAGGTTTTTCAGAAAACAGTAGTCAAATGGTCAAATTGGAAATCAACACACAGCTAGAGTATAGGAGCTTCAAGGGGTCTCGTTGTGCTTTGGAACCCAAAATCGGTAGTTGTACAGCTTGTGAAGCAAGGAACTAATTAGCAGCATATTAGTATAAAGCACTTTGACATGTTTTTTAATTTGATAAATGTTTATGGCCCAACATCTACCCAGGATAAAAATAATTTATGGTCCTTTCTCACTTGGATCATTCAACAAGTTGCAAGGCAGAATGTTATTTTGGGGTGGGGGGATTTTAATGCAATTACTTCATTATAGGAGAAAAAAGGTGGTATTTGCCCCCCTATCAGGACTATTGAAGATTTCAAATAATTTATAAATGATAATGACTTGTTTGATATTCTTCCGCAAAATGGTTTTTTACGTGGACTAATAGGAGATCTAGATTCTTACAAATTGCAGAGAGATTAGATTGATTCTTCTTTTCACATGAGTGGAGGGCTCAAAACTATTCATTGCAATCTCGGATTTTAGCTTTATTAGGCTCAGGCCATTTCCCTATCCTATTGAGCATTGATAAAGTGGTAGCCTTGCCAAACCATAATCATAGACCTTCTTTCAAGTTTGAAAGGATGTGGTTTTGGCACCCCCACTTTTATTCCTTATTTCGACAGTGGTGGGTAAGTGCTCCTTTGATGGTGGGCACCAAAATGTTTAAGTTTCATAAAAAAATGCAGCATGTTAAAGCTCAAATTAAATTATGGAATAAGGAAGTCTTCAAAAACATATTTGCTCAAAAAGAATTTGTTGAAAATTAGTTGCAACAGATTAATGAGCAAATCATCTCTAAAGGGCTAGATTCAGATTTGTTCGTTAAGCGTAAACAATTTCAAGAGGAATGGGAAGAAATATGTAAGAGAGAGGAATATTGGAGACAAAAATCTTGTGAGCTATGGTTAAGGGAAGGGGATAAAAACACCAATTTTTTTCAGATGTCAACTAAACAAAAGAGAGTAGCCAACACTATTTTTTCCATTAAGGAAGCTTCCTCATGCAAAATCCTTCAAGATGCACAAGAAATTCAGGATGAAGGCATAAATTACTTTAAAAACTTACTTGCCCCTGCCTCTTCAGTCCTTCCACTTGATGTTCAAGAACAAGAGATTATGGATGCTATCCCCCATATTGTTGGTCCCCTTGATAATCAACAACTATTCGCTCCTTTCAAAATTGAAGAGATTCGTAAAGTAGTATTTTCTTTCTCTCCAGATAAGGCCCCAGGTTTGGATGGGTTTACTGCTTTTTTTTCCAAAAATGTTGGGATGTCTTGGATTCTGAATCGTTGGAAGTGCTAGAGGAATCGAGAAAGAGTTCATCCATTCTTCAAATTTTCAATACCACTAACATTGTTATTATTCCCAAAATCAAAGAGCCTAATCTTTTGCATATTTTAGGCCCATTTCGTCATGCAATACACTATATAAGATCATTATCAAAGCCATTTATTTGAGATTGCATAAATTGATCATTAAAATCATATCTCCAGAACAAGGTGGTTTTGTACCAGGGAGAGAGACTATGGAAGGTGCATTAGTGGCTCATGAAGTGTTGTACTCCATCCATTCCAACAATGCTTCTTCTTTTGTAGTGAAATTGGATACGATGAAAGCGTATGACAAACTTAATTGGTCTTTTTTGTTTAAAGTCTTGTGCAAATTTGGATCTGCTGAGAAGTGGTGTAAGTGGATTAGGGCCTGTATCTCAGGAGCTTACTTTTAAGTGTTAATTAATGGTACTCCTATTGGTTTCTTTGTTGCCTCACAAGGTGTGAGACAAGGAGAACCCTTATCCCCTTCTTTATTTATAATCACGGCAGAAGCTTTTAGTAGAATCATTAAGTCTAAACATGATCAAGGGCTCTTAAGGGCAGCTCATATTGAAAGAACGTCAGTTTCAGTCACACACTCTTTGTTTGCTGATGACACACTGTTATTTAGTAAGTCAAATGTTCAGGAGCCAAAATAAATCAGGCAAAATTTGAATCTTTACATGGTAGTCTCGAGACAAAGAATTAATGTTCAGAAACCAAAGATCTATGTTTTTATTACACATGATATTGTCACAAGGAAAATCGTTGATACTTTGGGGTTTCTCACAAGAATGCCTTCCTTCCACATACTTAGGCATTCCTTTTTTCATGGGTGCCAATAAGTTAGCTTATTGGAAAGCTATTATTGATAGAATTAAGAATGCATTCTCCACATGGAAGGCCCGTTGGTTGTCTCTGTCAGGTAGATTACTCCAAATAAAAACAGGCTTGTCTGCCATTCCTAATTATTACATGTCAATCCTCAAAGCGGCTATTGGAGTCATTCAACAGGTTGAGAAAATTATTAGAGGTTTCCTATGGAGGCATAATATGTCAGAAGAAAAAAAGATCTCGCTTATCTCAATTCAGGAAATGGCTCATGACAAGGGGGGAGGGGGAGTAGGTCTACATGACTTATCTAAAAGGAACATTGCCTTTGGGGGTAAACTTGTGTGGAAAATGGTTTCCAAACCAGACACTAAGTGGTGCAGAATCATGCAGGAAAAGTATTTGGATTCTCTAAATCCTTCCCCTGTCGGAACTACTCTTGATCCTCCAAAAGGATCAATTGTTTGGAACTTCATGATGTCTTGGAGGCAAGTTATTACAAGATATGTATCTTGGGAGGTTCACAATGGTGAGAGCATTCAATTATGGGAGGACTCATGGAATGGTTTGCCTCCTTTAAAGCTCTCAGAGCTTCTACTGGATGCTATTCCAACTATATAAAATTGTTGGGGCTCATTCTTGATAGATTATGTTACTGGAGTGGAAATTTATTCAGGGAAAGCCATTTGGAAAGATCCTTTGGATTTACCTATTAGAGATGATCAAAGGATTTGTTTTTCAGGAACTCTTGACAAAAAGAAGAGTGTATATTTCAAATCAAGAAGATAAGTTGATTTGGGCTCCAACGCATGATGCTAAATATTCAGTTAAAGATGGTTATGTGGCTTCCCGACATATGGAAAACCAACAAGTTAATAGTAGAGCCTTTTCATGTTGTTGGAATAGTGCGGTGCTTTCTAAAGCAGACTGCTTTTCCTAGTTAGCTTTGAGAAAGAGGATCTTAGCAAGTGATAAATTGGAAAGATTACATATTTCTAACTCTTTTAGTTGTCTATTATGCAAAGATGAAACTAAAATTGTGGATCAACTACTTCTAAGGTGTCCCTTTGCTCATCAATGTTGGATTCATGTTTTGGAAAAGTTAAATCTATCTATGTCGTTGCCCTATACTTTATGGGAGCTATTCCAATCTTGGCCTTCTCTATTCACTAATTATTTATTTGCAAGCATTTGGAAATGTATCCCAACAACAGTCATATGGTCAATCTGATGGGAAAGGAATAAAATAATTTTTAGACAGGTAGATTCTCCAATTCATTTGGTTCTATAGGGAATTGAGAAATATACTTCAGAACAAGTTAATGCTTACATCAAGAACACAAATAGCAACTTTAATTTTCTATCTTGGGATGGTTGCATTATCAAGGTTTTGAAAGGTTTAACTATTCCTTCTTTTTGTGCTACATTTGGTCAGGAAACCATTCAATTAACAGAGAACTAGTTTAATGGTAGCCTCCTCCACTTGGCTTTGTCAAACTAAATTTTGATGGTTCTTCTAGAGGAAACCCTTGTGACTCCGGGATTGGAGTTTGTATTAGAGATCATTTAGGTCTTCTCCTGGCAGTTAAATCTTCTCCTATTCCTCCTGAAATAAATAATTTGGCAGAAGCTCTTGGCCTATTATCTGGATTGAAATTGGCAAAAAAATTAAGGTTCTCTAAGATCCATGTAGAAGGAGATTCTTCTATTATAGTTAAAGCTTGCACTTCCAGATGTTTATTTAACTGGAAAATCTCTTACATTTTAAATCAAGCATGGTTGTTATTAGACTCGTTTGATGAATGTTGCATCTCTCATGTATCCAGGGAAGGTAATAGAGGAGCAAATGCTTTAGCTAATCTGGGTTGTGACAAATTGGAAGTGGATTCTTCACTTTCAAATTTTAATATAGAAAATTTTCCTCAACTAGCAAACATTGTCAATCTTGAAAAAACAAATATTTAAATGGATGGCATATTCTTGATTTTTATTATCCTAGTTCTCTTCATGATGGAGCAACATTTTGTTTTATCTCAAGAGATTAGATAATGATTACTTTCAATATGCAGCCTGTTGATTTGAAGGTTTGCATTGCACCTTACGAGCTAACAAACATATTCCATATTCGCTTTTATTACCTCGAGCTGCTTGATCTTTCATTCCTCCTTTCTTGCAGTACGATGGCCACCTAACTTATGAGTTTCTCTCTTTCATTCCTCCCCCTTGTTGGTACTATGATGGTGGCCTATCTTATGAGTATCGTGAGATCAACGTTATTTCCTTATTTGATCTCACACATGCGGCATCACTGGTTATAATTACATGACTCAGCCTCACGCATGTAATCCAGACTGGTTAATCATTTGACATCATATGGAGAATTGGTAATGATTCTCATGGAGAATGTTTTTATCAAGATAGTGATTGTTTTATCACCGAGTGTCACTACTTTAGTTGCATTTCTCCTTCAGTAACTTGCTCTATTTTGATGCACAATGGAGTTCTCATCGTGAAATTATAGAGTGCCTTTGAAGGTTGCTGCTTGGGAGATATCAATCGAGGATCATATCACAAAGGAGAATTTGGGAATCACCTTCAACATTTCCTGTCAGCATTGCAAATGTAGCATTCAGAGGATAATTGGTGATGAAATCCTTTACTCGCAGGAAAAAAGGTTTATCTTTCCTTCCCAATTGGTTTCTATTTTCTTGTCCAACATAGTTCATGTGTTGCAGTCAGGGCAGGTATTTTGGATGATAATCAAATTCTAGAAGCCATTCGCCATTATAATCTTTGGAACGGTTAAAAAAAAGTTGGAGGTTTATTTCCCAGGCAGTTCTTGTTGTACCATGATGAATTTCCCCAAATTTTTTACAGTATCAAGCGGTCTCTTTCTCTTCAAAATGTAAGACCTTTCCAGATAGCTGTCTGCAATTTTGGTAGAGGTTTAAGTTCAGATTTGAAGAGCTGAATCTTTTTGAAGATACATGCTATATTAGCGATATTAGGCCATGAACATGGACAAACAAGATCCTTTGTTCTCTGTCCGCCATTGCAAGTGGGTAATGAGGTTGCGATGCAGGTTAATCGAGACTCTACACCTGAGAGGATTACTCTCAACCATGTCAATGAGCTCCAACGATCACTGGTTGAAGGACTAGTAAATTCTTTTGTTGCATTAAGTGTTGGCGAAGGATCATATTCGGGCTTACAACCTATGGAGGAATAAAATTGATTTTTCATAAAAAATTTGGGGTTAACATTTTATGCACCTCTTTCTGTTCCTAGCTTTGTTCGGTAGCCCAATTTTGTTAACTATGAAGGAGGGAAGCTGATATTTGTAAATGCACATCGTGTAAGAAATACTGATTATGTGGTGCTTTTTATTGTGGTCTCTGAATGGCCTATTGGGCTGATTAACTCATGACCAATGTTGAACTGTCATGTTTGGACTGTGTTAGTCCTTGGATATACTGATTGTTTTGGTGTTTTTTGGGTAAATTTTGAACATCATTTAGGTTTCTTGGAATGTAACATATTTCTATATAGTTAGGTACGTATGTTTCATCCTCAGTGGTGGACTCCTTCTATGCATTGTAATCTTGAGCGAGGAATGGAGGTTTTCTTAGCTGGTTCTTTCTTCCAGGAGCTCTTGAACCGGTCTACTATTATATAATATATATTCATGGCTCACCCACTTTTGCAAAAAAAAAAAAAAAAAACTTCACAAGGAGGTATAAGAATTTCATTTTCAAGCAATTCAACATCCCCTCAAAGAGGAGGATTTCTACTTTTAGTCAGTTCAATTACATTGATACAACCACTTGGTTAATTCCAAAACTGGGGTTTGACCTGAAGGCAAACCCCTATTCCCAACAAATTTTTGTTTATTTTTGTGTGTAGAAAGCAGGCGCACAATTGTACTTTTGGAATTGAGCTTTATTTGTAGAGACGGAAAAACCTTGTTCGACGCGTGAAAAGTTCAGAGGACCAAGTTGGGGGCACCCCTATCCGGACACACGGTCCCAACAAATTTTTGCCCAATTCTACGAAGCAACTTTGAGTCATCTCAAACTTCTCAGATCTAGGTGCACGACTAAATCCCAAATTTGTAGCTTGCTATTTTCTCATACTTTATCTCCATTTCCATCATTTAGTCTTTATTCAATTAATCAACTTACAAAAGAGGGTCAATTTCATTCCAATCATAACCAATCTACTTAGTATTTAGTCCTTACATTATTTAGGATTGGATCTACTAGTCGATTCAACCCCTCTTTTGAATGTAATGTCCCCTTCAAGTGAAAATTGAGTTTAGTGAATCCTCCTTTCCTTTCGGTGGACTTGCTAAGCCCCCAATTTTCCACTTTACAGGAATCTTGTTGCAAATTTCTTTGTGATCTCATTCTTATACTTTGTTATCCTTAAGAAGTAGTGTATCCAACCGACTCTCTCGAAGAATGGTAGAGACTCAACATCTGAGAGAAAAAAAGGTGTGCTCTATGGGTTCTCTCCTAGTGGGATCACCACCCATTTTCCGTACTCTGAGCTTATTTTTCCTTGTGATTATAATTAAACTATTTTTCCTTTTTCAACACTTGCAAAATCACACCTTGTAGCTCAATTTCCCAAAATTGACCTTTGTCTTCGGTTTTCCTATTTCTGCAACACCTCTGCCTTCCTCTAAGTTTCCCAATTCAATTCCCTCAATTACTATCTTGGGGAAATCTTACAACTACGATATGTACAAATGGTGTGCTCAAGTGATAAACTAGCCAACGTATAAACTTGCCAGAATTAAAAAAATTACCAAAATTATCATATAATAATGAATATGGTTGTGGAAAATTTAGAAAATAAAAACAATCATGATGATTGTATTGATTTTGATGATCACCCCCAATTAAAAAGTTTAATTTGTTTGCAAATTATATGCAAAGCAAATAGGGGTACAAAAGATAGGAATTCATAATGGATAATGATAATATGACAAGCAAATATAGAAATACACATGCAAAGTTTGTCAAAATGATACAAAATCAGTTATGTAAAAAATGTGATAATGTGAAGTATACATGTATGACATCAATCGATGATTCGAGACATGAGCAGTAAATTGGCAAGTGGCAGAGTATTTGGTACATGAAGCTAGTGTAATGGTGGTGTTGTGACAACTACAATTGATAGGATAAATGTGATGATAGTTAGAGATGGAGAGATGGTGCAGGATGCTTGTTGATGACAAAAAGATCGACATATGCATTGGATAAAAAGGAATGTGCCATCACAAATATGTGAATGGTTGCATCTAAAAATATGGTGTCCTTGGCTAAGTGTAACTAACGAGAGTTTCTAGAATGCATGAAAAGCTAAAGTAGCTGTATGCGCACCAAAGTCATGTCCCAATGGCTATTATAATGGGTGAAAAATTAAGGTTTCACCCAATGATGAAGTAAAATCTTTGATTTTTTCTTACAGACCACTGCATTAAAGAGGGGTGAATCCATTAGATCTAGCCTCAAATCAACAAGGATAGGGTTGATAGTTCTAATTAGTTTCACCATTTGAGATTTGATTCCCTCTTTTTAAGTTGAATTGTGAAAATGTTGAAATTATGGTAAATATATGTAAATTGAAGAAATTATGTATAAGAAATGAGCTACAATCGTTAAACAGAGCCACAAACCTAGATCTAAGCAATATTTGACTGTTTAGATCTAATCCTAAAAGGTCGTTCAAAATTGTCAGGACTAGAATGCTCATTGTTTTGGTCCTTTGAACTTTTCATTGTCCAAAAGGGAATCTATTTATTTTTGTGAAGAAGATTGATCCTGAAATTATAGCTTCGTACCTATGCCTACATATAGTAGAGAAGGGAAATTGGTTAGGAATAGGGATTTGCCTTAGGTCAAACCCTAATTTTGGAATTAACCATGAAATAGAAATGAAATGTAAATGATTTCCTTTTGAGGGAAATGCTGACAATGTATGAAACACTAATGATATACCTTTTTATGAAGTTTTATTTGTCTTCGCAAGGAATTAGAATTTCATGTAGTCTTCATAAAACATAGAACGTGAATGTCATCTCCAATGCTTGAGTCTTGACTTCACTTCTTCTCCAATGCTTGGAAGGAGATTGATTAATTTCTCACTTGAATTTGAATGCTTGTTTTCTTAATGGGTGTGTGATTTCTTTTTTCGGATCTATGAAAATGAGAGGGGTAGACATCCTTTTATACTTGGTAGTCAAAAAACAACTTAATTTTTTGGCATGAGTTGACACGGGATTAGGATTCTCACTCATTTCAAATGATCATTAAGAGGACAAAAAATGGACCTTGATTGGGAGGACTAGAGTGCTAGTGCTTTGGTCCCTAAGGACTAGGATGCTAGTGCTATGGTCCTGACCAATCAGGCACGCAAAATCTTAGGGGAGACAGTGTGTATGTTGAAAAAATTAATTTTGGTGCATGGCGTGAGCAAAATCACGGCTCCAATTAGGCCTCAGGAGATGAACACCAAGGCGGGGGCCCAAATGAGATAAAATTGTAAGGGAGTACAATTTATGATGCTACATTTAGCCCCCACTTTAGCGGGAGTATAAGACTAAGAATACATGTGGTAAAGTACAAATATTTGTATTAAAAAGCTTTCATCAAGACATCAAAGAGGCAAGATACACCAATCCCCCAATGGAATTTAGGATCTTACTACTTTAACATTAAGATAAAAGGGACATTATAAGAGAAAGATAGAAAAAATCACGACTATTAGCCTAGTAAGGTTCGCTTACTATGAGTCATCAAAAGAAAAAATACAAAATTTACAAAGAAAAAGGCTCAGTTTTCCAAGTAGCTTGAGTATCAAGATATGTAATAGTGTGTGTATAAAGTGAAACATTGAGCAGAGTGTATACCCCCACATTAAAGAAATTGCATACACCTTATCAGGAGCAATTTCTTTAAGATAGCATGCATCAAAAATACAAGCACATTACCACAATGATATGCCCCCAAGAAAAGACAAATCAAAGGATAATAGTCACAAAACACACAAGGGTTCTACTAACTCTGGGGTCAGTATGCTCTTATGATAAATAATGTATATCATAAAATATATTTGCATTGAATCAACATCATCCCCCAAAGGAAGTACAACCACGATGGAAGAAGGGCACATGTATCTTTTGAGTCAACATGAAACAGACCAAAAGAGATCTCAATACTTTGCATTGTCCCCAAGTAGACAACACGAGGGATGACAAATAGAAGAAGCAAGATACAAATAGAGGAATGTTACAAATAAGAAAGAGAGGAAAGGGAGAGAGAATATACAACACGAATGAAGCTAATCGAGCAAGTCATTCACCTCCTAATCTTGTTGAACATTATTTTGGGAAGGTGGACAAGATGCACGAGGAGCAACTTTGAGCACAGTAGATGGAGCTACTGCAAGTTCGAAATAAGGACCATGGTCTAATGACAAGTCACTTTGTCTGTCATTAGGAGATAGGATTAATGATTTTTTAAATTGTTTAGATAAATTTATTGTCAACATCAACAAGTGCATATTCATCATTGGAATCATTAGCATCAACATTGTTAACATGAACATCATTTTCATCCATTTCTTCATCAAGATTAATAAAAATAAGAGCTTTAATACAAATAGAACATGAACCATAATATTTCTTAAGTATTTTTAATCTTGGTGATTTAGGTTGAACTTCCTCCCTAGGGTTAGGCGAAGGCTAGACAAATAAGACTAAATCAACATTTGGGGTCTTTGGGGAGGAAATAGGTTGAGAAGCAAGTTCATGAGCTTTATCACGATGTTTCTACCAACATTCTCTCACATAATTGTTTCTTTTATTTTTAGTCGAGGGTTTTGAAGGTTTAGGATCAATAGACATGAGCTTATTCTCTTTCTTCAAAGGAGGAGGAATAGGAGAAGGTCTACTAGGTTGAAAAATAAGAGATGTCGGGTGCTTCCCTTTGTAAGATGTAGGAGTTGGAACAACAACATATATAGGAGGAATACAAGGTGTAGGAAGGAGATCAAGTCCATCATGAGGAGGAGGAATAGATCTAGGATCTCTAGGCTTACTCAAAGATAGGATCATCTCGTTCTTCCACTTTTGATAAGATTGAAAAAGAGCATCACTTTGAGGCTTAAGATGCTCATATTGTTTAGGCTAAAAGTAATCAAGGTTGAAATCTCCATGCCTTATCATGGGTTGATACATGCTATGATTAATTGTTATGATTTTTTCATTATAAGAGAATTTGACATTTATGAATAGTAGAAGGAATCGTTTTCATGGAAGAGAGCCAAGTATGTCCTGACTTCACATGAAAATGTTCCGATGTAGGAATGATAACAAAAATGACATCTAAGCAACTAGTACCAACCTCAATGGGAAGAGTAATAGAACCAATAGTAGGGAAAGAGAAACCATCATACACCTTAATCACTATATCAGATTTATCATATGTTACTTGATGCAATTATAAAGTATAAAGATATTGTTTAGTGATCACAGTCACCACACGCTAGATCAAGGAGCACCCGTCGTGAGAGTTTGTCTTTGATCTTCACATTGATATATAGTGGGCCATTAGGTGCATCAGTAGCCTACGTAGGATCAAAGGTAATGCATATGTCCTTAGGAAGTATAGGTTTATCAACAAGATTCACCATATTATTAGACTCAAGGGCAAGGTCATTGGGAGAATATATAAGAGGCTCATACTCAACCACATTAGTAGAATGGGAAGGTAAAGGATTGGTAAATAATTGGAGATTTTGATTAGGAGGAGCTACATATTTGTTTCCTTTGTCATTCACACTAGCTCCAGATATGGTATTGTTAATAATAAATTCTTGAATCCTACTCCTTATGGTATAACACTTCTCAGTGTCATGATCGGGTTGCCAATGAAATTGGCAAAAAGCTTTGGGATCATGATAAGATGGCAAAGGTTTGGAGGTATCAATTAGCTTGATGGGAGGAATTTTCAACACATTTTTATTTATCAACTGTGTCATTATGTTATGCAAAGATGCAAAAGGAGGAGTGAATTATTTTCTAAAGTATTTGGATAAAGGGGCCACACTTGATGTTGTGGCTACCACTTGAGTATTGATGTTGTCATTAATTTTGATGTATCCCTTGTCCGGTTTAAACTTTGCAAAATATTGTTGAGCACTTTCATTATTATCAATCAAAGCCATTGAAGGACATGATTCGAATTGACTCACTTGAAGTTGATAATTATGAAGTACTACACACAATTGCATAAAGGAAGTAAACTCAAAAAGCAAAAGCTTATCACTAATGTATTTTTGTAAATTAGCAATACAAATTATTTGAATATCTAGATTAGGCATAGGATAAGCAGTTTTTAAATACAAATGTTTATATCTACCAATAAAACGAGTCACTTTTCTTTTAGCACCTTGCTTACAATGAATCAAATTAGTCAAAGTAATTTTAGGACCAATATTATTGTGAAATTGTTGAATGAAAGTATTAACTAATTGTTGAAATGATGTAATATAATAAGCAAGCAAAGAGTAATACCATTGCAAATATTTATCCCTAAAGGTTCGAGTAAAGTCAGTACACAAAGTTTGGAATGTTTTCACATGAGTCAAGGGATCACTTTTACCAATATAAAGCTCCAATTGAGGTACTTCCATATTTTTAGGAGGGACTGCACAGACAATATCATTGGATAATGGGCTCTCTACATCAAATGTGGGCACATTAAACTTGGACTAGGTAATTGATGCTAGTTGTTGTTGTAAGGATGAAATGGTTTGGGCTAGGTTATTGATGGTTGCTTCGGTGGATGGATTGAAATTGGACATATTGGATTATGATGGAGGTGTAGAATTATTGTATGTAGGTTAAGGTTGAGAGTAAGGAGGTGGAACACTATGATATGTGGGTATGGGAGATGATTGGGTCAAAAATGGAAGCCTCGTGGAAGGAGGGATAAAATAATTTTGATTAACAAAGTTTCCCCCTTGACTAACATGTGTAGGATTATGGTTTTGTGTGGAAGTAGTCATGATAGAAGATGTGAAAGTAGGCACACTAGACAAGGATGTAGGCATAAGAATAGAATTGTTGACTTGACTAGTAGCTTGAGTGTAACCAAGTACTTTAACACAACTTTTCATAGGCATGATATTATTGTCAACAATATGAGAAATGCCACACAATAAATCAATATCAATTTTATCACTTTGAACCATTATTTTTAATCCTTCAATCAATGGGATTGCCTCACTTTTCAGGTATCACTGACTCATCCATTGATGAAGATTTTCAAATTCATTGTCAATTTTCTTCAATTGATCAATGGAAACCCTACTTAGTGATTCATCCATATCATGAGAATTATGGAAAGAATGAGGATAAATGATATCCTTTGTTGGATTAGAGGAATCACTAACATTCTCATGAAATAAGCTATCCAAATTAGGCTCCATACCTGTAGTAATTAAACCTTGGGAAGCCTTAATTCTACAATTTCTTCTCATGGGATTATTGTAGGTAGGACTAATGGTAGTAAAACTCATGCACAAATGAGGGAAATTTGAATTTGAAAATTAAAAATTATGATTAAACAATGCAAAATTTTATAAAAAATGATTGATTAACCAATTAATTAAGAAATTTGATGTGTGAATTTGAAAGATAAATGCATCTAGATCATAACATATCATAAAAATTAGATTTAAAAATAAATTTGAAAAATTATGCAACCCACAGGTAAATTCTAGAACTATAAATTAGGTTTTAAAAAAATTAAAAAAATCAACCACTAAATTTATGTAATTCAATTGAAACTAAGATCTATGAATGCAAATTTCAATTTTAAATTGCATAAATAATCAGATCTAAAATAATGAATCCAAATTAGTCAATCTACAAGCTCAATCTTAAAATTTTAAATTAGAGTTTTTTGTGAATTTAACCTCTAAATTTTTTAAATTCAATTGAAAATTTAACTTGCAAATATAAATTTGAATTTGGAAATACATAAATACTCAGATCTAAGAATATAAATAAAAAATTAAGTTGCACGGGTTCACCAAAATGTAATGGGGTAAAAAATGAGGGTTTCACCCAATGATGAAAAAAAACCCTTGATTTTTGCTTTAGGACCACTACATTAAAGAAGTGGTGAATCCAATAGATCTAGGTTCAAATCAACAAGGATAGAGTTAAGAATTCTGATTAGATTCGCTAGTTAAGATTTGATTCCTTCTTTTTAAGTTGAATTGTGAAAATGTTGAAATTAGGGTAAATGTATGTAAATTGAAGCAGTTATGCATAAATAGTGAGCTACAACCGTCAAACAAAGCCAAAAACCTAGATTTGAGTAATATGTGAGTGTCAGATTTGTTCCCAAAAGGTCATCCTGAATTGTCAAGAGCAGAATGCCTATCGCTCTGGTCATCCAAACTTTCCTGCCATCCATAAGGAAATTTGTTCGTTTATGTGAATAAGATCAATCTTGAAAATTATAGCTCTGTACCTACTCCTATACATAGTAGAGAAGGGAAATAGGTTGGGAATAAGGGTTTGCCTTAGGTCGATCCCTAGTTTTGGAATTAACCATGCAATATAAATGAAATGTAAATGAATTGTTGTAATGGAAATGATTTCCTTTTGAGGGAAATGTTGAAAATGTTTGAAATACTAATGATATACCTTTTTATGGAGTTTTGTTTGTCTTCATAAGGAATTAGGATTTCATGTAGTCTTCATAAAACATAAAACATGAATATCATCTCCAATGCTTGAAAGAAGACTGATTACTTGCTCACTTGAATTTGAATTCTTGTTTTGTTGATGGATGTGTGATTACTTTTTTCGGATTTTTAAAAATGAGAGGGGTAGACTTCCTTATATACTTGCCAGTCAAAAAACAACTTAATTTTCTAACATGAGCTGACACGGGATCATGATTCCTACTCATTTCAAATGACCATTAAGAGGCCCAAAAATGGGCCCTGATTAAGAGTACTAGGGCCCTAGTGCTCTGGTCTTTATAAATTAGGGACATAGAATTTGTTGCAAATGTGATGTTGATGATGCTAATATTTTTGTCATGGGTGTCATTAATGATTGTCATTGATGTCAGCATGTGGTTTTTTTGTATGATTATGAGTTGGTGATCCAGATTATGTTTGGTGCTCTGGAATTTGTGCTTTGAATGATGTTCAGTGCTGATTGTTAATTTATAGTGTTGGTTGTGATCTAGATTTCTTTGTTCTCTGGATATGGTGTTGATTGCTTGGATTCATGTTTATCTTGGTTCCATTATCATTTTTCTAAGTTGAGAAGTATTATTTTAGGTTCGATCCGATCTAAAATAGGAGACTATGTATCGATATTTCTATAGTTTTGTGATTGATGTGTAACGTGTTGATCTGAACGATGAAGCGTGTTGTGGAATGGTCCACTTCTCATTCCTTTCCACCATGGGAATAATTAGTGTATACCTATTTCAAATTATGTTTGGATGACTTGGAGGGTTAAGTAATCAGGAGGACAATATAAGTAAAGGATGATTAGAATGAATGATATATGAAAGACATGCAATATTGAAAAGCTAAATTTGATTCAAGACTGATGTGAGAACTTGTGCGAAGTTACGTAGTGTGTTGTTGGGGTTTGGAAGTTGTTTTGGTATTGTTGTTTGTGGCAGTTATATCATAGCGGTGGATTTTCTTTTCTTTCCTCTTCTGGTAGTGAGCCTTTCTAGGCAATGAGCCCTCCCGTAGTGAGCATTCTGGTTGTGAGCCACCTTTGTAAAAATCACCTTAATCGGTGTCACCCTAACAAGTGTTGTATATTGAGAACTAAAATTCTTCGTGGTTTTCCCTTGGGTTTTCCATGCCATATCTGGTGTTCATTGTGTACGTATGTGTGTGCTTTTATGATTACATCTATTCAAATTATATAATTAATGAGTTGGTTATTTCAGATGTGTGAAAGAATTACAAATCTTAATTGACAACTGATTTACCCTCCTCTCCATTTTCCTGGGCATTCAACAGTTGGTATAATATAGCTTTGGTTCCTTGGGAAAGAGCTTAACTACTTGAGGTAGATCTGATGGCACATAAACTAACTATTCCTATCTTTGAGGGATTTGACTATGGCTTCTAGAAAGTGAAGATGAGAGGTTACCTGATCTCCTTGGGTTACAACACTTACAAAGTGGTGGAGACTAAATATGTATTACTGACAAATGGTCTTACTCTCAAAACGAGATTCAAACTTATGAAGAGAATGAAAAAGAAGGTATGCCATCTTTAGTACTTTATCAAAAACTAAATTAACAAAGGTTATTTCATTATATATTGCTTATGAAGTTTGGGAAAAGTTAAGGGGAATCTATGAAGGAAATGGTTGATTTAAATTATCAAAGAAGTTGACAGCTAAGAACAGATATAAGAACTTGAGAATGGAAGGAGAGGATAGAAAAAGTTATTTTTAGAGGGTTGATAACATAGTAAATAAAATTAGAGAACTTGGTGGCACCTTAAATGATGAAGACATAATGTATAAGATCTTGATGACTCTACCTGAAAGCTATAGTGATAAGATATCTGCTATTGAAGAAGTTTATGATCCAAATAAGTTCACTAGGGAATAACTATTTGGCACTCTGACTGTGTTTGAGATGAGGAAGTTCAGAAAAGACAAAGCTAAATCTAAGACAACCTTTAAAGCTACCGAGGAAGACCCAGATGATGAAATCTAAGATGAGATGGAAGCAAATTTTGTGAGAAATCTGAAGAAAGGCACTGACGAATATAAAGGTATGTTACCTATTAAATGTTTTAGATGTGGAAAGATTGGTCACTTGGCTACTAGACATCCGAAAAAAGGAAAAAGACAAAAGTTTAGAGAAGGTAAAGGAAATTTCAATAAGAGAGCATATTATGTTAAAGATGATACATACGACACTATACACCCTTAATAGAATATTTTATTTCAAAAGAGATATGGGAAGACATCATATGAACTATGGCATGGAAGGATTTTGGCAATGAAGTATTTCAATTGGAAGCAGATGTTATATTCAGAGATGAGGATAATTGTGGAAAATTTGACACTAGAGAAGATGAAGGCATATTGATAGCATACTCTACAAGGAGTAAGGCTTACCCATGTTACAACAAAAGACTAAACAAAATTGTTGAAAGTGAAAATGTGAAGGTTGATGAAGATATTTATAAAGACTCGGATAAACTGGTTGGATTTGAATAAGATGAGTAGACTACAAAAGAAAGGAAGAAGAAAATAAAGAAAAAGAAAAAGAAAAAGAAACTCAAGAAGCTCTGGCAACTACATAAAAGAACCCCAAGGTATGTACAGAGGAATCGCTTTGAGGATCAAATGATTGTAAACAATAACAATGAACATAGCAGTTGTTACAAGAAGTAAGGTGGATCAAGAACAAGTTATGTTATTCTTACTTTTTGAGACTAAACCGAAGTCAATAGAAGAAGCTTGTAGTGATCAAAATTGGATAAAGGCAGTGAGAGAAGAACTAGACTAGATTGAGAAAAATCAGACATGGGATCTTGTACACAAATTAACAGATAAAAATGTAATTGGAACAAATTTGGTATTTTGGGACAAGCTGGATGAAGACGAAAAGGTTGTAAGAAACAAAGCAAGGTTGATTTGCAAGGGTTACATTCAGGTTGAAGGCATTGACTTTGAGGAAACATTTGCCCTATTTTCTCAGATGGAAGCTATTAGGATGTTGTTAGCTTTTGCAACTTTCAAGCATTTCAAAGTTTATCAAATGAATGTAAAATCAATATTTTTGAACGATGAACTGAAGGAAGAAGTTTACATTGAACAACCAGAAGGATTTAAGTTGAGAGATGATGCAAATATTGTTTGAAAGTTAAAGAAAGTTTTGTATGGATTGAAACAAGCTCCTAGAGCTTAGTATGGAAGGCTAGACAAGTATTTGATTAGTCAAGGTTTTCAGGAGGGATCTGCTGAAAACAATCTTTATTTCAAAGTTGATTCAAGTAAAATCTTAATTGTTGTAGTGTATGTTGATGAGATTATATTTGGAGGAAATGATGGTGAGATGTAGAAGGAATTTGAGATTTTCATGACTGGTGAGTTGAATTTCTTTCTTGGATTGCAAGCGAATCAAAATAGCAAAGGAATTTTCATTTCTCAGTCTAAATATGTCAAAGAATTATTAAAAAAGTTTGGGTTGGAGAATTGTGAACCAATGTGTACACCTATGACCAATGGATGTAAGTTAACAAAATATGATAAATCTCCTAAGGCTAATGCAAGTAAGTACATATCAATGGTTGGAGGATTGTTATATCTGATTGCAACCAGGCCATATATCATGTATGCTATTTGTTTAGCAGCTAGATTTCAGAAAGAACCAAAATAATCACATGTTGTTGCAGTGAAAAGAATTATCAGATATTTGAAGGGAATATAAGAGTTCAGATTATGGCATCCTAGAGATTTAGATTTTACTTTGAAATTTTTTACAGATGTAGTTTGGGTAGGAAGTATTGATGATAAAAAAAGTACAAGTGGTGGAGCATTTTTCTTTGGCTCTCAGTTAGTTGCTTGGTCAAGTAAACATGATTTTGTGTCCCTGTCCACCGTTGAAGTTGAATATATTGCAACATCTTTGTGTTGCACACATGTACTTTCAATGAAACAAACTTTGAAGAATATTGATGTGTTGTTTGATGAACCTATCTAAATTATGTGTGATAATGATGGGATGGGGCTTGGGATAGACTAGCCTAGTCTATGCTCTTGGATCCTTTTCTTGGATCACCTAGTGTTCTCTACACACCCTAGGGTCTCTAGGAATTCCCTTTTCTTGAGGAATCCCCTGACCATGCCCAATCCACCCACCAATGAGTTGCAATGCTGCTCCTAGATCTCACCTACTCATCAGACTCAAATTCCCTTGCTATGGCTAATAAGGGCTAAGCTTGACCCACACTTTCCAAGGTCTTAGCAAGGTTGTTTCAGGTCTATTTCAAGGTTTTTCCACCCATTCATGAGCCCCCAAGAGGTTTCAAACCTTTAACCCCTTACTGATTTCACAATTTAGTGTTTTTGCCTTCAAAAAGGGCTACAAGGATTAGGACCAATTAGGCCTCCTAACCGGTCTTCTAGGGTTCCCTCTCACAAATGATGCACAAACAACCTAATCTCCCAAAAAAGACTACCATTCATTTGGAAAAGACTCAAGGATTTTCTAGGTTTTAGGCCTCCAAGTGTCTGTACTATGTCCTTGGTGGATTTTAAGGTTCTTAAGGGTTTTTGTGAGGGTTTTTAGAGTCTGTTTGGGTCACAGTGAAGGTTTTGTATTCTAGCCACCTTGTTTGGATTGGTGGAGGATCCTCCTTCACACCAATGATGCTTCACTCACTCCTCTGCACTTCCTTGAAAAGGATGCACTCTCCACTAATCAACCCTGCTCTCCAAGACCTCTGCACCAACAACCATTCCTAACCGGGCACTATCCAATCTCGCCTAGGAATGGGTATATGCTTGGCCTCCTTACATTTCCAAGGGCCCTTATTGCTTGGGAATATAGTACAGGGTCTCCACATCCATTCCCCATGGTTTCATGGTGGTTCCACAACGGGGAATGGAGTCAAGACTTCATTTACTCAAACCGTCCAAAATTGGACAGTAAAACTACAATTCACAAACTATTTACAAACACACTCAACCGGTAAACAAAAAGCTAATCTAATCACTCAAAATGAAGATATGTAAACCAAAGAAGACATTCCACATAGGTTTTATCACAAATCAATCCATTTGTTTGCTCGGTAACTTCATTCAAATAGTCTGGTAACTCTAAAACAGTCACAATCAATTTAGTTTGCTTGAGCCGTACAATTATGACAACCAACCCTTTAACTTAGGGTTTAAAACATCTTATACTACCCATGCCTCCATTGGTGTGCCACATTTAGGGTTGTCCACACCATCCTAATGATTTTGACAACATGGTGGAAAAGTTGTCATGCAACTTTTGCAACTTTTGAGCAACTTTCCAAATGTTGCTCTTCATGACTCCTAGACCCACAATGGGCCAACCTAAGGACACCACGATGACATAAAGGACCCCTAAACACCTCCAGGATACACATAACCTCCATTTTCAAAGCAATCACAATTTTGACTTATGACCCCTAAGATCTCCTCTAGGACCCTACCTAGGACCTATGAGTACTTGGCTCATTATTTTATATACAATGGCTTCATAAGAAGCATAATACCAACAACACAAGAAGGAGGGAGAGATTGAAAGGGTGCTCCTGCACCAGATAACACCTGTGCAATAAAAATTTCTAAGAATCTGATACAACAATCTAGAACAAAACATATATCTATTTAGTATCACTTCTTGAGGGAAAAGACATTTGATAATGAAGGCTTGAATATGTACCTATAAAAGAATAGATTGCATATATTTTCACAAAGGCATTATGTAAAGATACTTTTGAGTGTCTTAATTAGAAGTTAGGGGTATTACCCCCTCCTAGTTTGAATTTATGTACATTTTGATGTGCATTGGCCTATTGACTTGGATGATTATTCTTTTCTAGACTAATGCTCAAGGGCTTCCTCTTAGGGGGAGTAGAGTAAGTTTCATAGGGGGAGTTGTCTGTGTCTTTGTCCTTGATGTCAAAGGGGGAGTGATGCAGAATTGCAAATGATGATGACACAGATGTGAGTTTTCTATTTGTTATTGATGGATGTTGGAATCAATGACAAAGGGGGATATTGTTGCAAATGTGATGTTGGCAATGATGATATATTTGTCATGGTTGTCATTAATGATTTTCATTGATGTCAACATGTGGTTTTTCTATAGGATTATGAGTTGGCGATCTATAATATGTTTTGTGCTTCGAAAGTTGTGCTCCAGATGATGTTTAGTCACGACTGGTAATTTTTAGTGCTGGTTGTGATCTAGATTTCTCCATTCTTTAGATATGGTGTTGATTTCTTGGATTCATATTTATCTTGGTTCCATTCTCATTTTGCTAAGTTGAGAAGTGTTATTTTGGGTTTGGTCCAATTTGAAATTAGAAACTGTGTATCAATATTTGTGTAGTGTTGTGATGGATGTGTGACATGTTGATCTTATCGATGAATCATGTTGTGGAGTGGTCTACTTCTCAATCCTTTCCACTACAAAAATGCTTAGTGCAAAACTAAATCAAATTATGTTTGGCCGACTTGGAGGGTTATGTAATTAGAAGGATAATATAAGTAAAGGATGGTTAGAATGACTGGTATATGAAAGACATGTGAGATTGAAAAGCTACATTCGATTGATGATTGATGTACAAACTTGTGTGAAGTTGTGTAGTGTTTTGTTGGGGTCTGAAAGTTGTTCTACCATTGCTGTTTATGGTAGTTATATTAAAATGGTGGATTTTCTTTTCTTTCTTTCTCTTATGATAGTGAGCCTTTTTGGGTAGTAAGCCCTCTCATAGTGAGCATTCTGGTAGTGAGCCACCTTTGTAAAATCACCTTAACTGGTGTCACCCTAATAGGTGTTATATATTGAGAACTAACACTCTCTGTGGTTTTTCCCTTCTAGGGTTTTCCATGCCATATCTGGTGTTCATTGTGCATGTGTCTGTGTGATTCCATGATTAAATCTGTTTAGATTAAATAATTAATGAATTAATTATTTTAGATATGTGAAAGAATTAAAAAGCTTAATTGACAACTAATTCACCCCCCTCTTAGTTGTTTGGGATTCAACAAAATCTTAGGGGAGACATTGTGTATGTTGAAAAAAATAAGTTTGGTGCATGGTGTAAGCATAATCAGGGCTCTGATCGGGTCTTGGGAGATGAACGCCAAGGTGAGGGCCCAAATGAGGATAAAATTGTAAGGGAATACAATTTAGGATGCTACAACTATGTAATTCAACAAGTCTCAATTATTGCATGTTCTTGAATGTTACCAAAAAGAGAAAGAAAATATAACTAAAATAGTGTAGTGTGTAGGTGACTGACATGGATATTTTATTCATATGTAACAACTGTAGTTGATCCATACGGGTAATCTATAATCATGATCTATGGCTCTGGTGATATTAGTGGCATAGAAATTACTTCATGATGGTGTAAATTTCTAGTGTAAGTGGGCTAAAAATTCATCCTTATTGAGTGGTTTCTTGTATAACTTGAGCCTATGCCTATTCACCACTAAAGAGAAATAAACAAATTAATTATAGTGATCCAAACAAAATTCTCCATTGGGAAGTACTTGTTGAATCTCATAGGGCCCCAACCAACGTGTTTGAATTTTTCCCTTAAAGTCCTTGTACCTTGAATTATATAGTAATGCCTAGTCTCCCACATTAATTTTTTTTGTTTTTATATATTGATCATGCAATTTACTCCACTACTTTTGGACAATCTTTGTATGCTGAATATATTCAATTTTGCATCTTATTGTGCATTTAGTTGATGTAATTCTAGGCTTGGTTACTTATATTCATTTCTAATTCCACTATTGTCCTTTATGTTTTATATTCAACCTCATTATGGAGGACTACCTTCTTTCCATGGACAAGCTCATAGGGTGTGAACACTGTGGTAGTTTTCCATGTCATCCTACATGCCCAAATTGTTCCCGAAAATCTAGTAACCCAATCCTTACCTTGTACTAGAATTTTTTTTGTCATAATAGCTTCAAGATATTTATTGATCACCTCTACCCATCCATTGGATTATGGATGGTAGTATTTTTATTTCTGATTCCAAATTCCTTCACAAGTTGTGCTATCAAATAAAAAATAAACTATGAACCTTGATTTATCGCTATTTCACACGGAACTCCATACTTGATAAATATATCATTATACAATAATTGAGATACCTTTGTATCTCTAGTAGTCCTTAGGGATACCTTTGTACAAATCAAGTTATAGGTCTTGTTTTTTTATGTGGGCTCTATTGGTCTAATAAATTAATCTCCTACTTATGAAATCATATAATTGTTACCTAATTTTGAAGTGGCATTTCAACACTCCTTTTAGGTCTGACCATCCTTTGACAATGATTATATCTCCTTGTATATTGGACAATTGACATCTCTATTTATGGTAGCCTAATAATAACCTACATTTAGTATCTCGATAGTTGTCCTATTAGATACTAAGTGGTCTCCACATGGTTCATCATGGCATGTTGTAAGGATATCAAATATTTCATCTTACTCAAGGCATATTCTCATTAGATTACCATGCCCTGTATAAAATGGATACCCAACTATCTAAGAATAGGAAGAGCTATGATGTACTAATTTCTTTTTCTCCATGGGTGACAAGTGTGGAGGTGTTTTCCCTACAACTAAGTAATTAGTAATGTAAGAATATCATGGAGTATATACTGACAATGCAAAGAGGTGTTCATCTGGAAAGTAGTCATTGACTACTAGATCTTCTATAGAGTTGGTCAATCTTGAAATTTTTTCGCTACTACATTAAGATTAATGGGCTTATCAATAATTGTGATGTCAAACTCTTGTAACAAGAAAATCTATCTAACAATTCATCCACTCACCACTAGTTTTCTCCTTAAATAGTTTATTGTTGCATGGTCAATATGAATGAAAATAATATATCTAGTGATATAGTTCCTAAATTTATGTATGGCATAAATAGCAACCGACATTTCTTTTTGTGTAACCATATAATTGGTGTCAATAGCTTGTAAGTTATAGATTATATAATAAATTATGTATTCTAGATTACCTTCCTTTTGACCCAACATTGTTCCCACTATAAAGTTTGAGGCATCTATGTGTATGTGGAAAGGTAGAGTCCAATTAGGTCCTCTAAGTACTAATGCTTGAGTAAGAGCCTTCTTGAGTGCTTCTAATGCTTGTTGGTAGCTCTAAGTCTAGTCAAATTCTACCTCTTTTGTGACCAATATAAAAGTTGGTGTAGCAACATTGCTGAACTCCTTGATGAATTGACTATAATAACCAACATGTTTGAAAAATCTTCTAACATCTCTTTGTTGTTGTAGCACTAGAAGCTCTGAGATGATTTAATTTTTTGTTGGATCAACTTGGATCCCATTAGTTGAAACAAAATGTCCAAGAACAACTCCCTATTCCATCATCATAAAACACTTTTCATAACTAAGGAAAAGGTTGTTATATTGACACTATTGGAGTACCTTTTCGAATTGGCCAATGCCTCATCATAATTGTTACCATAGGCTGTAAAATAATCCATATATATTTCAATGGTATCATGGGAAAAATCTAAGAAGATTCTCAAAACAACTAATTGAAATGTAGCTGCTGTGTTGCATAATCCAAAACATAGCACTAAATAGGCATATTTCCCCCATGGACAAGTGAAGTTGGTCTTGTCTTGATCTCCAAGGGCTATTTTGATTTGGTTGTAACTATCTGCAAAGGAAAATTTGCATTTCAATTAGATTAAGAGGCAACCACCAAACCCGAAATCTAACTAACAAATTCAATTGCAACACAATAGAGATATAATTAAAATTGATAACGAATCAACATAAAATGACAAAATGATAAAATCCATTTTGATTCCAATGCACTTTTCCTGCATTGTCCTTCTTCTTCTTGCGGGGAAAGTGACTCTCAAAGTTGCACTTTGAAAATACCTGCAATATGCTAGCACATGAATTACGAAGATGGTGGTTCTAAGATCATGGTTATTAAAAAGAGAGGATTGATGCTCAATTTATATATTTGGACAAGTTTGATTTGATGGTTGAGATTGATATGAAGATTGGATTAATTTTTGGTTGAGATTCAATGAGACAAGTTGGTGAGAGACAATTACTCAATCTAACAGGATATGACAGAAAATAATTCACTTGACTAACTAGTCAACATATTTGATTGAGAGTGGAACTGGATTGATTAAGGGTTACAAGGATTATTTGAATTATTAACTGATTTGATTGATTGAAGTTTGATTAAGAGTGGATTCCAGTTAGTAATTTCCAAATATGATGTAGGAAATTGATGTGAAATGTCATTTGGATTGAATTTGGGTTTGTAAAAATTTCAAATGAAATTAGAATTAGTGGGGAGTGAATTTAAATTGAATTTGGAGGGAAATTAAATTTATTTGAAATGAAGGTTAAATGAAATTTAACAAATATATGAAATTTATTTATATAGACGACCTCATTAGATAATTAAATAATTAAAAAATAAATAAATAATTAAAATATAGAAATTGAATTTAATTAAACAATTAAAATCATTTAATTAAAGTGGATAATCAAAATTAATTAAATAATAAGATTATTCAATTAACATTAAAAAAACATGATGATTAATTGATTAAATGATTAAGAAATTAGAGATTTTTTTTTTTTTGCTCGGTAAAAGGCCTACGCCATATTTTATTAATAAATAGTATTACAATTTCTGCTCAGTGCGGGCGCCGATAGGAAAGAGCGGAGATGAGAAAACCTTCGGCCTTGCCTGGGACCATAGGTCCAGTTAGTGACTAATAACATTTAATGATTTACATATAATCTTATACAAATTCTGCATTCTGGCTTATCAAAAGCCCTTCATAGGTAGCATCTATGATTTACATGAGGTAATATATTTCTGCCAAACCTCCTAGTTCACTGTTGCCATATTTGCCATCTTCTGATTATCCTAATTTTTTTTTTCAAAACAATCCCTCTGCAAAACCACTTTGTTAAATGTTAATGCCAAAGAGAAGAATAAGAGCCAATATTATCTTTGCATACTTACCCCTGTTGTTATAATAGACCGGGTTTCTTTCATATTAAGTCAGCATAAAAAATTGTTGGCTATACTATGAAAGATTACCCAGTCTACAATAATATTAGGGTATAAACACTGGTCAGCAAAGGATTGATACTAACACAACCTATCTAGCATGTACTTTAGGCTCTTACCATTATATTTGAGACTTATATATGTTTAAATATAAATGCTGAAGTAAACCAATATGCCAGAATTACTAAAGTACTCCCTGTTACTGTACTTTAGTATATGTCTGATTCAAAAAACATCCGCATTCTAAACTTCACTTAATTAGTATAACTATATGTTTTGAAACTGTCATCAAGTGAGTATCTTGCCCTTTGCTATCTATGCTATATCACAGTATTTAATAAATAGTTCAATATGTGCCTTGTACTAACTGCAAATCCTATATCTCTGTGTATAAAATTAGTTATAGTAGTAATAGCAAACAAAACTATGTAATGAAAACTTTTTCTTCCTCCTTGTCATCGGCGGCTTTCATGCCAGAGGCTTCTGTTTCACTGGGATTATCAACCTAGAATGGGGTCCACCCCTCTTCTACCATATAACTCACCCACCATTCCCCTTTTGGTTCTTTTACCACTCCAAGCCATTGCTTAAGGAATGCAATGCTCCTTGCTATCTCTGTTTGTCTTTGATGGCAGAGTTTCTGATCCTTGCTACTTAGAATAGACCTTGTGAACTCTATATTGAGCACCTCTTCCTTATCTATAACTTCCACAACTTTTGAGTAATCTTCCAGGTAAGGTATTTGAAGTTGTGCATGTGTGAAAAGTGGACCCGTATCTGCAATACACAACACTTCAATCAAGTCATTACATGTATGGTTAGACAGATATAAGAACGAATATGAAAACCATAGCAAAGCGACCCATTGCCTTCTAAAAGATGCAAGTATAAGATTGCTCTCAGATTTGTATAAGCAATCCAGTGACTAGACTACACCAAGACGAAGGATTTAATCTATATGAGCATGATATTAAGCTAGATGGATGCAAGATTAATCTAACATGATTTAAGCAATAAGTGAGCTAAATGATCTAAATATGCAATATATCAATGAACCTAGAGCAAAAATAGTATAATAACAATATATTCTCCAGGATTTTTGAATGAGAGATGAGAGCCTGAATTTATAGAAAATTCAGAAAGAAACCAAAGACTGAGATCAAATGATGATGAGCGGTCAAGATTTTCCAAGAGGAAGCACAATCTAGGTGAATTGATGTGATTGGATGTTTTTCTTAGTTTTAAAGGAAATTCAACTAAAATTAAGATAAAATTAAAAAAAACCGATTTATTCTCTATTTCATTCAATTTTAATATTTAATTGTTTTAATTGCTTTCTTTGAAATTATCTATCAATTTTTAATTTATTTTTTTCAAGATTATCTCCAATTGATTTCTTTTCTCAACTTTTAATTCTTTTTTGTCAATTAATTCCTTTTTTGATTTATTTCCTTTTTTGAAGATTTGTGCTCATAATTTCCAATTCCTCTTTCTTGATTTGTTTCCTTTTTTGAAGATTTGTGGCAAATTGATTTATTTAATTAAATGAATTCCTCTTTTTGATGATTTAATGGAAAATTGATTTATTTAATTAAATATGCAAAAGATATTTAATTAAAATAAATAAGATAATTGTTTAATATGATTTACTTGGAATGATTTAATTAATTAAATAAATATTTAATTAATATTGAGTTATTAATTTGCCATGTGACATTTGATGATTAAAGAATTAATTGTGTGCTCAAGATTTATTTAATTGCCTTTGGTTAGGACCTTGGTGATGTTGTCGAGATTAGGGGCTCATGGTTTAGATGACCTTTTTTAGGGTATTACATTTGCCCCTCTTTGAATTAATGTGCGAGTAGCGCGTTGGTTCAAAGAAAATTTGATGTCTAGGAGATACCAGTTCTGAACTTGATTGATCACGA